>NC_140584.1:846106371-846671371 GCF_964204655.1 Triturus cristatus | reverse complement strand
GGCGACGTGCGATTGGCCCGAGGTTATCATTGCGTTATCATTGCGCGCGACCAGATGACCGAGGGGGAAAAGGCGTGACCAGATGGCCGAACCCAAATGACGCCCATCAGCCCTCCCAGCGCCTTAACGGAAGGGCTCCTGCCTGCCCTTGGAGGGCTCGGGGGCTCTGCCTCCTGGGGGCTGGATCTGGGAGCCTGCCTGGGCACAAGGGACCCCCGTCCAGGGCACACCGACCCTCGGCTGGCCGCAGGACGTGGACTCCTGCACCCCGGGTCCTGCTGGAGCCAAGGCCCTGGGCCCTGCTGCTGTGGAGGTGGGTGGCGGAGAGGAGTTCCACAGAGTTTTTTCATAACTCCGTGGTTCTCCGCTTAGTGGCACTATGTCAACTCCGCTCAGGGTTAGCACAGACAAGAGCAGATACTGTCTCTTTATTGAGCTTTACTTCCATTACTCAGAAAAAGGTATGTGTGTAAACCATTCATGGAACTAAAATAGGTCCCTTTCGGTGCCAAGTTCATTTAGGGAAGGAGGGGTTGATTGTATGGATGTAAAGAAATTCTACATCATAAAAATGTTAAAATATTTTCTATTGTTTAACCTTCTATAAAAATCACCATCTTGTTTTCTTTTATAATAGTTCCTATTTATATTGTGTGAACTAGGATAGGTTTTCAATTATAATACATTTTGAAAATATATTCCTAGCTCCCTAGTGGTTTTGAGTGTGTCCTAGTCATGATGAAAGATGTTTCAGTTCCACTAACTATTTCTGTGAATCCTTACAGGACTGATCATTACCTAAAATGCACCTCACTCAAGTAATGCTCAGTGGCTGCTGGGTGGTTGCAGTCCACTAGGTTCCCTGTCTCATGTTGGTAAGCCCTTAATCATAGTTTCTAGAACACTTGTTCCTGGGCAGTGTTCTCAAGAGATGTCAAGAAAACATATCAGAAAGGAGTAAGGGTGAAAACTAGCCTGGGCAAAATTATTTTATCCCAAGAAGAATATTTAGCAGGTGGATTTCGTTAGCCTCGTGAGTCCTATTCTAGGTAAAACATTTATCAAAAGAGGTTTGACAATACATCATCAAAGGAACAAGATTCCATATTTCTGTTTGGTGTTAAGTTTCTTCAAGAGGCCTGTTTAGTGTGTGTCTGAAAACCAGGTAATTAGTGCATTTTTAGATACTTTTTCCTAAACATAGCTTCTATTGGCTATGTCTGACTACTTTGAAGAATGAGGCGCTGCAAGAAATCTTTTAACTACCATGCTATGGATCTGTTCTTTTTGAAACACACATCAACAAAGAGATGCACCGGATCAAAATGGAGGCAGAAATCTTACTATTGGCCTGGAACAAAAACATAAGTATTATTATCCACACTAGCCTTAAGGACTTCAAACCCCTTTCTGGCATCCACAAAGCCAACAACAATTCTACAGCTCCAAAAGAGGTACCAGTACCACAAAACAAAATTAATGAAGGGGTTGTGGGTAACAACATTAAACAGATTCTGGAAGAAACTTTTGATTTTTCACAGCCTGGTGAGCAGAAAATCTGGATTTTATTAAAGACACAGAGGCTAAGATTATGCAAATATCCTTTATTGCCAGTTCAGAGCAGCAACAATTGAAGAATGTAGTACTTCAGCAACATTCTAATAAGGTATATAGTCCCCTAAATGCAGCCTTCTCCCTTCTTTGCCCTTGCAATTAGATAACTTCTAAAAACTTTAACTTTCAAACATAAAACTTCATCAGTGGGAAACATCTTACTCTGAGAGGGAAAAAAACACATTTTGAGATAAAAGAACTTTAACCCCAGTAGGGAGGGTATCAATGTGGCGGGATATTCTTATACTCCATATCTGTAATAAAATCTAGTATTTTCTGCCCACCAGGCTGTACAAAATCTACATTTTATGGCATGACTCGGAGGCTAACATGCAAGTTTAAAGTGCATTTAGCACATTATCAATTGCGTTTGCAGGTCTAAAATAACAACTCTTAAACATATTTTCATTGGATCAGCCTAGAGCCCTAAGGATATTTCGCAGACCTCCCCCCAAAATAAAAGCTTTGGAAGCTGAAGCACCCCTAAGAGAGTGAGTGTGCTCCAAACATAGTGACATCCACACCGACTTCTTTCATTACCTACTTCACCCATCTTGCTAAGGAGAGGGAAGAAACAGCTCTATGAGGCCATCTATGGGATATTAACATTTGTTCTGTATTTCCTCTCATACTCAGTCCTTCTCTCATACTCCATCAAACATTTCGCTACGCAAAGTCATTAATTCTGTGTAAAGAAAGGATCGAAAACAGAAGTAAACATTGCTTTTATTTTAAAAGAAGAACAAAAACGAACCCCTTACGGTTAATAGGCCCTACTAGGTATATCCAATGCCTTCACATCTGAAGTCTGTTTAAAAGATACGTGGTAGAGTAAAACAGTAAACTTATGAGAGATATGTTTCAGTGATAGGCCAGAATTCTCACCCCAATTCACTAGGACCTGTAGAACATCTCTCACATCCTATAAACCAGTGTATTTCACAGTAGGTGGGTTTAGTACATGCATACTTCACAGGATTTTCTTAGTCAATAAGCTCTGACCCACAGAGACTGTCTACCAAACAATGACCCACTGCTATAGCTGATCTGTAAACTTTAACTGTTCTATAGGAGAGTCTGGACGCAATCAATTCTGATAAGTAATTAACCACATGTACTAAATCTGTTGAAATAGGATTGTAATTCCATCGAAGACTCCAACAAACCCATTTCTTCCAAACCAGTCTTTATGCTTTGCTGGTGCCAGGTCCCATGACTTCAGATATGTGTTTTAAAGTATCTGCCGAAAGGCTTGTGATCTGCCAATGTCTCCTAAAGTCCTCCAGGCCATCAGCATTAGTAGTCCTTGTCCTATAAGGGGGTGGCTCTCCTTCTGGACCTATAGTTATTTCTTAGACATTCTGAATGAAGTTTGGCAAGTCTATGATCGTTTCTAGCAAGATTGTGAGCCAGGACTGTGACCTCCAAACAGGTGTTATCACTACTAGATCTCTCATTTCCAGAGTACATGTATTAGGAGTCTTGGTAGCATGGCAAACTGAGGGAAAGCATAAGGTGCCGGACCCCTCCTTATTTTGAAGACCATTCCCCAGGCCTGAGGGTCCATCCTCCAGCTGAACATTTTCGACAGCCGTGTGTTCAGTCTATCTGCAAAGAGATGCACCCTGAAGGGTGAAATCTCTGAAATTCCGGGAAAACCAATCCACCACACCATTGCTTAGCCCAGGAATATATTCCGCCACTTCAGAAATTCCCTTGCTTAAGCAGTAACCCCACAAAACCTTTGCTAGATCTGCAAGTCCCTTGGAGTGAGGACCTCCCATCTTGTTGACGTACCTGACTGCAGATACGTTGTCCATACGTAACATCACAGAACACTTCATTAAGTTCTTGGCGAAGCAACAAATTTCAAATGACCCTGCCAGTAATTCGAAGCAGTTGATGTGCAACTGCTCCTGAAGTGTCCAGCGTCCCCCTTCTGATGAGTTGCCACATTGTGCACCCCATCCTTCTAAACTCTAGTCCAATTCTATTATTATCTCTAGCTGCTTCCCCAAAATGGCTCTGCCATTCCATGCTTCTGCATTCCTGAGCGACCATAGTAGCTCTTTCTTTGAATCTGGGTCCAAAGACAGCATTTGAGAATAGGACTGGGTTGTTCTCACTGTTTTCGCTTTGAGCCTCTTAAGTGCATGGTAGTATAGGCGAACCAGGTAAATTGCCTGGATCGTCAAACACAGAAGACTCAGGATCCTTGCTAAAGACCTCAATGGAAACTCTAACTTCCCTAATATTTTCCTCACTTCCTTGCAAAGCTTCCTGAGCTTCTCGTCTGGTAATTTTTTTTTTTTTAACAACCGATTTTATTTGTAAATTCCACATTGGAAGCAGGGCTCTGTAACCCAGAGACTACTGCCGCATAGAAATACACAGTAACACATCGCAAAGGACATTTTTCAGAGCAAAAGAACGTAACTCCCAAACAAAAGAAAGCATACATCTAAAGTGTGAACTCGGATCCCCCCCCCTCACCCCCTCCCTCACGAGTTGCGCTCGACTCCCTACAAACCACAGACCAACCAACACCCAGTGATCACAGAAAAAAAAAACAGGAGTGACAAGCTATCCGCCCCAGCAGGGGCCCACCGCACCCAGAACCCCCTCGCCCACCCGTGACTTCCGACGGTGCACACTCCAACATAGTATGGCTACCCAACCCCCACCGGGAGCTCGTCTGGTAATTTTAATTCTGCCTGGATTCTGTTTGACAAAACCCAGAAACTGCATCTCCTGGCTTGGCTCCAGGCAGGATTTTTTCTTGTTTATGACAAAACTCGGGTGCTCTAATAAGTTTATGGTGAGATCTGTATGATAGGAAACCACCTCTCTGGACTGAGCCATAAGTAGAATATCAACCAGGTAAATAAATAATCTCACCCCCTTGCCCTGAGCTAACCTGCCGCAGGACGAAGGACCTAGTTGAAATGCCAAGGGGCAGAGGAAAGCCTGCAAGGGACACTGCAAAACTGCCAAAGTTTGCCTATCCAAGTAAAATGCAGGAGCCAAATTGGAATAGTCAGATAAGCATCCTTTAGGTCTTACCATGTCAGCCAATCCCCTTTTCTTAATGCATCCCTTAAAAGGTGAACTCGTTCCATTTCGCACTGATGGTAGGCCACCCATTTGTTCAGCTCTTTTTAAATTCATCGCTGGCCGCAGCCCTTTGTCCTTCTCAACTAGAAAGATATTGCTGGCAAAAACGGACTCTGTTCACTCTCTAATTGCACCTTTGGTCAGGAAACCCTCTACTTCCTGTGGTACTAGGACTGAGCCCTCCTGTGAAAACATAATTTCCTGAGGAATCTTCATTTGTATTTTTGTGCTTATAAATTCTATCTTGTACTCCCTGACTGTATCCAGGACCCAAGAATCCTGAGTCACTAAATTCCTATTCCCACAAATGTGGGCCAGTGTGCCTTTCACCTTTATAAGGGGATCTGAAAGGTATTTGATAACCCTTACCTTTGGAAAATTTTCTATGCTTTCGATCACCTCTGAAACTTTATTTTGGAAGACCTTCTTAATGTCCTTCTGGGATTTTTGTATTGAACTAAATACTCCCACATATTTAGCCATGTCCCTTATGAAGTAATCACCGAAGAGTCCCTAAGAGACAGTCCCTCCTTCCTTACTGGCCAGTTCGACCAAATTAGGGTCGAGTTTTAGGAATATGCTCTTTCTGTTCTTTAGAGGGCAGATGGCTCTGTGTCCATTGGTGCAGCTCCTTAGGATTAATGAGGGTGTCTTTGAGATAAGTTACCTCAGCCATCTCAAACTTTTTGTCAAAGGGCCAGTAATGCCAAGAAGACGGTCTTGGCAGGACTTTAGGCCTTTGTCAAGACCTTTTCTATGATCCTTTCCACCCTTGCTGATGAACACCACCACTTTCGCATCTAGTTCTGGGGTCAATGCTGCCTTATCCGGGAGTGAGGGGCGTGGGCACTCAGATCTGTGGCGAGACCTTACCTCTTTCAGAATTTCCTTCTGAAGCCAATAAGATAAGTACTCAGCAATGTGTTCAGAGGGGGAAACAACCATTGCAATACCGTCTTTTTACAACGCACTACCTTTACAACACTTCACGGAATGGATGGCTGGGAAACAATTGCGCAGAGTTGTGAAATGATAAAGTAATTCAAATTTTAAATAGCTCAAAGGATAAGGCAACGGCCATCTACCATATACCAGATGGTATAGGAATTCTACACCATGTAGACATACAAAATAAATACATCCTGAGCTTAATTCACAGTTATTCAAAGTCCTTAATGAAACAACATCGAGAAGGTCTTAATCTTCTTTTATTTCAGATCAACTTCTCCAACAACAGTCCTAGCTGCCAAAAATATAGCCTCTCCAAATTTTCTTATATTTCCTGAAAACAAGAAGTACCTCATTCATAAAAACTGGGGTATAAATTAACCATGACTGCATCTAATTCATATGTCATAGAAGTCGTATATTGAGTAGTTAATAAAAAAACCTTAAAAAAGTAGATCATGTGGAGTATTTCTCATAATACAAGAGGTCAATCAACACCTCGAGTATTAACGCTTGAAAAGGACATAATAACCATCCCGGAAAAGTGAAAAGTAAAATCAAAATCAAAGCCGCATCTGAATACAAAAGCCTATCACACACTAATGTCCTGGTTCTAGAAGACAGAACGTAAGTCGGCAAGGGATATCAAATAGACTCCCACTTCTATTTAAATATGCCAGTAACCTTCACAAGAACTGTACAAATTTAACATTGTATTGTAACAAATAGTGGTTTACTGGTAAAAGTTCAAGGGCAGTAAGCAAGTCAAAATTCTCAATAAGGTCATATTCAGTATCCTATATATTTATAACATTATCGGAACAGAAATAAACTAAGACGATCAAATAATATCCTTGTTCTTAGAATTAAGGAGATTACGGAGAAACACACAACGATAATAAAATCTCAATTCAACTATACCCAGTATCTTAAATGCTTAAAGAACAAAACGGCATAATGATTGTTGTGACATAAAATAAATCAAAGAAATTAACCACTAAAGCTCACCGTAAGTAATGGCATCGCGTGTAGCAGTGAAGAGAAAGTGGCGTCTAGCGATTGCTTCAGGTAAAACAGTTTCAATCCCATGGAAAGTGAAGGACAGATGATACCCTTGAGCACCACATTCTATTGCATGTATCGCTATAGCATGCGATACATTCGATAGAATGTGGTGCTCTGTCCTTCACTTTCTATGGGATTGAAACTGTTTTACCTGAACCAAGAGGTGGCAATCGCGAATTGAGGCTAAGGCAGAAGGAGGTACCCTGGATTTTGCAGTTACATGCAGTGGTTAGGGGTTTGAATATCCATAATGAGTTACAGTACTTCCTAGGTAGTTAGGAAATCGATACTCTTGCCTTTATCCATTTTGTATTGTTAAAAATACGTACATCTGTGAATTACTGAATCAGGCTGCCATTTACACTGGCTATACATGTATGCTAATGAGACTTTTGGAATACCGTATTATGATAGTGGGGACTACTGTCTGTACTCTTATAAGGTACATACCAATATTCATGTATGCTATTGCATGATTTGAATAGATTACCACCAACTTTAACTTATATCCTGTTATAAGTTAGGACAACATCTTTTACGTGATAATAGGAACTATTGTTTCTGTTTATTCCATCACAATTAGAGGTTCTATACAGATATGTTGTTTACTCACTATATATCTCCTCTTTCCCTTTTACACAGAGATATAGAACTCTGTAGTTTTAGCAATTGTGACCCTTTTCTAATATGCAACGTTTTCTGAGAAAAACATCTTTAAACTGTGTAATCAACAAGTGATATTGCTATATTCCATTGGACTCTTGACAGACTGTAATTTGTCCTGCTCATATTGTGTTCTGCTTGTTATATGTGTTTTTTTATGTACTCAATTCTTATTAGTGATTTAGATCTGAACATTTTGTGCTGCTAATGGAAAGTTCACTTATTTTTTTAATCTGTTTTTTAATATTTGGACAGTTTTAGCTTTAGCTAGATATTGACGAAATAATGTTTATATATTAGGCTGGTATGAGATTTAGTAATAGACGATCTATTAATCTTTTCATGATGTAATTAGATGTCGCTATAATACGAGTGATGTTAAGTATATAACTAAATGATTGTAACTACTGGATTACTATGAACAATAACTATTTCACATTCTCTCTTTTTCTTAATTTTGATCTTTTTTTCGCCTTCTTTATCACTGGTTGCTAACGTCTATGGGATACATCTCCCTCTTCGATATATTCTTGTCATGTACACATAGCATAATAGATCTAGCGGGATCTTTATACTTACATATGCTCTGTGGATATTCAGTACACAGATGCTTATTTATAAATACGTTTTTTTTTTTCGTTACTGTTTCTACTACAAGATGGCTGCCCCGCTCTCGCGTTACTGGGCCATAGGTAAACGTAGTCCTTCTTCTTAGAATGGCAGCACAATGTACTATTTATAGTTAGAGCCAATATGGCGCCGACGCTAGACGCCGCTTTCTCTTCACTGCTACACGCGATGCCGTTACTTATGGTGAGCTTTGGTGGTTAGTTTCTTTGATTTATTTTATGTCACAACAATCATTATGCCGTTTTGTTCTTTAAGCATTTAAGATACCAGGTATAGTTGAATTGAGTTTATTATCGTTGTGTGTTTCTCCGTAATCTCCTTAATTCTAAGAACACGGATATTATTCGATCGTCTTAGTTTATTTCTGTTCCGATAATGTTATGAATATATAGGATACTGAATATGACCTTATCGAGAATTTTGACTTGCTTACTGCCCTTGAACTTTTACCAGCAAACCACTATATGTTACGATACAATGTTAAATTTGTACAGTTCTTGTGAAGGTTACTGGCATATTTAAATAGAAGTGGGAGTCTATTTGATATCCTATGCCGACTTACGTTCTGTCTTCTAGAACCAGGACATTAGTGTGTGATAGGCTTTTGTATTCAGATGCAGCTTTGATTTTACTTTTCACTTTTCCGGGATGGTTATTATGTCCTTTTCAAGCATTAATACTCGAGGTGTCGATTGACCTCTTGTATTATGAGAAATACTCCACATGATCTACTTTTTTAATGTTTTTATTAACTACTCAATATACGACTTCTATGACATATGAATTAGATGCAGTCATGGTTAATTTATACCCCAGTTGTTGTGAATGAGGTACTTGTTGTTTTTCAGGAAATATAAGAAAATTTGGAGAGGCTATATTTTTGGCGGCTAGGACTGTTGTTGGAGAAGTTGATCTGAAATAAAAGAAGATTAAGACCTTCTCGATGTTGTTTTATTAAGGACTTTGAATAACTGTGAATTAAGCTCAGGATATATTTATTTTGTATGTCTACATGGTGTAGAATTCCTATACCATCTGGTATATGGTAGATGGCCGTTGCCTTATCCTTTGAGCTATTTAAAATTTGAATTACTTTATCATTTCACAACTCTGCGCAATTGTTTCCCAGCCATCCATTCCGTGAAGTGTTGTAAAGGTAGTGCGTTGTAAAAAGACGGTATTGCAATGGTTGTTTCCCCCTCTGAACACATTGCTGAGTACTTATCTTATTGGCTTCAGAAGGAAATTCTGAAAGAGGTCAGGTCTTGCCTCAGATCTGAGTGCCCACGCCCCTCATTCCCGGATAAGGCAGCATTGACCCCAGAACTAGATGCAAAAGTGGTGGTGTTCATCACCAAGGGTGGAAAGGATCATAGAAAAGGTCTTGACAAAGGCCTAAAGTCCTGCCAAGACCGTCTTCTTGGCATTACTGGCCCTTTGACAAAAAGTTTGAGATGGCTGAGGTAACTTATCTCAAAGACACCCTCATTAATCCTAAGGAGCTGCACCAATGGACACAGAGCCATCTGCCCTCTAAAGAACACAAATACTGGCTATATTTTTGGCGGCTAGTACTGTTGTTGGAGAAGTTGATCTGAAATAAAAGAAGATTAAGAAGACCTTCTCGATGTTGTTTCATTAAGGACTTTGAATAACTGTCAATTAAGCTCAGGATATATTTATTTTGTATCACTACCTGTACAATGCAGTCATTACAACGCAACATCCTTTACATCGCATGCCATTACAACACAGCCATTACAACGCATGTCACTACAACATATCCCACTTCAAAGCATGCCACTGCAACGCATGCCATTACAACGCATTATGAGGTAAGTAATGGGAAATAGTATTTTTTACCCCTACACTATCCAACAGTTACACTACTGTTGTACTCACTGGAGTTGGAATAGTATTTTTACCCCTACACTATCCAACACTTACCCTACTGTTGCACTCACTGGAGTGAGAATAGTAATTTTTACCCCTACACTATCCAACACTTACACTACTGTTGCCCTAATAGTATTATGCATTGTAATGGTATGCGCTGTAATGGTATGCGTTGTAATGGAATGCGTTGTAAGTGTAGTTTCTAAAAAAGCGTTGTGATGGCATGAGTTGTAAAATCATGTGTTGTGATGTATAAACCGCGTTGTAAAGGCATGGGTTGTAACGTGTCCTATTCGTTCAGAGGGAGCCCACTCTGGAGACAAACATGTTTCCCCCAAACGGATCTACAATGCCCATTCAAGAGCCAGAGGACTTAGATGCTTCATCAGTCATTCCCATCTTTCTAACCTCTGTCTCCTCAATATCTGTATCGAAATTGGAGGAATAGGAGAAGATGATTTCGTCCTCCAAACCTGCATCGCTGTCTATGGGGATAGGAATTTCCCAGACTGTAATAGCACTCTTTAAACCTTAAAGAATGTCTCCCATGTGCACTCGGGTATGATGATCAAGTAACTGTAAACCAAGTTTCAAATGTTTTTGGGTATCAATGTTTTTTATTATCCGCAATGTTCATCATTAATCAATATGGTTCAATAGAACACACGTAGAAATCCATTGAATTACTCTTCATTCAAGGTTTTTTAATGCCCAATGCATTTCGGGCCTGAAAGCCCTTCATCAGGGGCTGACATGCTGTAAATGAGGGGATAAGGTATCAGCACACTGTAACAAACTTATAATGTGTACACAAAATAATGTTAAGCACGTGTCTCATGTGAGAATTTAAGAATTTTTAAAAAATGTTATCACGTGTTTCATAATTAAATGGTGAAGGAAGTTGTGGTGATGGTTCGTGCCAAAATTGAAAGCCATGCACTGTAATCACGTGATCACTCAAGCGTAATGATTATAGTGATGCCGTATGTGTTCGTAATTGTTAGCGATAGGGTTGGTGAATAAGGAAGCATGCTTTACGAATACGGGGATCGTAAGTGTTTATCAACGTGCACGCCGGTGTTTAATACAGAAAACACCTGTGGGAGAGCGTACTTACAAGACGCGTTGCAAAGAATCAATTCGTGTTGGTGAATTAAAAAATAACCAGTATCTGTAAGAGATTGCGTATCATGAACTATCGACCGGTGTCGTTACGAGTATATCCCAAGAAAATTCTGGGGGGGAAAGAACTTACTGAAGTTGTGCGTGATTTCCTCTGTCGGGTCTTCTCCGAATAGTGTGTGAAAACTATCATTGTCGGTACCTGGAGATAAATCATCGATTGACACGGAAGTGAAATCAGTATACGCGCTTGGATCAAGATGAACTACAGAGAAGAAAGACTCGTAGTTGATGGGTATGAAGGTACTATAAAGGTGGCGTCAAGTGAAGAAGCTTGATACTGGAAGTAAAGATGAAGTAAATGAGCCTTAATGTTAATTTTTATGGGTATCATCTAAATAAAGTGCACAATTCCAATCACGGGAACTCGAGTATAAGTTTTTTACCAAGGTTAATGGCGTGATGCTTGACAGACTGGTAGGTACCAACTGTGAAAAATGGACTGATAATGAAATGTGTAAACGGGCTGGAAAATGAAAACCGCACGTTGTAACGAACCGTGTATAGTGCAGGCGATCTCCCTGTTGGTGTATAAATGTATAGCCTGCTGTGGAAATATGCATCCGATGTTATTCAATAATTGGATAAACGGGAGGAATGGCGAAAGTGAGATAGGGTAACTGCGAATCAATGTAAGTAAGTGTAAATAGGGGTTTATTGGTGATGTCTCATTGCATACCATTTGTAACATGAATCTTGATAACTTAGTGACAGAAGTTAATACGTGCTTATAAATTCAATGCAAAGTGCAATGCAAAATGCAATAGAACAACGGGGGTATACTTTACAAAAAACATCTTAGATCACACCGTTCATTGAGTCCTTTTGGGCTAATAGAGTCCATTTTATCTATCCAGTACACCTCTCTTTGCAACAGATGTTGAGTGTTGTTCCGACCTTTCAGGATGGGTACTTGTTCCAAAATTAAAAACCACAGTTGACTGATGTTATGATTCAAGACGTGAAAGTGGTGGGCTATGGGAGATTTGACATTTTTTGTTTGAATGTTACTTTTGTGTTTGTTTAATCTAATACGCATTTGCCAACATATACCAGTCCACAAGGGCATTTTAACATGTAGATGACATTTTGACTGTTGCAGGTAGCCGTCACTTTCAATTTAATGTTGTTTCCTTTATGGGGATGTTGAATCGTATTGCCCTTTATAATTGAGTTGCAGTTGCCGCAGTTCAGACATGGGATGGTTCCTTTGTAGTGAAGTTCAGTAGAATTCTTAGTGGTGGTGAGTATTTGTTTGAGGTTTCTTGACCTTTGATATGCGAATATTGGAGGTGCATCAAAGATGTGTTTGAAATCTGTTTCAGTTGCCAACATAGGCCAATATCTTAAAATCTTTTTTTGATACTGTAGCTCTGTGATGAGTATTTGGATATGAACACGCTTCTGTTGTCCGTTGATTTTTTGGGTTTGATAGTTAACAACGTGGATCGTGTGATTTTATCTGCTTTTTTGCATGCGTTGCTTAAAATTTGCTCTGGATATTTGCGTCTTCTAAACTTCTCAATACAAACATCTCTACTTTCTGTGTACAGCTGCTCGGTGCTGGATATTCTTTTTAATCGCAATAACTGGGAATATGGTAGGTGTTCTTTGAGGGAGGGTTGATGAAAGCTGTGAAAATGTAGTAGATTGTTGCGGTCTGTGGCTTTAACATGAACTTGTGTCATGAGGGTTCCGTTGTTGTTATTTATGGTAACATCCAGAAAGGAAATGCAATTGTTGCTAATGGTTGATGTAAATTCGATGTGTTCATCTGCTTGGTTGAGGTAATCAATTAAGTTCTGGAGAACTGTAGAAGATCCTTGCCATAATATAAATATATCATCAATGTATCTTCTGTACAAAGCAGATGTTGTTTCCATTCGTCTTTCTTTAAAATGTGATCCAGTTCAAATCTGTACATGAAGAGGTTCGCATACATTGGTGCGGCACAATTGCCCATAGATGTTCCGGAGCACTGCAAGTAGTAGTTGTTTCCCCATTGAAAGTAGCTGTGATATAATGTAAAATGGATGAGTTCCAGTAGAAAGATTTTAAGATCCGTAGGTTTGTCGCTATTTAACAAGAAGGATTCAACTGCCTCCATGCCTTTGTTGTGTGGTATTGATGTGTACAATGCTTTGACGTCTATGGTACATAATATAGTTTCCGAGTTGATTTTACCTTGGGTTGTTTCCAGTATATTGAGAAAATCTGTGATATCTCTAATATATGTACTCATGGATTGGACAAGTGGTTGTAAGTATTTATCCAGGTATTTGCCGATGGGTTCATGTATGAAATTGATAGTCGATACAATGGGTCTGAATGGAGGAATTGTTGCGTGTTTGTGGATCTTAGGGATCATGTAGATATAAGGTGTTGCTGGATTGGTTTTGCTGAGGTATTTTTTATCTTCTGCCGTGATGGTACCTTCATCTGGGGCTTTGTTTCAGATAATTTGTAAGATTTTCATGAACTCATTGGTCGGATCAAACGGTAGCAACATGTATATGTTGGTATCTTGAATATGCTCTTGAACGTTTCTCTCATAGAAATCAGAATCCATAATTACCATGGCCCCTCCTTTGTCCGCCTGGCGAATAGTAATTTCACTTTTTGCTGCGATTTGTCTTAATGCTTGTTGTTCTTTCTGGGTAATGTTGATGTTCTTGGTTTTAATTAGACTGGAAATTTGTCTTAATTCTTTCAAAGTAATCATTTCAAATGCATCCAATACTTTGTGGCTGATGGGAGCCATGAATGTGCTTTTGTTACGCAATCCTAGTAGGGTGCTTTCTTGTGATCTTTGTGTTGATTCTATAATGTTATTGAAGAAATGTTTCAATCTTAATGTTCACATAAATTTGAAAAAACTTATTTAAATGTTGAGAGGATTGGAATGGTATATGGGTACGAATGTTGATCCCTTTTGTAAAGTGTTCATTTGAAATTCCGTCAGTTTGTGTTTGGAGATGTTGATTACGAGACTTTCTGGCTGCGTGTTTGTTTCGCCACAGGTTTTGTTGGCAATGTTTTTCCTCCTGCTTCGTCTTGTGGCCTTCGGCCTACGTCTAAAAAAGACTGTCCACTGTTGGTGTGAGATGTTGATGGACCCTCTGTTTCAGGACCTTGTGGGTCACGTGTAAATTGAGTGGTATCCGTGGGTTGTGGTCTTTCTTGTCTACGTGGTGGTCTTTTGTTTTGGGAATCGTCAGAAGATGTTGCATCTGTGTCTGAGAAACGACCAGTGTTAGCCCTCTGTTGTCTTGGATTAGCATACACCTCTGCCCAGGTGTATACTTCTCCTAACTTGTAGTCAACAGTGTCCCTTTTGAATTTTCTAATTTTCCTCTCATTAATTTCTTTCGTGTAATCATCTAATTGTTTGTTGATGTCTTGTAATGTTTTATTCCAGTCTTCATCCTCTAATCTAATGGAAAGATCCTGTTTGAGTTCAGTTATTTCCTTGTTGAGATCTTCTAATAATTTGGATAATTCTTCCACTACGAGTAAAATTAAATCCAACGAGCACTTGTTCAAGATTGCTTTCCATTTCTGTGTGAATCGTATATTATTTTTGCACAATGTCGATTTTAAAGTTATTCTTAAACCCCTCGGTATCCGTTGCACTTTGTGGTACTTGATAAGTGTGCTGGCGTGTAATCTTTGGTTGATGGCCTTTTTGGAGACGTATATTAGTTGTTTGATATTAGATTGTGTCAAGGTTGTGTTGGTGCTGATTCCTTCTGTTTCCTCAAATATATACACCGACAGGGAGATCGCCTGCACTATACACGGTTCGTTACAACGTGCGGTTTTCATTTTCCAGCCCGTTTACACATTTCATTATCAGTCCATTTTTCACAGTTAGTACCTACCAGTCTGTCAAGCATCACGCCATTAACCTTGGTAAAAAACGTATACTCGAGTTCCCGTGATTGGAATTGTGCACTTTATTTAGATGATACCCATAAAATTAACATTAAGGCTCATTTACTTCATCTTTACTTCCAGTATCAAGCTTCTTCACTTGACGCCACCTTTATAGTACCTTCATACCCATGAACTACGAGTCTTTCTTCTCTGTAGTTCATCATGATCCAGCGCGTATACTGATTTCACTTCCGTGTCACTCGATGATTTATCTCCAGGTACCGACAATGATAGTTTTCACACACTATTCGGAGAAGACCTGACAGAGGAAATCACGCACAACTTCAGTAAGTTCTTTCCCCCCCAGACTTTTGTTGGGATATACTCGTAACGACACCTGTCGATAGTTAATGATATGCAATCTCTTACAGATACTGGTTATTTTTTAATTCACCAACGCGAATTGATTCTTTGCGACGCGTCTTGTAAGTACGCTCTCCCACAAGTGTTTTCTGTATTAAACACCGGCGTGCACGTTGCTAAACACTTATGATCCCCGTATTCGTAAAGCATGCTTCCTTATTCACCAACCCTATCGCTAACAATTACGAACACATACGGCATCACTATAATCATTACGCTTGAGTGCTCACGTGATTACAGTGCATGGCTTTCAATTTTGGCACGAACCATCACCACAACTTCCTTCACCATTTAATTATGATACACGTGATAAAAAAAATTTTTAATTCTTAAATTCTCACATGAGACACGTGCTTAACATTATTTCGTGTCCACATTATAAGTTTGTTACAGTGTGCTGATACCTCATCCCCTCATTTACAGCATGTCAGCCCCTGATAAAGGGCTTTCAGGCCCGAAATGCATTGGGCTTTAAAAAACCTTGAATGAAGAGTAATTCAATGGATTTCTACGTGTGTTCTATTGAACCATATTGATTAATGATGAACTTTGCGAGTAATAAAAAACATTGATACCCAAAAACATTTGAAACGTGGTTTACAGTTACTTGATCATCATACCCGAGTGCACATGGGAGACATTCTTTAAGGCTTAAAGAGTGCTATTACAGTCTACGATATCCTCATACTCAGGAGGACTTACCCAAGTGCACCACCTACTGATTTACCTCATTGACCATCTCATCATACCCAGGAGTGCGCTACCCTGTTTATTCAACATAGGAATTTCCCGGCATTTCTCTTGCCCATCTGTGGTGCCAAAGTCACCGCTCTTGTCACCTCCTATGTGTGATACCATTTTGTCAGTGGCTTTGGCCTTTTTTACTTCTCTAGGCAGGCTTTGCCCTGCAGTCCTCTTCAGCTGGGTCTTACCTTCCCCATCTGCCTCTTCAGGGTGTCTTGTGCCAGTAACTGGCTATCCTTTCTTTAAGAGAACTTTCAGTTTTTGTATTAATTGTCTCACCCTGGGAACTCATGACCTTATTCACAGCCTTGTTTATAAGCCCCTTCAATCTATCATCCGTTTTCCACAGGTTCAAGGGACATGATCAAATGAGTAGGTAATCAACAAATTATTAAGTCCCTGAGAAAAAAAAAACAGCTGTTCCCCACATTTGGTTAGAGTACAACTGCCAGAATTCAATTAGATTGACCAACAAGTTAAAATGGCTGCTCTAGTTATGTTTTCCATATTATCCTGAACTGCTAAATGGCCGCCTGCACGCATGTAGCATGCGTGACCGTTTGCTACGGGTCTTTCCTAAACAGTGGTATTGACACTCTGCCTTCTTTCTATTTATATGTCTCTTTTTAAAAATAATTTTGATTCAGGCAGGTGCGATCCCTAGGTTTTGCACCGCTGAACTTAAACTCACATGCTGTGTAAGCCGGCAGCCGCTGAGGAAGAGAGTGCTGCTGGCAGTTTGTATGGGCCGAGGTGTGCTGTAGAGTGGCCGCTCTGGTATCCCAGCAATTGCGAGGCGACTCCAATCAGCACCGCGAGGCGACTGCGATCAGTTGAGTCACCTCACGAGTGCGCTCAGCCTTGGGAAGGGCCCTTCGCGAGCTGGCTTTCAAAGGAAAATCCGGTCGCAAAAGAGGGCTTACTCGTAGAGCTTCCGCATCTATGACAACGGGAGCGCTGGACCGACTTTCAAAGAAAGCCGGCCCACTGTATGGGTACATTTCTCGGCCTTAAAAGACGAAAAGCAATACGAGGATAGGCCGGGTACGGAGGGAAAAAAAAACACTGTCTTGGCAATATAGAAAGACAGACAACAAGACACCTCCTTTTACCCATAATAAGTATAAAAAAAAACCTTCTAATAATAACAACAGGACCAAACTATAACATACTCTTCCATACAGGGGAGGGAGAGAGACGGTAAAGTCCAATGAAAATAGTAGAAAGGATATAACAGAAACAAGCATTGGAAATGCAATAGGTCTTGCATTTGTTGGAGCTGGAGCTATTGGTATTGTAAATGGCAATGTTTTGTACTTTTAAAAAAGTCTTGTGTTTGTTGGAGCTATTCACATTGTAAATGGCAATGTTTTTTATTTATCCTTAGGGTTCTATATAGCACGAACTTAACAGCCTCTGTTGTGAATTTCGATTCATCAAAGTTTTGTGAGCCCTGAAATTTGCACAAGTAAAGTGCTAACAGTATAAATATGGGCACTGTTTAATAAACGAAGCCACTGCAATACAAGAGCAAAGGTGACCGAGTGACTGCTTCTGGGTTTACGGAGTTGCTTACACTCACTGCCCGTTAAAGCTAGCTAGCTCGCTACTATGAGTTTATCAAACTTAATGCTATGTTTTCTTATGTTATGTTATGCTATGCTATGCTATGTTTTGTTATGCTATGCTATGTTTTGTGTATGCTATGCTATGTTTTGTTATGCTATGCTTTGTTTTGTTATGCTATGCTATGTTTTGTTATGCTATGTTTTGTTTTGTTATGCTATGTTTTGTTGTGTTTTGCTATGCTATGTGTTGTTTTGTTAGGCTATGCTATGTTTTGTTAAGCTCTGCTATGTTTTGTTATGCTATGCTATGTTTTGTTATGCTATGCTATGCTTTGTTATGCTATGCTTTGTTATGCTATGTTTTGTTTTGCTATGCTATGCTTTGCTATGTTTTGTTATGTTCTGTTATGCTATGCTATGTTTTGTTGTGTTATGCTATGCTTTGTTATGCTATGTTTTGTTTTGCTATGCTATGCTATGTTTTGTTCTGTTCTGTTATGCTATGTTTTGTTGTGTTTTGTTATGCTATGTTTTGTTATGCTATGTTTTGTTTAGCTATGCTTTGTTATGCTATGCTATGTTTTGTTATGCTATGCTATGTTTTGTTGTGTTTTGTTATGCTATGTTTTGTTATGCTATGTTTTGTTATGCTATGCATCGTTATGCTATGTTTTGTTATGCTATGCTATGTTTTGTTTTGTATGCTATGCTGTTTTGTTTAGTTATGCTATGCTACGTTTTGTTGTGTTTTGTTATGCTATGCTTTGTTACGCTATGTTTTGTTATGTTATTTTTTGTTATGCTATGCTATGTTGTGTTTTGTTATGCTATGCTATGTTTTGTGATGCTATGCTATGTTTTGTTGTGTTTTGTTATGCTATGCTTTGTTTTGTTATACTATGTTTTGTTTTGCTATGCTATGTGTTGTTGTGTTTTGTTATGCTATGCTTTGTTATGCTATGCTGTGATTTGTTGTCTTGTGTTAAGCTATGCTATGTTGTGTTGTGTTTTGCTATGCTATGCTATGTTTTGTTATGCTATGCTATGCTTTTTTATGCTATGTTTTGTTTTGATATGCTATGCTATTCCATGTTTTTTATGCTATGCTATGTTTGGTTTAGTTATGCTATGCTATGTTTTGTTGTGTTTTGTTATGCTATGCTATGTTTTGTTGTGTTTTGTTATGCTATGCTATATGTTCCTATGCTATGCTATGTTTTGTTATGCTATGGTATGTTTTGCGATGCTATGCTATGTTTTGTTGTTTTTTGTTATGCTATGCTTTGTTTTGTTATGCTATGTTTTGTTTTGCTATGCTATGTTTTGTTATGCTATGCTTTGTTTGCTATGTTTTATTATGCTATGCTATGCTTTTTTATGCTATGTTTTGTTTTGATATGCTATGCTATTCTATGTTTTGTTATGCTATGCTTTGTTTTGTTATGCTATGCTTTGTTATGCTATGTTTTGATATTTTTTGTTATGCTATGCTATTTTTTGTTGTGTTTTTTATGCTATACTATTTTTTGTTATGCTATGCTATGTTTTGTTGTGTTTTGCTATGCTAGGCTTTGTTTTGTTATGCTATGCTATGTTTTGTGATGCTATGCTATGTTTTGTTATGTTTTGTTATGCTATGCTTTGTTTTGTTATGCTATACTATGTTATGTTATGCTATCAGTGGAAGCAAAGCGTGAAGGCGATACACTGAGGACAAATGAGTTTGTGGCAAAGGAGCAGAGAGTGATGTAAAGTTAACTAAGGACAACATAGGAGGAAGGGAGAGATGGAGAAACGTGATGCAAGCGTCGATGTATAGTCATGAGCGAGGAAACATGAAAATCTGATGCGCGCTGACAAACACACGTGCTGAAGACAAAGTTGAATGGAAGCACAAGTGATTATCCTTACCGTTTGTCTGATCGTGCCTTTACATTTATTTACATGCGTTAGAGGACACGCGCTGTAGATGATATGAAATGAAAGTACAAGCGATAATCCTTCACGCTTGGCTGCATGCTGTTAGTTGAAGATGGGTAAGACTTCCCTTGAAATCGGAACAAGCGAGTATGAATCAAGGCTCAGCAAAATAAAAGAAAATCAAAGGCGGTAAAAGGCTTGAAAAGTTTGTAGCGGCGAAAGTGAAAGTAATCGAGCAGAGCATCAAAGGGCTGGGTGAGAAGGGAGGGGGGAATGCAAGGGTCAAAGCGGCTAAAGTGAAAGAAAGCTATAGAGAAGGGAGGGGGGAGTGGAAAGTTTGTAGCGGCGAAACTGAAAGTATGTTGTGTTGTGTTTTGCTATGCTATGCTATGTTTTGTTATGCTATGCTATGTTTTGTTATGCTATGCTATGCTTTTTTATGCTATGTTTTGTTTTGATATGCTATGCTATTCCATGTTTTTTATGCTATGCTATGTTTTGTTTAGTTATGCTATGCTATGTTTTGTTGTGTTTTGTTATGCTATGCTATGTTTTGCTATGCTATGTTTTGTTATGCTATGCTATGTTTTGCGATGCTATGCTATGTTTTGTTGTTTTTTGTTATGCTATGCTTTGTTTTGTTATGCTATGTTTTGTTTTGCTATGCTATGTTTTGTTATGCTATGCTTTGTTATGCTATGCTGTGATTTGTTGTGTTGTCTTATGCTATGCTTTGTTTTGTTGTGTTTTGCTATGCTATGCTATGTTTTGTTATGCTATGCTATGCTATGCTATGCTTTTTTATGCTATGTTTTGTTTTGATATGCTATGCTATTCTATGTTTTTTATGCTAAGCTATGTTTTGTTTAGCTATGCTATGCTATGTTTTGTTGTGTTTTGTTATGCTATGCTATGCTATGTTTTGTTATGCTATGCTATGTTTTGCTATGCTACGTTTTGTTATGCTATGCTATGTTTTGTTATGCTATGCTATGTTTTGTTGTGTTTTGTTATGCTATGCTTTGTTTTGTTATGCTATGCTATGTTTTGTGATGCTATGCTATGTTTTGTTGTGTTTTGTTATACTATGCTTTGTTTTGCTATGCTATGTTTTGTTATGCTATGCTGTGATTTGTTGTGTTGTGTTATGCTATGCTTTGTTGTCTTTTGCTATGCTATGCTTTGTTATGCTATGCTATGTTTTGTTATGCTATGCTATGCTTTGTTATGCTATGCTATGCTTTGTTATGCTATGTTTTGTTTTGATATGCTATGCTATTCTATGTTTTTTTAATGCTATGCTGTGTTTTGTTTAGTTATGCTATGCTATGTTTTGTTGTGTTTTGTTGTTTTTTGTTATGCTATGCTATGTTTTGTTATGCTATGTTATGTTTTGTTATGCTATGCTTTGTTATGCTATGTATTGTTTTGTTATGCCATTTTTTGTTATGCTATGCTGTTTTGTTGTGTTTTGTTATGCTATGCTATTTTGTGTTTAGTTATGCTACGTTTTGTTTTGTTATGTTATGCTATGTTTTGTTATGCTATATTTTGTTATGCTATGCTATGTTGTGTTTTGTTATGCTATGCTATGTTTTGTTATGCTATGCTGTTTTGTTGTGTTTTGTTAAGCTATGCTTTGTTTTGTTATGCTATGTTTTGGTATGCTATGCTATGTTTTGTGATGCTATGCTATGTTTTGTTGTGTTTTGTTATGCTATGTTTTGTTTTGCTATGCTATGCTATGTTTTGTTATGCTATGCGTTGTTGTGCTATGTTTTGTTTTGTTATGCTATGTTTTATAATATGCTATGTTTTGTTTAGTTATGCTATGCTATGTTTTGTTGTATTTTGTTATGCTATGTTTTGTTATGCTATGTTATGTTTTGTTTTGTTATGCTATGCTATGCTTTGTTATGATATGCTATGTTTTGTTTTGTTATGCCATTTTTTGTTATGCAATGCTGTTTTGTTCTGTTTTGTTATGCTATGCTATTTTGTGTTTAGTTATGCTATGTTTTGTTGTGTTTTGTTATGTTATGCTATGTTTTGTTATGCTATATTTTGTTATGCTATGCTATGTTGTGTTTTGTTATGCTATGCTATGTTTTATGCTATGCTTTTTTGTTGTGTTTTGTTATGCTATGCTTTGTTTTGTTATGCTATGTTTTGTTATGCTATGTTTTGTGATGCTATGCTATGTTTTGTTGTGTTTTGTTATGCTATGTTTTGTTTTGCTATGCTATGCTATGTTCTGTTATGTTCTGTTATGCTATGCTATGTTTTGTTATGCTACGCTACGTTTTGTTGTGTTTTGTTATGCAATGCTTTGCTTTGTTTTGCTATGTTTTGTTATGCTATGTGTTGTTGAGTTTTGTTATGCTATGCTATTTTTTCTTATGCTATGCTTTGTTGTGTTTTGCTATGCTATGCTTTGTTATGCTATGCTATGTTTTGTTATGGTATGCTATGCTTTGTTATGCTATGCTATGCTTTGGTATGCTATGTTTTGTTTTGATATGCTATGCTATTCTATGTTTTTTTATGCTATGCTGTGTTTTGTTTAGTTATGCTATGCTATGTTTTTTTGTGTTTTGTTGTGTTTTGTTATGCTATGCTATGTTTTGTTATGCTATGTTATGTTTTGTTATGCTATGCTTTGTTATGCTATGCTATGTATTGTTTTGTTATGCCATTTTTTGTTATGCTATGCTGTTTTGTTGTGTTTTGTTATGCTATGCTATTTTGTGTTTAGTTATGCTACGTTTTGTTTTGTTATGTTATGCTATGTTTTGTTATGCTATATTTTGTTATGCTATGCTATGTTGTGTTTTGTTATGCTATGCTATGTTTTGTTATGCTATGCTGTTTTGTTGTGTTTTGTTAAGCTATGCTTTGTTTTGTTATGCTATGTTTTGGTATGCTATGCTATGTTTTGTGATGCTATGCTATGTTTTGTTGTGTTTTGTTATGCTATGTTTTGTTTTGCTATGCTATGCTATGTTTTGTTATGCTATGCGTTGTTGTGCTATGTTTTGTTTTGTTATGCTATGTTTTATAATATGCTATGTTTTGTTTAGTTATGCTATGCTATGTTTTGTTGTATTTTGTTATGCTATGTTTTGTTATGCTATGTTATGTTTTGTTTTGTTATGCTATGCTATGCTTTGTTATGATATGCTATGTTTTGTTTTGTTATGCCATTTTTTGTTATGCAATGCTGTTTTGTTCTGTTTTGTTATGCTATGCTATTTTGTGTTTAGTTATGCTATGTTTTGTTGTGTTTTGTTATGTTATGCTATGTTTTGTTATGCTATATTTTGTTATGCTATGCTATGTTGTGTTTTGTTATGCTATGCTATGTTTTATGCTATGCTTTTTTGTTGTGTTTTGTTATGCTATGCTTTGTTTTGTTATGCTATGTTTTGTTATGCTATGTTTTGTGATGCTATGCTATGTTTTGTTGTGTTTTGTTATGCTATGTTTTGTTTTGCTATGCTATGCTATGTTCTGTTATGTTCTGTTATGCTATGCTATGTTTTGTTATGCTACGCTACGTTTTGTTGTGTTTTGTTATGCAATGCTTTGCTTTGTTTTGCTATGTTTTGTTATGCTATGTGTTGTTGAGTTTTGTTATGCTATGCTATTTTTTCTTATGCTATGCTTTGTTGTGTTTTGCTATGCTATGCTTTGTTATGCTATGCTATGTTTTGTTATGGTATGCTATGCTTTGTTATGCTATGCTATGCTTTGGTATGCTATGTTTTGTTTTGATATGCTATGCTATTCTATGTTTTTTTATGCTATGCTGTGTTTTGTTTAGTTATGCTATGCTATGTTTTTTTGTGTTTTGTTGTGTTTTGTTATGCTATGCTATGTTTTGTTATGCTATGTTATGTTTTGTTATGCTATGCTTTGTTATGCTATGCTATGTATTGTTTTGTTATGCCATTTTTTGTTATGCTATGCTGTTTTGTTGTGTTTTGTTATGCTATGCTATTTTGTGTTTAGTTATGCTACGTTTTGTTTTGTTATGTTATGCTATGTTTTGTTATGCTATATTTTGTTATGCTATGCTATGTTGTGTTTTGTTATGCTATGCTATGCTATGTTTTGTTATGCTATGCTGTTTTGTTGTGTTTTGTTATGCTATGCTTTGTTTTGTTATGCTATGTTTTGGTATGCTATGCTATGTTTTGTGATGCTATGCTATGTTTTGTTGTGTTTTGTTATGCTATGTTTTGTTTTGCTATGCTGTGCTATGTTTTGTTATGCTATGCGTTATGCTATGTTTTGTTTTGTTATGCTATGTTTTATGCTATGCTATGTTTTGTTTAGTTATGCTATGCTATGTTTTGTTGTATTTTGTTATGCTATGTTATGTTTTGTTTTGTTATGCTATGCTATGCTTTGTTATGCTATGCTATGTTTTGTTTTGTTATGCCATTTTTTGTTATGCAATGCTGTTTTGTTCTGTTTTGTTATGCTATGCTATTTTGTGTTTAGTTATGCTACGTTTTGTTGTGTTTTGTTATGTTATGCTATGTTTTGTTATGCTATGCTATGTTGTGTTTTGTTATGCTATGCTATGTTTTATGCTATGCTGTTTTGTTGTGTTTTGTTATGCTATGCTTTGTTTTGTTATGCTATGTTTTGTTATGCTATGTTTTTTGATGCTATGCTATGTTTTGTTGTGTTTTGTTATGCTATGTTTTGTTTTGCTATGCTATGCTATGTTTTGTTATGCTATGCTATGTTTTGTTATGCTGCGCTACGTTTTGTTGTGTTTTGTTATGCAATGCTTTGCTTTGTTTTGCTATGTTTTGTTATGCTATGTGTTGTTGAGTTTTGTTATGCTATGCAATTTTTTCTTATGCTATGCTATGTTTTGTTATGCTATGCTATGTTTTGTTATGCTATGCTATGCTTTGTTTTGTTATGCTATGCTTTGTTATGCTATGCTATGTTTTGTTTTGATACTTTTGTTATGTTATGCTATTTTTTGTTGTGTTTTTTATGCTATACTGTTTTGTTATGCTATGCTATGTTTTGTTGTGTTTTGTTATGCTATGTTTTGTTTTGCTATGCTATGCTATGCTATGTTTTGTTATGCTATGCTATGTTTTGTTATGCTGCGCTACGTTTTGTTGTGTTTTGTTATGCAATGCTTTGCTTTGTTTTGCTATGCTTTGTTATGCTATGTGTTGTTGAGTTTGGTTATGCTATGCTATTTTTTCTTATGCTATGCTATGTTTTGTTATGCTATGCTATGTTTTGTTATGCTATGCTATGCTTTGTTTTGTTATGCTATGCTTTGTTATGCTATGCTATGTTTTGTTTTGATACTTTTGTTATGTTATGCTATTTTTTGTTGTGTTTTTTATGCTATACTGTTTTGTTATGCTATGCTATGTTTTGTTGTGTTTAGCTATGCTAGGCTTTGTTTTGTTATGCTATGCTATGTTTTGTGATGCTATGCTATGTTTTGTTATGTTTTGTTATGCTATACTATGTTATGTTATGCTATACTATGTTATGTTTTGTTATGCTATGTTATGATTTGTTATGTTATGTTATGTTATGTTAGGCGAGGCTATTTTTATGTTATGTTATGTTTTGTTAAGTTATGGTATGCTATACAATGGTTGTGTTTTGCTATGCTAGGCTTTGTTTTGTTATGCTATGTTTTGCTATGTTTTGTGATGCTATGCTATGTTTTGTTATGCTATACTTTGTT
The DNA here is from genome assembly GCF_964204655.1 of Triturus cristatus. NCBI lineage: Eukaryota > Metazoa > Chordata > Amphibia > Caudata > Salamandridae > Triturus > Triturus cristatus. The sequence continues at coordinate 846,645,991 of NC_140584.1, read as the reverse complement.
ATGTTATGCTATACTATGTTATGTTATGCTATACTGTGTTATGTTTTGTTATGCTATGTTATGATTTGTTATGTTATGTTATGTTAGGCGAGGCTATGTTTTTTATGTTATGTTATGTTTTGTTAAGTTATGGTATGCTATGCAATGGTTGTGTTTTGCTATGCTAGGCTTTGTTTTGTTATGCTATGCTATGTTTTGTGATGGTATGCTATGTTTTGTTATGCTATGCTTTGTTTTGTTATTCTATACTATGTTATGTTTTGTTATGCTATGTTATGATTTGTTATGTTATGTTATGTTAGGCGAGGCTATGTTTTGTTATGTTATGCTATGCTATGCTATGTTTTGTTATGCTATGCTATGTTTTGCTATGCTATGCTACGTTTTGTCGTGTTTTGGTATGCAATGCTTTGCTTTGCTATGTTTTGTTATGCTATGTGTTGCTGAGTTTTGTAATGCTGTGCTATTTTTTCTTATGCTATGCTATGTTTTGTTATGCTACGCTATGTTTGCTTTGTTTTGTTATGCTATGCTTTGTTATGCTATGCTATGTTTTGTTTTGATATTTTTTGTTATGCTATGCTATTTTTTGTTGTGTTTTTTATGCTATACTATTTTTTGTTATGCTATGCTATGTTTTGTTGTGTTTTGCTATGCTAGGCTTTGTTTTGTTATGCTATGCTATGTTTTGTGATGCTATGCTATGTTTTGTTATGCAATGCTTTGTTTTGTTATGCTATACTATGTTATGTTATGCTATCAGTGGAAGCAAAGCGTGAAGGCGATACACTGAGGACAAATGAGTGTGTGGCAAAGGAGCACAGAGTGATGTAAAGTTAACTAAGGACAATATAGGAGGAAGGGAGAGATGCAGAAACATGATGCAAGCGTCGATGTATAGTCATGAGCGAGGAAACATGAAAATCTGCTGCGCGCTGACAAACACACGTGCTGAAGACAAAGTTGAATGGAAGCACAAGCGATTATACTTACCGTTTGTCTGATCGTGCCTCTACATTTATTTACATGCGTTAGAGGTGTAGATGATATGAAATGAAAGTACAAGCGATAATCCTTCACGCTTGGCTGCATGCTGTTAGTTGAAGATGGGTAAGACTTCCCTTGAAATCACAAGCGGTATGAATCAAGGCTCAGCAAAATAAAAGAAAATCAAAGGCGGTAAAAGGCTTGAAAAGTTTGTAGCGGCGAAAGTGAAAGTAATCGAGCAGAGCATCAAAGGGCTGGGTGAGAAGAGAGGGGGGAATGCAAGGGTCAAAGTGGCTAAAGTGAAAGAAAGCTATAGAGAAGGGAGGGGGGAGTGGAAAGTTTGTAGCGGCGAAAGTGAAAGTATGTTGTGTTGTGTTTTGCTATGCTATGTTTTGTTATGCTATGCTATGTTTTGTTATGCTATCCTATGCTTTTTTATGCTATGTTTTGTTTTGATATGCTAAGCGGCGAAAGTGAAAGTAATCGAGCAGAGCATCAAAGGGCTGGGTGAGAAGGGAGGGGGGAATGCAAGGGTCAAAGCGACTAAAGTGGAAGAAAGCTATAGAGAAGGGAGGGGGGAGTGGGAGCAGCTGTGCACGTGCATGTGATCGTGCACTCAAGGTTTAGGCCAGCCAAAACTGTGGGTAGCACTTTGAAAATCCCACATACAAAATGTCTCTTCGAGCCTTTGGCTCGCGAGACCTAAAAAGGACTGTACTTATCTTGTGATCAGCAGCTACAAGGAAGGGAGAAGGCTTCATGTGTGGAGACTTTATACCTTATTAGAATGTTGTTAATGTTCTATATTCTTGAATTGTTTCCGATGTGAGCTCGCAATAAAGGAGATTTCCATACTGTTAGCCTCCGTGGCATGCCATAAAGTCCCACAATGACTTGCACACCTACCTTTCACTGTGGTTATTCTGGTGGGGGAAAGTATTACATATCACATTGAAGAGAGATGAAGCTCAACCAGACACATATGGGTGCTCTTCATTTCAAATCACCTTCTCCTTCCAGTGATGAAATTTCACCTACATTTACGGAAAAGGAAACACAGGTTCTACTGCAGATGAGGGTGTAGACAGGTCTCTACATGTCAAAAAGATAAAGGCATTTAAAATAGGTATTTGTCCTATCAAAAGAAAGGTCCCAAAATGTTTACAAGCCAATATTAGGTTCCAGACATGTGGAAAAGAAAAGAGAGGTTTTGGTTGCTGGTTCTCCATTTTTCCCCATGTCCAAGTAGGAGACTGGATGTGGTCGACCTTTAAAGGCCTTTTTTCACATCCCAGTGGCATGAAAACACAGGACATATCTGACATTCCTTGTAGGGAATTCACGTTACTAACACAGAGTCTTTCAATTTGGCTTGAAGTCTGCTCTTAGAACATTTTCCAAATGTATGGTGGTGGTAGCATCTTTCCTGTTGGAACAAAACTTTTCACATACCAATGTCTGGATAATTGGCTGATCAAAGCACAGTGTGCTCTGTGAGCCACTCATATTACAATGTCTCTGTTGAATTGGCTGAGTCTTCGGGTAAACTTCCAGAAATCAGCTCCCAGCTCAGATCAGGTTCTGCCAGCTCAGGTCAGGTTCTGAATTACTCTGTAGCGTTAGTAAAGTCCAAGCTGGTCAATTAAGAGCCTTACATGATTTTCCATTTGGATAGAGAACATTTAAAGACTATTCAATCTTTTCTTCCCAGAGTGTTTTGGATTGTCATTTAAACCAGTCTCTTTGCTTGGGTGTATATTAACCAATTTATGGCACCACTGGCTGGAGACCTAAGTTCATAGGTAAGAGATACAACAGATCTGATCACACACCTGCAACGCACACCATTGAATGAAACATATCCGCTGATAGCCATGGATGTGGTTTTGCTTTATACCAGCATTAAACATGAAACAGGTCTCAAGCTTGCTGTTACTTTCTGAATCAGAGCAAAATACAATTTTTCAGAGACACATAGCTGATAGAAGAGATGATGGAGAACTGTCTTGAACATAAAACATTTTTATTCAATGGGAAATCTATACTCAAGGGTGGAACATCAGTGGGAGTATCTTTCTCACCGAGCTTTGCAAACCTCACCATGGGTTGGTGGGAGTAAACCATTGCTAGGGCGAAAGTAAGGACATAATGAGTAAGATCATAATATGGCTGAGATTTATGGATGATTTATCATTTGGGATAGTACACAAGAGAAATTCGAACAGTATCATGATAAATTGAGTGCAAATGATATGAACTTAAAATTCTCCTATGAAATAAGTAGTGAAAGAGGTATATTTCTTGACACACAAATCTTTATTGAGAATGGGACCCTTCAAACCACTCCACAGAGTCAACAAATAGCATTTTGCATTCCAAGAGCTTTCATCAACAGTGACTAAAAACAGCATTGCATATGGGAAATTTTTGAGAATAAAAAGGAGCTGTTCTACAGCAAAGGAAATGGAACAAAGCAATTGTGACATTCCTTAAAAGAGGATACTCCAACAGTGTTATAAACAAATGTGCTGAAAGAACAGCAGCACGATACAGACAAGATCTTTTGCTCACAAAGAGAGAGAGAGTAATACCAAATAATGAGTAGACGATGATACTAGGATAATTTTGACATTAACAAAAGAATCGATACAAATCAAACATGTTGAAAAGTGACTGGAGCGTGCTAAAGAGTAACCCCACAATAGACAAAATTCTAGGAGACACTTCAGTAATAGCTTGTTGTAAATCCAAGAGCATCAAGAATATGCTTGTACACAGCCATTTCAAGAAAATTAAAGAAAAGGAATGGTGGAATTCTCAAACAGGTTTTGTCAAATGCAACATTTGTCAGATTGCTGTCAATACCAAGGAATTTAAAACGATAAATGGAAGCTGACATGTAAAAGTAGACATGTGATATATATCTTGAAATGTCCATGTGAGCTTGTGTACATAAGAAGTACCACTTGTGAGTTAAAGAATGCTGGAACATACAAGAGAGATAAAGACAGAACGTAGCGAGGCATTTAGAAACAAAATATGAAAGTGACTGAAGCAAATTAAAAATATTTGGAATTGACCTGATTAAAAGACATGCGAGAGGTGACAACAGGTAACTGGCCCGAAGAAACTGGAGTCATGGTACATCTTGATTATCAATCAATCAGGGGGTTTATATAGCGCGCTACTCACCCGTGAGGGTCTCAAGGGGGAGGGGAAGCGGCTCCGGATCAGTCGAAGAGCCAGGTCTTGAGGTCTTTCCTGAATGTGTGCAGTCGGGGAGCGTCTAATGTTCACAGGGAGCTCGTTCCAGGTCTTGGCTGCGATGTAGGAGAAAGCTCTGCCACCATTTCTGGTTCTGCCGATGCGGGGGATCCGTGCCAGGGCGAGGTCGGCGGAGCAGAGGTTGCTCTTGGGTACGTGTAAGGATACTCTCTCGTTGAGGTATTTGGGTCCGATGTTGTGGAGTGATTTGTATGCATGGGTGAGCAGATGGAAGGTTACTCTCTTCTCGACGGGGAGCCACGTAGGTGTTGGGTCATGTGTTCGTGCCGAGGCGTTTCGAGGGCGAGTCTGGCTGCGGCGTTCTGGATGGTTTGGAGTTTGTGTAGAAGAGTTCTGTTGGTTCCGGCGTAGAGGGCATTGCCGTAGTCCAGTCTGCTGGTTATGAGTGCGTGGGTGACGGTCCTTCTGCAGTCAGGGGTATCCATTTGAAGGTTTTACGGAGGATCCAAAGGCAGCTGAAGCTAGTGGAAGTGACGACGTTGATCTGGCGGTTCATGGAGAGGGAGGTGTCAAGGACAATGCCGAGGTTCTGAGCGTGGTCTGTAGGGGTGGGAGGGTTCCCGAGGGCGGAGGGCCACCAGGTGTTGTCCCAGGCGGAAGTGCAGGGTCCAAGGATAAGGACTTCGGTCTTCTCTGAGTTGAGCTTCAAACAACTATTTTTCATCCAGGCTGCCACGTTCTTCATTCCTTCCTGGAAGCAGAGTCTGGTGACTTCGGGATTCTACGTGAGCGAGAGGATGAGCTGGGTGTCGTCGGCGTAGGATACGATGCTGAGCCCATGCTGTCTGACAATGGTGGCGAGAGGGGCCATGTAGATGTTGAAGAGCGTAGAGCTGAGTGATGATCCCTGGGGTACTCCGCAGTTGATTTCTGTGGGTTCGGAGAGGAAGGGTGGGAGTCAAACACTCTGTGTTCTGCCGGAGAGGAAGAATTGGATCCAGTCGAGGGCGGCTCCTTGTATACCCGCGTTGTGAAGTCTGGCTGCGAGCGTGCGATGTGAAACGGTGTTGAAGGCTGCGGAGAGGTCTAGAAGGATGAGGGCCGCAGTGTGTCCCTGGTCGAGAAGTATGCGAATGTCATCAGTGGTGCCAAGGAGGGCGGTCTCGGTGCTGTGGTTGCTGCGGAATCCAGACTGGGAGGTGTCTAGGGTGGAGTTTCTTCAATGAAGGCGGTCAGCTGGGTGTTTACAAGTCGCTCGGTGACTTTGGTCGCAAAGGGGAGGAGATGGATTGGCCAGTAGTTTTTCAGGTCCGTTGGGTAGCCCGTTGGTTTCTTGAGGAGGGGCTCCACCTCCACCCGTTTCCAGTCATCTGGGCAGATGCCGGATCTGAGTGAGCCATTGACGGTCCGCCCTAGTTCGGGAGCGATGGCGGCCCTGTGGAATATGTGCGGAGGGCAGGGGTCTGTTTGGGCTCCTGAGTGGGTTTTCTTCATAGAAAATGATGAGTTTGATGGTAGCGGAATTCCAGGTCGTGATGGTCGGCTTATATGCGGTGGTGGTGATCTTCAGGTGGAAGTAGGAGCTGAGCTTGTAACCGAGTTCCTGGGAGGGTGTGACGCCCGTGGCTTAGCTGGTGAGTTTTGCGAACTGCTGTATGACGTTGAACAGTTCCTTGGCTTTTGTCGCGTTGGTCTAGACTTTGTCTCTTATGAAGGTGCATTTGGTGTCTCTAATGCACTGGTGGTATTCCTTCAGGGCACTCCTGTGGTTGTTACGTGCTTCTGAGGCATTCTGGTTTCGCCAGGTCTTCTCTAGGCATCTGCAGGAGCATCTGGTTTCTTGAAGTTCTGTGGTGAACCAGGCGGCCTTCAGAGGGCGTTGTTTTGTGGGGTGGCAGAGGGGTGCAAGCTTGTCGGCGCAGCAGGTGATCCAGCGGTGAAATTCCATGGCTGCGGAGTTGGTGTCAGTCGTGGCGCTGGGGAGGTTATGAAGGAGGCTGGTGTTGAGGAGTTCCACTGTGACCTTGCTCCAGTTCCGTAGTGGCGAGCGCGGGCTTGTGTGCGGTGTTGAAGGTGAAGTGGATGCAGTGGTGGTCCGTCCTGACGGGCTGGGTGGTGTGGTTGAAACAGATGTTTGCTCCTCCCGCGAAGATAGGGTCGAGGGTGTGTCCAGCTCTGTGCGTGGGCGTGTCGACCAGCTGCTTAAGTCCAAGGTTGGCGAGGAGAGTGGTGGAGTCGGGGTCGTTGAAGTTGTCGAGGTGGAAGTACAGGTCCCCGAGTAGAATGTAGTCCGTGGAGGTGATGGCGTGGGGTGCGGCGAGCTCGGCAATGGTATTAGCGGATTGGGTGCGAGGTTCTGGCGGTCTGTAGATGAGGGTGCCCCGTAGAGTCGTCCTGGGGCTGGTCTGGATCTGGAAGTGGAGGTGTTCTGTGTTGGAGTGGGGGTCACTCGTGCTAGATGTGGAGAGTCAGAAGGGGGTCTTGTGTGCGATGGCGAGACCTCCTCCAGGGCGGTGCGGGCGGTCCTTTCTCTGGATCTTGTAGCCGTCGGGAATGGCAGTGGTGATGGGGCCGGAGGTGGGGTTGGTCCGGGTTTCCGTGAAGAAGGCGATGTCGGGCGATAGAGTGTCGATCAGGGTCCCAGATTTCTACGGCGTGTCGTTGCAGGGAGTGTACGTTGAGGAGGATGCAAGTCAGGGTTTCAGTGGTGCGTGCGTGAGGAGGGTCTTCGGCGGCAGTGGGAGCTTTGTCGATGGTGAAGGATCTGCGGCAGGGTCTGCACGAGAACCGTCCATGTGTGATGTTCGGCGTGGGTCTTGCGCAGTCGGCGTGTCTTCCGGAATTAAGTGCGTGGAGGGTGGTTGAGTTGAAGCGGTGAGGCCTCGGAGAACCAGGGTTCCTGGCGCTGGTCGCGGTCAGGTCTCGGACGGGGACAGACGGGCTTGCCTTAGGCACGCCTATGGTGCGCCAGCAGCGCGACCACGCATTAGTTGGCATTAAGTAGGGGCGGGACCAGAGGTAGGGTGGCGGGAGTGGGGCTGTGTCGTGGTGCGGGGCAGCAGCAGCGGGAAAGAGTACAACAGTACGCGGCACAAATACAGTAAACAACACACAATATACCAGGCAAATGTAAATAATAAAAGAGTAAGGTAAGGGGGTTACTATACAGCACAGAAACGGCAGGCAGAAAGGAAAAACACCTGAGGTGCGCTGCCGGCACGAACTCTGCTGTAGAGGGGCTCTGAGCCGAAGCGGTGTGACTGCGAGCCGGAGCTGCTGGGGAGTGCTGGCCTGGAGCAGGGCTGTGTCGGGGGGCGGGGCCGCAGGGGCAGCAGCGGCGGGAAAGAGTACAACAGTATGTGGAACAAATATAGTAAACAACACACAATATACCAGGCAAATTTAAATAATATAAGAGTAAGGGGGGGGATTACTATACAGCATGGAAACGGGAGGCAGAAGGGAAAAACACCTGAGGCGCGCTGCCGGCGCGAACTCTGCTGTGGAGGGGCTCTGAGCCGGAGCGGTGCAACTGCGAGCCGGAGTCGCAGTCGCTGGCCAGTACCAGAGGTCAAGGCTTTATACGCGCTCCCCCTCAGCGATTGGCATTAAGTAGAGGCGGGACCAGAGGTAGGGTGGCGGGAGCGGGGCTAGGTCGGGGGGTGGGGCTGCAGGGGCAGCAGAGGCATGAAAGAGTACAACAGTACGCGGAAAAAATACAGTAAACAACACACAATGTACCAGGCAAATTTAAATAATAAAAGAGTAAGGGGGATTACTATACAGCACAGAAACGGCAGGCAGAAGGGAAAAACACCTGAGGCGTGCTGCCGGCGCAAACTCTGCTGTGGAGGGGCTCTGAGCCGGAGCAGGTCCGACTGTGAGCCGGAGCTGCTGGGGAGTGCTGGCCTGGACCAGAGGTCAAGGCTTTACATGCTCTCCCCCGCAGCATTCGGCATTAAGTAGGGGCAGGGGGCGGGACCGGAGGTAGGGTGGCGGGAGCGGGGCCACAGGGGCAGCAGTGGCTGGAAAGAGTACAACAGTATGTGGCAAAAATACAGTAAACGACACACAATGTACCAGGCAAATTTAAATAATAAGAGTAAGGGGGGATTACTATACAGCACGAATATGAGGATGATGACCCCTAAAGGCTTGAACCAGGCTCAAGAATTATACGTACATCTACTGTAGTTGGTTCTGAGAACACCTTAGGTGGACAGTAAAAACTTGGTTTTAACTTATTATATTCCTACCATCTGCAAATATGTCACTAATGGAAAATGAGACGACAAGGGGACTTATAAAAAAATGAAATTAATCACAGTTGACAATGGAATAACTTTGCGTGAAAAGGACTATGGGATATCACCAGGGACATAAGTGAACAGTAGAATATTCAGTAAAACCACTGGTCTCTATTAGGATGAAATTTTAGGAGGATCTTGTAAGGAGATATTTGAATAATGCATACAAGCGAGACATATTAACCCACTACAGTGCATGAGTAAGGATGTGGAGAACTACTTAGAAAGTATTAAATCTGACCAACCCCCAAAATCTACATGATAAGCATGAAAAAGACAGGATCTCCATAATGGATGGCAAAATGAAAGGACAACGCTTGTGAGAAGGCTAGTACCTGATGGAGTTTGTGAAGAATTAAATTCTAAAACATACATTACTGGGATGTAGAATGGACATGATAGACGTAAATTAGAATGAAATTGCTGAAGAAGGGAGTTTTGGTTTGTTATATGAATATGTTAATGTTTTGGCTCTGAAATAACTTCTACCCATCAAATTGGCAACACTGTGTACATATGACATGTCCATCTTGCAATATGTTAAATAGCACAAGTGGTATTTGTGCACTTTTGACAATGAAGTGATGTACTGCATCTCCCAGAACTCATCACAAGAGAGGAGTATGTTTTTAATTTTTTTTGATTTCAAAGATTTTTATTGACATTTTTGCATAAAAAAGAACACAAAATATAAGCACACAAAACTAAACATTTAGTCATACAAAAACATAGAAGATGCACAAAATCTGTGATTTCTAAGATCTACAGTACCTTCCGCTTCCCTTTTCTTTATAGTCTGCCTTCCCCTTCTGTTATAATAAGGGGTCTCGGGTATGTAGGAGGGGGAAAGATGCCTGATCTGTGGTAAGTGTATAGGAGCAGAGAGAGAGAGAGAGGGAGCTTGGTGGATTGCTCTAGAAGCTAGGCGGCCGGTGTCAGTCTCGCCTTCTTCAGGGGGGTTTATATGGGCCTAGGTACTTATCCATAGATGACCACATCCCTCTGTTAGGCTGTCTCCACGGTGAGTCTCGTAGGGACATTGCGTCTGCCTCTCTAAGATATGTTAACCAGTTGAGCCACCCTTTGAACGATGCCTTAGATGTGTCCTTCCACTTGTTTAGAATCAATTTAATCCCGGCAGTTAGCAAATGGTCAAGTAGGTCTCTATCTCTTTGAGACATTGGGTCTATCGTGATAGGTGTAGTTACTAGGGTTGCGAACTCTGGATTAAGGGAACACCCTAGCATGTCTGTTAGAAAGGTAAAAGATTTTCCCCAGTAGGTCTTAACTTTAGGGCAGTAAAAGATGAGGTGTGCCAGATCTCTCTTTTAGCTATTACATTTCCAGCATAGGTCATTTGTGTTTATGCCCAGTTTCGCCAGACGAGCGGGAGTCCAGTGTAGTTTGTGTAGGATCCAGAATTTTGTCTGAGCCAGTACCGGGGTTACTTTACTGTGTGTGGGGGAGGACCATAGTATTTGGCTTTCCTTTTTGCTTAGAGTGTTACCTCGCTGTGACTCCCAGTATGTATGTGTTTTAGTGTTGAGTCTTGAAGTATTTGGGCACAGTAATCTATAGATGTGTAACACATGGTGTCCCGTTTTGTTGAGGCTAGACATGTACTGGAAGATTGAGGGCGTGGCATTAGACATTCTCGCTCTAGACAGTGCTGCTTTTATCTTTAGAAAGTTATATAATTCAATGTCGGGTAGGGTGTGTTTGTTTTTAAGCGAGCTGAATGTGATGGGTCTCCCTTCATCCTCGAGTTGGATGGGAAGGGATATTCCTGCTTCCACCCATGTCTTCATATATAGTGTCTTGCCTTTGTATTTTATTTTGTTATTTGACCATAGTGATTCCCATCTAGAGTCTGTTATTCTATTTTCTAACTTTTGATCGACTTTCAGTAGAGCGTTTCTGGTGTTTGTAAGTATGGTGTTCATTAGAGTGTTGTGTCTGTTGGTTGTTAGAAGCGCTAATGGCTCTAGGTTGTTTAGCATGGCTCTTTCTATTTTCAGCCACGCCGGTGTGTATTCCTGGTCTGGTAAAATCCAGCAGCTCCCTTGTTTTGCTAGGAAGGCTGTTTGAAAAGTCTTTAAGTCTGCCAAGTTTAAACCCCCTAGAGTTTTTGTCAATCTTAATTTTTTAAGGCTCATCCTTGGTTTTTTGTCTTGCCAGATAAAGCTATTTAGCATCTTGTCTATTTTGCGGTGGAAGTCGACTCTGAGGGTTAGAGGGAGCATGTTAGTAAGATAGTTGATCATAGGTGTGACCATCATTTTAATTGTTTCAATCCTCCCCCACCATGTGATGAATTTCGGTGACCACCCCTCAAGCAGCTTCTTAATCTTGATTAAAAGCATTTTCTCATTGTGTTCTAGCGTGTTTTTAAGATCTTTGTCGAAGTAGACGCCGAGGTATTTGATGAACCCGGTTTGCCAAGTGAGGCCAGAGTCTCCCAGTATGTCTTTGGTGGTATGTATGTTGAGAGGTTTACATTCTGACTGAGCTTATAGCCGGAGTACGCCGAGTATCTGTTTATGGAGTCCATTTGAGCCAATATGGAGGTTTCAGGGCTTTCGGTGACGACAAGAATGTTGTCCGCATATGCAGCTAGTTTGGTTGTAGTTTAATGGCAAAACCCTTCATCTGATTGTTTGCCTCAATATCTCTGATTAGTGGTTCTAGTGCAAGTAGGAATAGTGAGGGGGACAATGGGCATCCTTGTCTTGTGCCTCTGTAGAGTCTAAAGGGTTCGGAGATGGCCCTGTTGATCACTATGCGGGCCATAGGTTTGTCATATAGAGTCATAACTTTCTTTATGAAAGCATTGCCTAGGTTGAAACTTTGCATGCAGTGTTCTAGAAAATGCCATTAGACCCTGTCGAAAGCCTTCTCTGCGCCAAGTGCGATCGCCACTGCTGGGTTTGTTTGCCTGGCTTCCCTGTCGATAATATGGCATAAGAGTCTGGTGTTGTCGTGTGACATGCGTGATTTGAGGTAGCTCACTTATGTGTTTCCTATCAGTTTTGGTAGTATCCCGTTCAGCCTTACTGCCAACATTTTTGCATATATCTTGCAATCCACGTTAATCAGGGATATAGGCCTATAATTTTGTGGGAGTTGGGTATTTTTGCCCTCCTTGGGTATGACTATAATATTCGCTTCTGTGATTGTTTGCGTGAGCGTCCCTGTCTCTTCGCAGTGGTTGAAAGCTTTTTTCTACATTGGCTGTAGTAGCGTGATAAATGTTTTATAGAAGGTGGCTGTATACCCATCTGGTCCGGGAGCCTTATTAGTTTTAAGAGACTTAACTGCCATTTCTATTTCCACTGTGCTAATCTCTTTCGACAAGCTAAGTGCGTCTTCTGATGTTATTTTTGGGAGATTCAGGTTGTTAAGGTATTCGAAGCTGCCATTTTCATCTAGTGTTTGGTCCTTTTTATGGAGCTCCTGGTAAAAACCACTAAAGGTGCGTAGGATTTCTTTATGTTGTGTGTATGTGATGTTATGGGAATCTGTGATCGCGGAGATGGTGTGTTGTCTTTGTTGGTGTTTTAGGTAGGATGCCAGGATTTTCCCCGATTTGTTGGCTTCGCACAGGTTAATTGCCTAATATTTGTTTACCCACAGACCTGCTCTCTCGCTTAGAATTCTGTTGAATTCATATTTCTTCCTTGCGAGTTCTGTGAGTGCCCCTACGTTCTTTATGTCTGAGATGTGCGATGATTCTAGTTTTTTAATATCTTGCTCTAGTTGGTTTAATTGGGCCTTGGCATTCTTGTTCATCTTGCCTTTGATGTCCATGATCATTCCCCTAATTGTGGTTTGCAGGGGGTCCCAAACGATTTTGCGGTCCGAATCTGGTGTGTCGTTAAAGTTGATGTATTCATTTATGGCCTGTTCTATTCTGGTTCTATTAATTTGATCTTTTAAGACCGCTGTTGAATCTTCATCTACGCGGATGGTCTTCATTATGTCGGCCATTTAGTATTAGGCTGATACAGGAATGATCTGAGATTGTTCTCGTGGCTATATCCGTGTTCTTTATTAGATGGGTGTGAGAGCCAGAAATCAATATGTAGTCAATCCAGCTATATGAGTTGTCTGGGTTTGAGTAGAAGGTGTAATCTCTAGTGTCTGGGTGTTGAAGACTCCAGGTGTCTTTCAGGTTGTACTTGGTACATACATTTTTAAGTACTTTATGTCCCCCCGGCGGTAGTGAGTGGCATTGTGATTGTCTATCTAATGTGTAGTCTAGTGCCATATTAAAGTCGCCTGCCAGCACTGTTAGCTCATTTTGTGGGAGTGCATCCATTCTCTCTGATACGTTCTCCCAGAAGGTGGTATCGTCCATGTTAGGGCCATAGATATTGAGTATATGAAATTTTTTGTTCCCCCTTTTCAGGTGTGTCAATAGGACTCTTCCTGCCAGGTCGCATTCGTGGTGTTCTATGCTTCTCTTGGAGTTCTTATTTATCAAGGTGATCACTGCCTGCTTTTTCCCTGTGGCCTGAGAGCACGCCATTTGCCCTACCCATCTAGCTCTAATCCTTCCTGCGTCATCTTGTGATAGCCTAGTTTCCTGGAGGAGAAATATGTCAGCTTTAGTTTTAGCTAAGTAGTCTAGTACTTTTTTCCTTTTGACTGGGTGGTTAAGGCCTTTGACATTTATGGATACTATCTTCAGGTTGGATGAGAGTGATAGTGCATTACCTTGTTTCGGTGTCATTATGTGAGGTTAAGTTGAGGTTGTAAAGATCGGGCCCTGATCCCTTTCCTTGTGTTAGTATTCACGTTGGCTCCTGGTGTTTCGTGAGTGTTGTCCTTATCTCCAATCTCTCTCTGTGAATATCTCCATCTTTACCCGTGCTCTGATCGCTCACATCCTGTGCATGATTGTGTCGGTGGAAAAAATGGGGAGCAAGAGGGCACATGGTGTAGATACTAAATACAAGTGCTTGACAAAACAGTGCTAGTACTAGATACAAAACAGATACCCCCCCCTCCCTCCCGCAAAAACCCTCCCTCCCACCCCCCGCGTCCTACATCTTGAATTTTGGACATGTTACAGCAAAGCTCCCGCTCCATTTCCCCTGGGGTGTTATTAGTATAATGCTTATCACCTACGCGCCACAAGTTACTTGCATCTTAATTACTCTATTAGCAACATAATTGGCTGCAGGTTTGTGCTATAACATTGTCTTAAAAATAGAAGGATATTATTGCTCTTTCATCTCGCTACTAATCTTTAAAAAGGAAAAAAGCGTGTGACTGCGTCGGTGAGTTCGCGGGGTTGTTCCTTCCAAATGCATATCCGCTCCCAGTTCACTGTCCTTCTTGAAAGGTCAATCCCGGCCTATGGTTATTGAGGTAGTAGATTGATTAAAAATAAAACTCTGATTGAGGTAGATATTGACGATGAGGTAGATGTTTGAATATATATATTTGTGTTCACGTTTATAAAGGTGAAGGTAGTTTCATAAGTTCTCTCCCAGTTCTGGTGATGCTCTTCTCTTTTTCACGTTTGTTTGCGACAGTTCCATTTCTTGTGTAGGCGGCCCTCGTAGGTAGTTGGTTAGATCATTGGGGTCCTCGAAGATGTGCTTTCTGCCCCTGTCTGTGATTTTAAATTTCGTTGGACCTATGAAGGAGAAGAGGATGTTTACCTTTCTCAGCTTATCTCTTTGTATAAGGAACCGTTTTATTATGTCCACTGTGTGTTTCGAGTAGTCCTGAGTAAGGATTATTTTTTGACCATTCCACATCAAGTTCAGTTTTTTCCTGGCCAAAGCAAATATGGCTTCCGTATGCTGGAGTCTCAATGGTTTGCATATAATGGGCCGTGGCGCAATCATATTTGTTGGTCTGTAGGCCGGAACTCTGTAGACTTTGTCTATCTCCAGAGGCACATCGAACTTCAGGTTGGTGAGTTTAGGTGCTATATCCTGTAGGAAGGCCATGCAAGAACCGTTTTTCTCTTCTCCTTCTACTATGCCTAGAATCCTGATGTTCCCCCTTCTGTTGCGATCGTCCAGCTCAGCTGTTTGTTTTAGTAGTATTGCTGTTGTTTTTGAGAGTTCTTGCAGAGCTTTGTTGGATTTTAGTTCTTTATCTTCCACGTCGCTTACTCTCTGCTCTACTTCCGCTAGTCTATTATTTGCTGCGTGTATGCCTGCCCTAACTGCAGCCAGTTCCAGCTGAATAGCATCTGTGGTTTGTTTTGTCGATTTCAGTAGATCATGTACGTCTGCCAATTTTTTTAAGATCATGTCTAACGTGCTATTAATGTCTGGTTTTTGTTTGATCAGGGAATTCAGATTCTCACTCTTATTTTTTTTTGCTTGTTGCGTGGGTTTCCCATCGTTACCAGCCATCGTTGCTCGTTCCCTCTTCTCCTGTTGTACGGTGAGGTTTCCTCTGACCTTCCGCTCTATGATTGGTTCTCTTATGGGTCCTTTTTGATTATGAGTGTCTTTAGCTTGTTCGATTCTGCTCTCTGTTTTCGACTTGCCGACTGGTATTGTGCTCTGAGTGGCGATTGTGGCCACTTGGTTTATGTATGTAGGCTGTACGCTAGTTATAAGGCTGCCCTGTATGATTTTGGTGCTATGGTTCTGTGGTGTATTGATCCTTCGTTCTGGGTATGATCTGTGCTGTCCTTGGCTGCGACCTGGGTCTCTCCTGGAATCACTTGGGCTGCGTTCCCCTGCCGATTTTACACTGGGCTTTAGCCGGTGGGGTGATATGCCACAGATAACACTGTAGACTGGCGCGAGTAAAGCCTGTGGGGCGGATCGGGCTAATGGTTTTACTTTGATTCCTTTATACCTGGGAGGTTTACGTTGTTCCCTCCGTTCGATGTTAGCAGTACGTCGCCCCTCACACGTTATGGTTGGTGAGCGCGTTGTCCCTTGCTTAGCTTTATCTGTTCGCCTTTTATCGCTGTTGTGGTGCGTTACAAAGATGGCGGCGCCCAGCCGAAAGTTTCGGTTTCTCTCGGGCCGATTTGGAGCGTTGGGCGCACCTCCGATCTTTCTCTAGGCTTCGGTCGACAGCAGTGACCCAGTTTATGATATGAGCCCTCTCCTATATGCTAGACTTCTTCCTCTCTCCGCCGCCGTCTGTGCAAGGTTGTTGTTCGCCGTATGTATCTCGTTGTTGTTGCTTCCCTAAAATGGCGGCCCCCGTCAGCCAGTGTCTGTTTGGAGCGTTAGGCGCACCATCGATCTTCCCCTAGGCTTCGGTGCTTAACTTTGTTTGTTCGCAGTTTATCGCTGTTGTAGTGCGTTACAACATTGGCGGCCCCCAGCCGAAAGTTTCGGTTTCGCTCGGGCCGATTTGGAGCGTTGGGCGCACCTCCGATCTTTCCCTAGGCTTCAGTGCACCGTAATAACCCAATATATGATATTAGTCCTCTCCTTTGTGTTAGACTTCTTCCTCTTTCCACCGCCGTCTGTGCAAGTCTTAGGTTGTTGTTCGCCGTGACTGTCCAGTTGTTGTTGCTTCCCTAATAGATGGCGGTCCCCATGAGCCAGTGTCTATTTCTGTTTCGGTTTCGTCTTTGCCTGTTAATTTTATCGGACCTCCGTTTGTCCCTAACTTAGCGCTGTCAAATCCGCGATATCGCATGAAGTTCCCAGCAGCACTGACCTTGCGTGCGATTATACGGGTTGGTTGCAGGGAAACACTGTGTGTGTGTCTGAAACTCTGGATACTGCCTCGGGGAAGTTCAGCTTGCGGCCACCATCTTGGATCCTGTTCTCATCTCATCTCCTCTCCGATCTTGGGTTTCTCCCTCCCACGTTGCTTGCCCGGTTGAATTGCTCAGCCCAGCCGGTTCTCTGCTTGTTCCGACGTCCTCTGGTGTCACCGCCTTCCTGTTTCTCTCAGCGCATATAAGTTCTTTTGTGGTGCTCGCTCCCAGGGTCAATGGAGCTATGGAGTCAGGCGTCTGCACCCATTGCTGTCTAAGCCACGCCCCTGATGAGTGTGTTTTCTTAATGATCACTTGATGGGGCAGTGAACATGTCACAAAAACGTAGACCAGTCAGTGTGAACAAGACCAGTAATGGTCGAAAAGTTTTGGTGATTTGTGCTTGTTTATCCTTTCAATAAAATACCTTTACTCTGACACAAGTGCATCCGTATTTTCTATGTATTGGACCATAGGCACCCTGCAAATGTTAACAGCAAATTTGGTCAGTTCTTATAAACTAGTGTACAATTTCTCTATCTATATTAAAACCAACACCTACCGTGCACAGTGGTTCTAATCACCATGTCTCTCTTAGGCGTAATCTGAGAGTTCTCTCTACACCTCTTTGGTTGACATAAATCTGTTCAGTACCTATAACTCTTCATGGTTGGCATATCAGAATTGTAATGGAATTCTACATAGTGTTTACTAAGGGGTGACCTACTATGTCAACTATCAGAGTTCTAGGTATCGAACAGTTTCATATCAACCAAAGAAGTGGAGACAGGTCTCTCAGAATACGATTGTGGCCTTAATATTGATAGAGAACTGTACTTTATCAATTCGGACCAAATATTGCTGTTAACATTAGCCAATAGACTTAGTCTCTTTTCCTTAGAATCTTAACAAAACATCTTCGTATCTTCCTCATCAATGTTTGGTATGTTTTCATTGCAATCTTTGCATCACAAGATTTCCTTTCTGGAATTCTGAGTGTACGAGACCTATCCCAAAAGAAAAGAGTGAATCTTAATCTTTGATAGTGATTACTGATTATCTATGGTTGCACTAGATACGACTAGTTATATTGATTTGTGATGCATTACTGTGAATAGCTTATTGTTAATGTTCTCCCTGTTTGTTATACATTGTTTCATCTCCACATATTCACCTGAGAACATAATCCTATATCTAATAATGATATTGAGCGACACGAGCTCAGTGACTATATCACTTTAAGTACCAATCAGAAATATGAGGTTCCTTAGGAATGCTACCTAACTTGGATAGCTATTCAAATATTAGCTCTCATCCTAGTGAAGATTAAGTCTGAGACGTATGGTTTCACTCAGAATATTAGTAATGATGTTTAAGAGCTATTATTGAGGGAAACATGGATACATTTTTATTAGATCGTGACAGAGATAGTTCTACCTCACACACTCGCTATATTGCTCACAACACCATACTCAAGGGTGCGAGTTCGATTCTCCATATACTCTTTTTATATGCTTTGTTCTTTGCTCCTTTTGTAACTTGTGTCTGCATATGCTGGTACAAAAATTCTTTTAAATTATTATAGTCCGATAGTTAATATCAGTGTTTTTCTTTTTTTTATCCTTTGGCAGGTAAAAAAAAAATGTAAATCCAATATTTGTAAAGCGCAGAGCTACCCGTAGGCATCCCTGCGCTGGGGGCCGTCGGGAAGATTAGGCGAGCTATTGCCCAGAGTCACATGGTGCTGGGCAGACCTGCCGCTGGTGCCAGGGATCGAACCGTGATCTCCAGCATCTGCTGCCGCCGGTGCCAGGGATCGAACCGTGATCTCCAGCATCTGGTGTCAATCACCCTGGCCGCTGCGCCACACCGCTCCCCTAACCCAGGTGAGAGTAGCAGCAATATTATTTATTTTAAATTTCTTCTGTTCTTGGATTTTTGGACAGTTTTAGTTTCACTTTTGTAATGTTGCCCCTTTCTTCCTGTACAATGCCCCACCACAGATGACTAAGACAGTTGGCAAGGGTTGAGGGGTTTATTCATGTATTACACACTCCAGCAGGAGCGCCGGCACGGAGCTCCTTCTGCTATTCGAATCGGCGCGCTAATGCGCCCCTAAGATGGCCGCCGCCGGAAGTCCGGTGACGTCACGCCTAGCGTGCCGTCGACTAGACCGCAACACCACATCTCCCCCCTTTACAACACAATAGTCAATGTCCCTCTTAACAATAGAACAGTCTTACTTGTGGTCTAGGTTGAACTCCTCGAACCTTCGTGGGAGCAGTATTCTTCTTCCGCAGCGCGTCCTCCTGCTTCCTGCGGTCGGGGTATTGCCCCCCCACTCGGATCCGCTTCCCCACACGCTTCTTGGGGCTCAGCCCCACCTAACTCAGTCCCTCGGTCACCAAGTCCCGGAGTCTCGACTTCCCCTCCTCTTGGACTCCAGGATCCCTTGGGAACGCTTCCTGCTTCCCCCTCTGGTCTCCTACTCTCGCCTTTCCCCGCCGGTGTGGCCCCAGTTCCTGCCTCGCCGTCCAGCTCCAAGTTCCGTTCAGTCTCATTGATTCTGGTGCATCTTGCCATCCGATCTTGTGCCCAAATCTTCCCGTCACTTAGTAAGGCTGATGTGGAATAGGGTTCTACCACTTGGAAGGGGGGCGTGAACTTGCTGTCCCCTTTCCTTCCCTGTGTAGGCAGTTTCACCCTCACCCACTCTCCTCTCTCCAAGGCGGCTTCCTTGGTGTTGTGCCTTGCATCGTAGTAGTTCGTGTATACGGCTTGTGCTTTCTCCAAGTTTCTGCGCACCACTGCCGGTGACCAATGACTCTGCACCGTGAGCCTCTTCCAAGCTACATTGTCTCGGGTGAACGGTTCTCTTCCTCTCAGAATGCGGAATGGGCTGTAGCCTGTGGACGAAGGAGTTATCCGGTACGCCCATAGCATACGCTTGAGTTCTTTCTCCCAGCTTGCTCCCTGGCCGATTGCCGCTTGCACTGACCCCATTATCACCCTGTTGAATCTCTCCACTGCTCCGTTCCCAGCAGGGTGGTAGACCGGCGTGCGCCTGACAGTTATCCCGTTCCTGTCCATGAAGGCCTCCCACTTCGTGGATGTGAACTGTGGGCCGTTGTCACTGAGGATTCCCTTGGGGATCCCTTCTCTGATGAACACCTCCGTGAGGAATCCCAGGATGGTATCTGTCTCTGCGTTGTCATCCACATGGACTTCTGGCCACTTCGAGTACCTGTCCACGACCACGGTGAGGTACTTCTGGTTGCCACTGGCGTCTTGTATGGGACCTAGAACATCTATGGAGATCTCTTCCCACGGGTTTTCCGGGAAGTCGAAGCGTCCCAGCGGTGGGCGCAGCACCTTCTGCGTCTTGTCTGCATTGTTGCATTGCTCACACGTTCTGACGTGTCTTTCCACCGCGAGGTCCAACCCTGGCCACCAATAGTCCTCTTTCACTCTTCCCTTCGTTTTCACGATGCCCAAATGTCCTTCGTGGGCAAGAGCCACCACTCTGGGCCTCAGCGCCGTCGGGGGTACTACCTTGTTGCCTCGGAGCAGAAAACACGGGTTGTCCCCCAGCGACAATTCTTCCCTGACTTCCCAGTACTGTTTTAGTTCTTCTCCAAGCAACCTCTTCTCCGGCCACCCCTGCGTCACGTACGTTTTGACCGCCTTCACCTTCTCATCGGACCCATACTCTTCTTCCCACTCCTGCTTGCTGATTGCTCTTTCGTGATCGCTCATGAACGCCACTGCGTACTCGGCCCAAGTCTCTGCGTCTTGCGCCTCTGCCGGTTCCTTTGCCGCTGCCCTGCTCAGGTAGTCCGCCACGCGGTTCTTGGTGCCTGGGATGTACTCTACGTCGTACACGTAGTCGAGGAGTCGCAGTGTCATTTTCGCAATTCTTGGGGTAGCGTGCTCGTGGCCGTTGGACGTGAGCACTTTAATCAGGGGTTTGTGGTCTGTTCGTAAGAGGAACCGTCCTCCCCACAGGAACTGCCGGAATCTTTCCACTGCCCACACGACCGCCAGCATTTCTTTTTCAATCACGCTGAATTTGCGTTCATTGTCAGCCAGCGTGCGGGACGCGAAGCTGATTGTCGCTG
Organism: Triturus cristatus; assembly: GCF_964204655.1. Lineage (NCBI taxonomy): Eukaryota > Metazoa > Chordata > Amphibia > Caudata > Salamandridae > Triturus > Triturus cristatus. The sequence goes on along the minus strand of NC_140584.1, from coordinate 846,625,658 downwards.
TCACTCCTCGCGCCGACTGTTGCGTGAGCACTGCTCCAAGGCCTCGGTCGCTAGCGTCTGTGGTCAGGGTCGTGGGAGCCGTCGGGTCAAACCCTTGGATGGGTATGGCGCCACAGATTTCTCTCTTCACTTCCTCAAACTCTCTCTCTTGTTCCTCCTTCCATGAGAACGCTGTTTTCTCCTTCAGGATCGACCTCAGGTGGTGCGTCTTTGATGCAAAGTGGGAGACGAACTTGCTGTAGAACTCAGCCATCCCTAAGAATGTCCGTACCTCCTCCTTGCTAGTGGGCGTGGGTGCATCTCTGATGGCAGCTACGTTGGATGCCTTGGGTTTTATGCCTTCCTGACTGATTTCGTGCCCCAGGTATGTGACTTTCCCCAGTCCGAACTTGCACTTGTCCCACTGGGCCGTGAGCCCGTTTTGTTCCAGCACTGTCAAGACACCCGCTAGCCTCCGGTCATGTTCTTCCGTGGAGGCGCCCATCACCAAGATATCGTCCTGGAAGAACTGAATACCTTCCATCTTGTTGAACAGACGGTACATCAACTTTTGGAAGACCGCCGCTGCCGAGGCGAGCCCGAACGGCATCCGTAGGAACTTGTAGCACCCAAAAGGTGTAATGAATGATGTGAGGTGGTTGCACGATTTGTGGAGTGCGATCTGGTGATATGCAGATGTTAAATCCACAGTGGAGAACCACTTGGCGCCCTTGGTCTTAGCTAACATCTCATTGATGCGGGGAAGGGGGAACTTGTCCACTACTATGTTCTTGTTGAGTTCCCTGAGGTCCACACATAGTCTCACCTTCCCGTTCGGCTTCTGCGCCACGACTAAGGGGGCCAACCATTCCGCATTATCGATGGCCTCGATGATCCCGTTGTCCTCCAACCTCTGCAGTTCCTCTTGTACTGCCTCCCTGGTGCGGAACGGGATGTTTCGCACTTTGTGGGACACTGGTCGGGCTCCTTCTTTGAGATTTATTTTGTGCGTGAACTTTGTTAGCTTCCCTATGTCGTCTCTGAAGACTTCGGGGAACTCTTCCTTCCACTGCCTTGCTCCCACTTTGGGGTCGTCCTCCATCATGAGCACTTGTATGCGGCCTCCTGGGTTCAGCTTTATTTTCAGCTTCCCTTGATCTTTCCATCCCAACACTGATGGTCCCTTTTCTGCCACGTACAGTTTTCCTTCACACGTCCTGCCCTGGAACTCGAACGTTAGAGGGCAATACCCTACCATGGGTATGGGTTCCCCTGTGAATGTCACCGGGTGGATGTCCGCGGGGCGCAGTCGGTGTGTTGTGACAGGTGCAAAGTCCTCCTCCCATATCTTCCTCTTTATGATCGTGTAGGGGGACCCTGAATCTGCGACCATGGTGACTCCTACGCCCCCTATGGTCATGGCGCACTTCGGTTTCTTGTCGATCGCGCCGTCGATCCCCAAGACCTGGTCATCTATCATCAGGATCTCTTCGTCGTCCTCTTGCCCTTCTTGCTCTTCCTCCTTGGTCATCTCCTGCGCCACGTACTTCACCTGCTGCCTTGACGTCTTCCTTCGGCATACTCTCTCATAGTGCCCCATCAGCCCGCAGTACGTGCATTTGGCCCGGAACGCTGGGCACCCTTTGTCGTTGGCGGCGTGCCTTTCGCTGCCGCATCTGTAGCACCCGTTGGTGCTCCCTTGTCCCTGCGTCTGCTGTTTCGCGCCCCGGGTCATGGGCTTCCTGTGTTGTCGCGTGCTGTGCTGCTCCGTCGTCGTCTGTCTCTCGTGGCCTTTTCGGTCTTCTATCCTGCACACTGTTTGTTCAGGGTGGCGGTCCTTCTTCGCTGTCTCCGCACATCTCTTGGACATTTCTGCCTTCTTCACCATGGCTATCACCGTATTGAGGGGTTCGTCTCCGTTAGCCCACAGCTTATCTTGAATGGACGCATTCGCTGCGTGCATTACTATTTGGTCCCTAATCAACTCTTCCTGGAAGGCTCCGAACTTGCACGTTAGGGCCAGCTTCTGTAACGCCGCTACGTACTGGTCAATCGTCTCTCCTTTCTGTTGCGCTCTGTGGTAGAAGTTGTACCTGTCGACGGCTACACACACTGTCGGGCGGTAATGAGCATCCATGTCGTCGATCGCGTGTTGAAACACATCGTCATCCGCCGCGGGCCGGACCACCTTCACCAGATCGTCGTAAACCCTCTGACCTGCAGGGCCCAAATGGTGTAGCAGCATCCTCTTCCTGCGCGAGCTCGAGAACTCAGCGCCACTTTCCTCTTCCAAGGCGAACAGGAAATTCAAGAAGTACGGCTTCCAATCCTCCCATGGCATATCTGGAACCCCAGCTTTCGTGAGGAAGGGTATCGGGTTCGGCAGTCCCGTCGAAGTGGCACTCATCTTCCTCCTTGCCTCCGTTCGCCGCGGTCGTGGACTCGAGCTTCTCGACCCCTGGGTGCTGTCGGGGCTCCCTGCGTCCGGGTCGTCGTCGCGGTCTGTGGTGCCGCCGCTCGCGTTACGTCCTGTGACCCCCGCCACGATGCGTGCAACCGCCTCTCCACGTGGACTCTACCTGGGGCGGTTCCACCCTGTGGGGTTGGCGCGGTCCGGAATCGGCTCAGGGGGGGGCCCGTCAGGAATGTAGCGCTCTCGCCTTTTCTCTCCGCGACACTGCCGCGCTCCTGCTGGTCAGGGGTGGTGCCTGTGGGCGTCGTTGGCTAGCAGACCACGAGACACTCACCCTGGAGGCAGCGCTGGGCCGTTTCACCTCCTCGTCGCCATTGTAACGTTGCCCCTTTCTTCCTGTACAATGCCCCACCACAGATGACTAAGACAGTTGGCAAGGGTTGAGGGGTTTATTCATGTATTACACACTCCAGCAGGAGCGCCGGCACGGAGCTCCTTCTGCTATTCGAATCGGCGCGCTAATGCGCCCCTAAGATGGCCGCCGACGGAAGTCCGGTGACGTCACACCTAGCGTGCCGTCGACTAGACCGCAACACCACAACTTTATACTTTTTGATGCACAAGTAACTGTACATAGGAACTTTTCATATGACTCTGCTGGAATATGTTATTTAAACTCTTTCCTTGTGTCCCGTCTGTGTGTGTATGTATGTGCGTGTTGTCACTTCATTGAATCATAATTGAGAGATGCTTGCAGTGCCGGTGTTGTGTAATATCTGGTATCCCCACGGTATCGTAAAATTATGAAAATGTCACACATAGCAATCTGAAACCTTACCAGCTATGTGCTTGAACTAAAGTAAGTAGATATACAAACATGTGTGCCCTCCACAGCTCACGATGAAAGTGGCACAAAGGCAGACACACAATACATATTAGCGCACATAAACTTGAATAACATTTCAATAAAGATTTTACTGTAAATCACTTTTTAATCGTGCTTCCTAAAAGAACTCTGCATCTGGGAACATAATTGTTTAGCCAGCAGTTGGAAATGGCCCAGAAAAGAATTGTAATATGAGCTAATTTCAGAATTTCCTGCCTCCAAGACGTAAGGGATTCAATGGCTGTTTAAGAATCACCGAACTGCAATGCGTGCGTTTCTATCAGCAGCTCTGCTCGGCGCGCTGCTCCTTCTGCCTGCTGGAGCCGAGGTTCCGCTCTCCTGGGGTGGGCGGGGCTGGTGGGGGCTCGTCCGAGCTGCCCAATAGGCAGGACGTCCGGAGTATTCCGAAGAGCAGGGGATACCAGATCTCGAGGGGATACCAGATATTACACAACACCGGCAGCACATCACAATGATGGTAACGTCTTAACAGTGTATGTAATGCACGTTCCCTAGCAAAAATGTATTTTTAATTTTGTAATTGCGACAATATTATCGTAAAATTTTATTGAATTGTTCTTAATTTTGTTTGGCAACGATTGCCTTTTTCTTATTATAGGGAGCCGTTTGGGTTATGTTCCCATTACTTTATGATTATTATTATTCACGCTGTACACAAGCTGTTCAGATGCAAAATGAAGCAGTGTTGTAATATGGGTCTTACAGTGAATCCTGAGATTGGAAACGTAAATCAGTTGTTGTTCATTATTACTTATTGCTACCAATATATATAGAGGGAAACTTCAATGTGTCCTTTAGCAGAGGATCAATATGAACAGCCTGGAAAACACTCATTATTTACTTTCCAGAGGTAAGACTGGAACTCTAATAATGATCCAATAAACTGGGCAAAGTTAAAATAATAGAAACTTTCACAAACTTTCTGTTTAATTGACTTCTGTCCGTGTGCAGAGGACCCCCCCTCCCATTTTCTTACATGCCAGTTTGTTTCACGTTTGGGTAACGAGCGATTCCAATCATTCAGGTTAGCATCTTAACACTGATGTGTTTTTTAGTTCGAGCCTAACGCAGCGCGCAAGTGCTGCAAAGGAGTGACCTTTTTGGAATCACTCAGGACTTTTTGGGAAACTCGTGCATGTACTGCACTGTTTCCAATGAGCACTCGTGCGCACTCGTGCATGTATGGCGTTTACCTTGCGGGAGCGAGCAGCTGCGCCATCTGTTTCCATCTGTTTGGTTTCCTATTTCAAAGGCTTCGTCGCGTTCACGTTGTGGCTGCGCGTCCGGGCACTGTTTTCTGTAAACAGCGCTTGTTTCTAATAGCTTTCACTTTCGTGCTCGTGCTCAGTGCAGAACAGACCCTGGGGCATTGTGACCCCCAGGTTAGGAGGCCCCCTCCCGTTGTCCGTAATCTCCATCCTCCCACCACCCCCCCTCCTGTTGTCCGTGTTCTCCATGCTCCCACCCCCTCCCCTTGTTTATTATTATTACTTGTATGTTCAGAATATCAAATGAAATATCTGGTTACAGCTGGTGGCCGAAAGGGTTGCGATATTGCACTGTGTGAGAGTGCACAATGTGGCGGTCTGTGGAGACAGATTAGCTTGTTGAGGAAATCAAGTTCGGCTCCCGAGAGCCCAATAATGCTTAATTGCTTTGAGGGATGGGAAAGGGTAAGTCGCACAGGCTTGCTTAACCTGTAAAGTGTCAAACCCGTGCTTCTGAAAAACTGACAGTGACTACCACCTGTTGGGGCAGTGCCTCTGAAAGGCCGCTAGGGGTCGGACTCTGTAAGTCACTTGTCGAGCCAGTGTCTCCGCTGTATGACTAGCAAGGCTAGTCATACAGCCCTGCGAAAGAGAAAGGATGAGGCTGCCGCCTGCCTCCCCAATATCAGACCTGTACTGGCTATTAACACCACTATGTTACAGGGGTGTTGACATGCTGAGGTATCGAGGGTGTTATTTTCTGTATTCATGCGTCATGTTCTTGGTAGGGCAAGGGGGCTTGGATTAAGGTTCCCAGTGTTGTTTGCCGCCTGAGTTGTTTTCTATTTGGACATATCTCCAACCCCTCTTGGTACCCGCCCACCAATTTTTGCCCCACAGCAGTCTGTCAGAGACAAACGATAACAGTCTCTGTGGCTCTGTGAGGTCCACGCAAGTGGTCGTGCCATCCTGGCAAAGTGCAAATGTGAAACAAGCATCGGCAAATCGATAGGTCTTGCCTTGCCAAGCTGTTGCGATGGTTAGATTTTGTAAAATGTTTTGTTGCAAGCATATGCTACAAAAATAATAAGAATAAAAGGATTTGTTGTGCCTGAAAGTTGTAGCCATTTGCTTCCAGTAAAAATTAAAAACAAGCATTGGCATAGACAATAGGTCTCGCCTTTGGGACCATATAAGTATTTAGTTATGCAGCACAATATCCTTGGTGCAACAACATCAACTGTTGCATGGCTAAACACTTATAAGGTCCCAAAGGCGAGACCTATTGGCTATGCCAGTGCTTGTTCTAGTTTTCCAACTTATTAAAACTTTCGATCACGTTTTTCAAAATTGCAATATATTCTCTTTTTGAATAGGCTATTCATCATTGGACATTAATATCTTATGTGACCTAACTGGATGAATATTTGAGATGAAATCAGCGGCGGCTCCTCTGCTCTGGCGGAGGAGAATCACCCCCCTCCCACCAGCATCTGCAATTTTTTAAAAATACTACGGTAATAAACCAGGCTTATTATCATTTTATTTTTCTCTCCCGGGTGAGTGTTGGGGGCAGGGCCATCGCTGGGTCAATCACAGTGGGGGAGTGGTGGGCACTGTTGTCAGTGCGCATGTGGGTTTGGCCGGCCAAACCGACATATGCACTATAGCTGTCTCTAACCTGAGGTGAGTTGCCAGGTTGGAGGCAGCAGGCAGAGGCTTCCAGTCTCTGAGAGCAGTGTCAGGATTGGCCACAGAGGATTCTGGGGCCTGTGCTGGTGAGGAACAGAAGAGAGGCGATGCAGCAGGTAAGATATTTTTAATTTGTTTTTGTTGTTGTCATTCGGCACCCGCCTCCCCGCTATTCAGCCCTGGTACCAGCCGCTACTGGATGAATTCAATTAGGATAATGATTCCTTCAGAACAATGTGGTGAGAAGTGTATTTCATTCTAGCTTGGGATAGCAAATAACGAGAATTCACATGCAACAACAGAATATCTTTTAGAGAGTCCTATTATGTATTTCTGTTTATCCCAATAGCTGTCCTGTTGTGATTAAGAGTGGCACTGTTAATAGGAAGGAACATCTACATCAGTAGATTTGGCTAACACTATATAAAGATGAAGATTGTGGGTCCTTTCCCGGTATTTTTATTGTTCTTTGGAAAGGCTCTATTCCAGTTTTAACAGTAACATGATTACGTTTGCAGAAGTATTGATTCCTAGCTCGGTCTCCCTAGAAACTTGTCAACCTGAAAGGTATTGTACTTAGATAGAAGAATGTATTTCCATTTAGCTCAGTGTATACGGCAACCACCCCAGCAAGACTAGGACCGTGGGATCCTGCTATAGGCTTTTAGACTCCATTTTACTAGGATATTTTTATTGTCATTGAGATGATTGAGGCCACTTTAATGATCCTTTCCAACCACCTATCAAGTTACATTGTTGACATAAAATCTTTCAGTGTTCACACTTTTTCCGTCCATGTAGATCAAGCCGCATGGACAATTCTGTTTGAATTTTGTTTTTAACTTGAGAAAGTACCACAAAGTAATCCTGATCCATGCTCATCTGCTCTAACCTTGATAGAGGCAAGGTTTGGAATCTGTGTTAAGCTCACGGCAATCTGTAACAGACACAGCTGCAGTTTAGTATTTAATTAGAACTTTGTGCTTAGTCGATACAGAGAACCTGAGCAACCATTTGGAACTCTTCGAACATCCAACATATCCACACTTAATTTAAAAATTGTTATTCATTGGGAAATCATTTTGCATGAAACATCACAAACACAAGAAACTAGGTGAGTGAAGCAATGTAATAGGCCAAAGAGAGTGATAGATTTGAGGGAGTCGTGCCAACTGCAGTACCGTTTCCCTTGAGTTTATATAATTTGAACACAAATTATTAATAATATTTATTTGAAGAGTTTTATAAAGCGCGAACATGACCCTTACGGGTATCAGAGGGCTGTATATAGAGGTGAAAGCACGAATAAACCAACATAATGGCACAAATTATGTATTTTAAGTCGACACACTGTCAAACAAAGGGGGGAAACAATCAAGGTCCGGGGCTGGAGAGTTGGCCTGACCACTACAGTTTCAGAAGGAACATAGAACTAGATACAATTGAACAGACAAGCATAAAATAAATCGAAACAATGGTGTAAAATAGATAGGGATGTGATGCCATCCTTCAAACACGGCGGGGGGGGGCGGAGGGGTATGGCTGCAACCAAGCACCTCTTCAGTAGGGGGTGGGGCGACAGGCACTCTGCATTGTTGGGGAGTGGGTAGTTTGAAATCCACTGGCAGGGGGGCAGGGAGTGGGGAGGCAAGGGAGAGGGGTAGTGTATTAATGTTCTATGTTTTGTTTTTGAATCAAAAAGTGCCATGGATTAGATTCCATTGCCTCTGTTCTCAATTCAACTGTAAAGTATGCATCCATGTGGTGCTCTAGCTGGGCTGGGCGTGACTGCCCTTCCATGTCTATTCACCTGGTTACGAAAATGTGGAAAGTGGTGGCTGCTCCTCACGATGTGCCCATTGGTTTTCACATGCTTTATACACATAATCTATGGCTGGGACTCCGATAGAAACGTCATTATCCATTCTAACGTGGAATGTAAACAGGTTGGGGGACAAAATAAAGCGCGGGTTGTGTTGCAGTATCTTAAGAGACAGGCGTCCGATCTAGTTTTGATGCAAGAAACGCACTTAGTGGGGAATAAGTGTAAGGCCCTTACGCAATGGGGCTACAAGTAGCTGGTCCGTGCTGGGTTAACCTCGGACTCGAGGGGTACTTGGATTCTAGTTCGGAAAAGTCTCACACTCACTGCCACCCACACATGGGCGCATCCTTAGGGAAGGTTTGCAGTTCTAGAGGCCAGCTGGGAGGGAAAGCCGTTAAATGTGGTCTCTGCGTATCTTCCCACTGCCCTGGGTAAGGAGGTGCCTATTGACTTAGGGAAAATTTTGGTAGATCTCCCCATCGGCACTCTAATTTTGGGAGGGGATTTTAATATGACTTTGGACGACCATAGGGACAGATTTCCTCAACGTCCCCTGACGCGCCCCAATACACAGATGGAGGATTTCACGTGAGCTATGGGCCTGGCAGATGGCACGCCCTGCAACCAGACTCGACCCACTATACCTATTACTCCAATGCACACAAGAGCATGTCCCGCATAGATTACTTTCTCACACATCTAGCAGATATCAGACTTTTTAGGCATCCACGTGGTCTGCCGAGAGGCATTGCGGATCACTCTCCCGTGTGGATTGAGCTTACTCATTGCAATACCCGGCATTGTAACACTATTGTCCTCAGTCCCTGGTTGCTCAAAATTCCAGACATAAAAGAGGAGCTGCTTACGCAGACAGACCACTATTTTAATGAAAATGTCGGCTCCGTGGAATCCGCACAGATAATATGGGAAGCCTATAAGGCGGTTTTGAAAAGGCAGGCCCTGGCGCTAAAAGTGGGACATGTCAAGCAACAAACTCAGCAGCTTTCCCAGCTGGAGAGTGAACTCCTGCGGCTGGAGGTGCTAAATGCCTCCTCACCCTGTGCGGACACCACGCGTCAACTAACTGTTAAGCTGCTATAATACAAAACCCCGGCGGGGTAGAAGACTCAGGCTAGACTACAACAAATGCAGCATAGGGTTTATGAGATGGAAGACAGGGCAGGGAAAATATTAGTCTGGCTGGAGAAAAGGGAACAAGGGAAACGCTGGGTACCCAGACTCACTATCAAAGGGGCGGAACAGATCTCGGATCCGCAAGACTGAGCGTTTGCTGACCATCTAGAAAAAGTCTATACCTCCTCAACTAAGTATACGTCTGAGGACTCCCGTCAATTGCTGGTAGATATGCGCTTACCTACCTTGTCAGAGTTAGATAGGAACGTCATGAAAGAGGATATAACTGATGAAGAAATATGCAAAGCCATATATAGTATCCAGTCAGGGAAGGCGATGGGGCCCAACGGGGTTCCTATTGAATTTCTTAAGTCCATGGCCCAAAAGATCATGCCTCACCTTAACAATATGAATACCGAAAGCCTTGAGAAAGGAGTCCTGCCGGAAGACCAGCATCTGGCTTCTGTTGTTGTCATTGGAAAGCCGGGTAAACCCTCTGACAGTTGCGGATCCTACCGACAGATTTTGTTAAATAATGTCGCTTCCCGCCTGGTGTCAGTAATTCCTTCGTTGGTCCACGCTGACCAATCTGATTTCATGCCTGGGAGGTATACGGCTCTAAACATTCGCTGTATTCACAATGTCCGTGGGCACCAAATCTCTATAGCGGAAGATGCAGTAGTGCTCTCTTTAAATGCCTCCATGGCATTCGACTCTATAGAATGGCCGTATCTCTTCAAGGTGCTAGGAAGCCTGGGGTTTGGCCTGAAGTTTCTTGGGTGGATTAGGCTCCTATATACTGATTTCTGGGGTCAAGTAAAGGGCAACGACCGCATGTCCCAAATGTTCCCATTGGGCAGAGGCACCAGACAAGGCTGCCCCCTGATTTTCTCCTTAATCCTTGAACCACTGGCATCCTGGGTGAGATGGGACATCTCCATCAGAGGGCTGAAATGGGTGGGAAGACACGAAGATAAGATCTCGCAATATGTGGATCATATCCTGGTATATCTAGCGTCCCCATATGCCTCAATACGTAACCTTTTGAATCTTTTTACAAATTTTGTCAAATACTCCGAATATGTCATCAACTGGAACAAGTCGTACTGTTTGTCCTTCGGGGTCCAGTCCACAGGCTCCCTCCGGAATGTGAGCTTGAAATAGCCTCTGATGGATTCCGATACTTAGTGGTCTATGTTACACCTAATCCCCAACTCTTTTACGAGAAAAATCTAGGCGTCCCCTTGGAAAGGCTGCGTAGTGATGTTAAATACAGGAGATCCCTGCCGCTTTCTCTGTTAGGCTGAGCCGCCCTGTTTAAAATGCTGGCTCTTCTGCGATTTCTGTATAGCCTTCAGAACTGCCCATTTAGGGACCCTGACTCTTATTTTAAAAGTATTGAAAGTGAGGTCCGAGTGCTGTTTTGGAACAGGGGAGCGCCTCACAGAGCGCTGCAAACATTGACTAAAGGGTGGTATGATGGGGGGATTGTGCTTCCGGACATACGACTTTACTATTGGGCAGCACAAATAGTGGCTATATATCACTGGCTATACCGTTCTTCGATGGACCCAGCATACATGCTAGACAGATATCTGATGGGAAAAGAGGGGTGCTTAGTAGCTTTATAACGAAGGTCCGGAAAGGGAGATACCTGGGCCCTACTGCACAAACGGTTGGCATTTGGCATCAGGTCACTAAACGCCTGGGTTGGTCCGGAGTATTGACCCAGGCCACACCCTTATGGTCTACTCTAAAACTAGGGCTCCTGTGTTATCAGCTAGGCTTTAATAAATGGGACACAACTGGAATTTCCACCATAGATCATTTAGTAAAGCAGGGCAAAATCCTTACATTTAGTGAAATACAACAGAAATACGAATTGGCTCAGGGGGAGATATTCCGCTACCTGCAGATCCGCCACGCACTTACAGCAGCACTTCCAGACCTAGGTAACCTGCCAAAATTGTCCCCCCTGGAGGACCGGCTGCTCTCGGAGCCCATTCTGGACAAAGCCATATCACTAACATATCGCAAACTCTGTAACAACTTGCCAGACTCCTTGCAGGCTCTGCGAGAAAGGTGGCAGGCCGATATTGGACATATTGAGGACGAGGACTGGCAGACAGCACTGATGTCTCCAAGAGAAGCTGCCATCACTCTTCGTTTTCGGCTAATCGAATTAAAAATTCTTCACAGAACATATCTCACTGGGATAACTTTCGCGAAAATGGGAACTAGACTAAGTGTTTTATGTCTGCGCGGCTGTCATCAAGAGGCAACCTTCTATCATACTATATAGGACTGTCCAATCCTCCGCCATATATGGGATGGGGCAAAGAACATGCAGGATGCAATTGGGAAACAGATAACACTCACACCATCGCTGAGACTTCTGAACATTTGGGAAGCTACTGATCTCACAGTAGTGGAACAGCAATTTGCCACACTAGGGTACACGTTAGTCAAGACGGCGATAGCAAGAAATGGGGAGCAGCGGAAAGACCATCAACTGGGATTTGGGCGACTGAAATGGATAAATGCATGATCGCGGAAACAGAAGTGTATAAACCTAGAGGATGCCCTCAGAAACGGGATATAAAATGGGGCAGGTGGAATGCGCACACAGGTGACCTATGTATATCCCCAACTGTTGAAATGGAAATGTCAAGGCGCAATGGACATTTATCCGAATCGCTGGACTGATTGAATATACACTGTTGTCGTGGCCACATGATGTAACGTGTTTGAAGATATGCATACTGATGCTTTGTGATTCTTTGCAGTTTGAACTCAATACAAAAATAATTAAAAATCTGTAGACGGGCTTGAGAAGGAGTACAGGTTGGTGCTGTTAATGTTCACTCAAGAGTAGCCATGTGACATGTTTCTTGAATGATGCAGTGGAAGGATTGGACCTGATTTCGGAAGTTATTTTCTTTTTGAATTTGGGAGGTTTCAAAAGTACGGTGGGTGTACTTTTTAGGATCCGAGATGAGCCAGATAGTTCAAGCCTTGTCACCAAGTAGACCGGGCTGTTGTGATGTATGGCTTTATGCGCCAAGCAAGCTATCTTGAAACGTATCCTATCTTCGATAGATAGCCAATTTAGTTGCATAAGGTTGGTGGAAATGTGGTCATGCTTTCTGGCCCAGTGATGAGCATGGCCGATGTGTTTAGAGTGACTCTGAGCGGGGCCAGGCTAGCTTTGGGAAGCACAGCAGGGGTCACCAAAGTATATTCCAGTCGAGAGATAACCAGGGATTGTACTGCAGGCCGTACGTATGTCTTCAGGGGGAAGGAAAGGCTTGATTTTCTTAAGGGCGTTGAGTTTAAAGTTGGCTCCCCTAATAGTTGCACTGATGTGCCCTTGCATATTTAGGTATTTGTCCAAGGTAATGCCTAACGATTTAGCGGAGTCAACCACATGAGGGGTGCAGTTAGGAGCATTGAGTTTTTTAAGGCAATCAAGGGTAGGTGCAGAGTGGTTGCGGGGGGGGGGCAATCAGAAGAAATTCAGTTTTGAGAGTATTTGACAAAAGATGGTTCTGGGCTAACCATTGTTGAGTTTGTGAGAGTGCATCATTTAACATTTTTATGTCCTTGAGGAGATCTTCAAGTACAGTTGCTGTCATCTGCATACATGTGGTAATGAATGTTAGAATGGTTCAGAATGTCGGTGAGTGGGAGAGAGTGCGGAACCTTGAGGAACTCCAATCGTGGAAGGGGTACTGGTAGCCAGGGAATGGTTAACTTTGATTCTTTGGGTGCGGTTATGTAAGAAAGAGGCAAACCAATTTAAGACCGGACTAGAGAGACCCATCCTCTGTTGAAGAAGAGCAATTAAGTTATCAGGTTTGATGGTCTCAAATGCTGAGGACAGGTCAAGAAGGATCAGAAGACAAGGGACATTTTGATCAAGGGAACTCAGCATCATCCACAATGTAAGCTAGTGCAGTTTCAGTACTATGCCCTGCTCTGAAACCCGATTGATAGAGGTCAAGGAGTTGAAATCTCTCTATGTGGTTGCAGAGCTGCGTGTGGACGCATTTCACAACCAATTTAGCTAGAGTCATGATGTTGGTGATAGGCTGGAAGTTGTTAGGATCAGATAAATCAGTGTTGGGCTTCTTGTAATGTATTGTATGGTATTGCATTCTTATATAGCGCGAACTGTCACCCTACGGGTATCCTGGCGCTGTAGCCTAGACAGATGGATTCCACAAAAACTAGCCTGATTATTAGTGGATAGCATTGCTCTCATTCCTGGGTAACAGCCAAGTCTTCAAACTCTTTCTGAAACATAGCAAAAAGTTAGCTTGTCTGATACTCTGAGGTAGCTCATTCCAAAGGCGTGAGGCTGCTGTGCCAAACGCCCTGCCTCCCATCCTAGATTTCTTAAATCTGGTAGTTGTTACCAGATTTGCACTGGAAGAGCGAAGATGTCTAGTAGGCTTGTACCAGGTGAATCTCTCTTGCATAGATAGAGGGCCCATATTGTGCACTGCTCTATATACGATGCATAGAGATTTGAAGCTAACTCTGTCCCTAATAGGCAGCCAATGAAGGTCTCACAAAGCCATTGTGGTAGAGGAGCTCATTGCCTGTTTAGTGCCAGCTTTGCTGCTATAGACTGGACTCTTTGCAACCCCTGCAAGATATATTGTGAAGCTCCCAAAAGCAAGGAGTTGCAATAGTCCAGTCTACACAGAATTATGCTCCTCACCACCAGGGGTCTAGCCTCATTAGGTAGAAGTGGAAGAATCTGCCAGAGCGCTTTTAGCAAGACAAAGCAAACACTGATCGTTTTATTAGTCTGTGACACCATTTGAAGATTTTCATCAATCAGGACGCCCAGGTTACGTACTGTTTTAACTGGGACCAGGGGGTCATCCCTCGGGGTAATTCTAAACTCGCATGGTAAAAGGTGTGTCATTTTAGCAGCAGCGCAATATACCACCTCCGTTTTCCCCCCATTGAACTGCAGAAAGTTTACTTTAAGCCAGCCAGAAACCCGACGCATGCATTCCTGGAAGGTATCCATGGTCATCGCATGCTTCCCTTCCAGGGAAAACACCAATTCAGTGTCGTCGGCATAGTTAACCAAATCAATCCCATAAGATTTTATAATGGTAATCAGGGGGCGTGGATATATGTTGAAGAGAATGGGGCATATTGCCGAACCCTGCGGCACTCCATGACATACCGGAGACTTGGAGAAGACATACGGTGTCATGGTTACAACCTGTCGTCTTCCTGACAAGTACGATTGCAGCCATTTCAGGGCTCGACCTTTCACACCCAGTCTCGCCAGCCTTACCATCAGCACTATGTGGCTCACCGTGTCGAATGCGGCCGACAAATCCAGCAACACTAACACAGATGAGTTACCATTGTCGGCTCGCATTCACAGATTGTCCAGTACAGTTGCCAGGGCTGTTTCCGTCCCATGAACTGGGCGGAAACCAAACTGATCCCTATCCAATAGGTGATTGTCTTCATGATAGCATGATAGGGATGTGCTGATGGCCTTTTCCAGAATTTTTATAGGATAAGGCAAAAGGGATATTGGCCTAAAGTTAGCTGGGTTTGTTGGATCCAAAGAAGGTTTCTTGAGCAGAGGGGTTACCACTGCCTGCTTCCATGCCTCTGGGACCACGTCTTCTTCCAAGGATTGACAGCAAATCTGTTGCATCCATGGGAATACTTATGGTCCATACCCCTTCCAGATCTTATGAGGGGTGGGGTCTAGGGGGGACCCAAAGGATACACCTTGAGCGAGACTATTAAAGAGCTCCTTAGTGAGAGGTTGAAAGCACTCAAAAGACGTTTCTGCCAAGATTCCTTAGCTAATATCTGAGGTAGTACAACCTGGCTGCTAGTATTACCTAGCTCAAGACCCCCAACAATTTTGGCGATCTTTTCATCAAAGAAAGTGGCGATTTCATCGCACAGTTTCTGCGATGCACCCACTTTATTGCCCATACAGGCGGGACTGGAGAGATCTGTTATGATGTTAAAAAGAGTCTTTGTGCTATTAGGCGCGTGTAAGATAGAGTTAGCATAAAAGAGTGCTTTAGACTTGGCGATGGTCTCCTTATATTGAGCCTGCACTAGTTTCAGCTGTTTCCTATCTGATTCTAGGTAAGATCTTCGCCACCTTCTCTCAGCCTGTCGTCATGTATTTCACATTAATTTTAGCTCCTCACTAAACCAGGGAGCTGAGGGATCCCTTCTATTCTTTATTCGTTTCATGGGAACATGTCTATCTAAAATATTAGTAATATAATTACAATAAGTTTGATAGTTCTTGTCCACTGAATCATCTGGAGCAAAGAAGGTCTGATTGGAGAATATTGGGTCTGATCCATCTTTTGATAATTTGGCCCAATCTCTTCCCTTTCGATAGGTCACTGAACAATTGTTATTGTTCATGGAGTTGGGCATTGTAATCCTAAAGTAGATTAATGAATGGTCAGTCCAACTTTGGGGCAGTATATCGATCACCTCCGTTTCAGTCCGATTTGCGAACACGAGATCCAACACATGTCCTCCTGAGTGAGTTGGTTCTTGTACTAACTGATTTAAGCTAAGGTTTTCACATGTATGTCGCAGATCTCTCAGATGGTTCCCTAAGGTCCCATTGTCCCATAGGTTAAAATCCCCTAGAAGCATAATTCTGGAGTGTGTCAGGGTCAAAGCACCAATGGTATCGAGCAGTGCCTGGTACTGAGTATCTAAGCCTGGAGGTCTATAACAGACCATTCAAGTTAGCAGCATTCCTTTTGTCTCTTGCAAAGTGAATCCCAATAGCTGAATCCCAGCAACCTCATCAACCTGTAGGGGTGCGAAGTTCTATCTTTCTTTGAATATTACCCCGACCCCCCCATCTCTTCTAGAGACCCTAGGTTTGTAAAACATCTTATAGCCTCCTGGACAGGCAAAACCCAGCTCAACAGAGGAGTCAGTGCTGGTCCAGGTCTCTGTAATAAATAAAACATCCAAATCCATGTCTTCTAGCAGACTTGACACCTCCTGATGATGTTTTATCAAAGATCTACTATTGATCAGGCCAGACATTAATACAGCACTAGCCTGTGACAGAGCTACTTGATGCCTCCCCCTTCCCTCTCACCGATACTGAGCAGTAGTTCTTCAGAGTAGCTTATCCTCTCTTTTGTCCAACGGGAAGCGTTGCTGGCGCTGGGCACGGCCAGTGCGCGGACGGGCACCGACGGGCTTGCCTCTGGCGCGCCTTTGGCGCGCCCCTGCCGCACCCTTGCACGCTTGCATAGCTCCTCCTAAATAGGAAGACAGTTGGGAGCCGGCCAATCGCTAGAGCGCTGACCAAGATGATGCTGAGGAAGTATAGTATTCCCTACTTCCCGCTGAAATAGCGAGATGAAATGAAGATTTTTATAGTGCGGGTAAGTTATCAGTTTCTCTCTTAAAAAACTTAGCAGGTAGTGGATTGCTGAAATGGTTGGAAGGATTTAAGGATGCCATAGCGTGGAGCAGCTCAGTGACATCTGGCAGGAGAAAGGAATTCCAAGAGGCGTCGTTTTTGGGAGAATAACCAAAGGTTAAATACACTACCGACGGTTCTGCAGGCTCAACTAATGATGCGGAGTAGTTCCGTGCCCGCAGAATGGGTGTCATGTTGCAGCTCAAGTTCAATTTTTCTTGTTTTTTCAGAGACGTCAACTGAGAAGTCCTCCCCACTAGGAAGCAAAGTCATGGGAGTAGAGGTAGAGTTGGAAGATGGCTAGCTTGTTGCTTGATGATTTCAAAGAGCTTCTTGGGTCTATTTTTAGCGTTGTCCTGCTGAGCTCTGAAATGGTTGGTTTTAGCAATGTGGATGTGTTTGTTGTATGTACTTCTCAACTTCCTTAGCTGAAAGAGGCTTGTGGTGGAGGGCGCGTTTCTCCAAAGCCTCTTTGAGGGCCTAAGTTTGTGACGTTCAGCATTTAAGGCACCATTAAACCAAGGTTTGGATTCTTTGACTGGAATCCTTTGAGTTGCCTCGGTGCAATAGTTATGTTATGTTATGTTATGTTATTTATTCTTTTGTATAGCGCACGGCTACTCAAAAAGAGTGTCCCGGCGCTTTTGGAGAAGGAGGGCTGCAACACAATAACATACAACGTTAAAAAGACAAAAGGACCAAATGCCAGACAAATACATCCAGGAAAAACACAGGCTACTGGGTAAACAGCCAGGTTTTAAGGCCTTTCCTGAAAGCCAGTAGGCTGGTAGCTCCCCGCAGAGTGAGTGGTAGAGAGTTCCACAACTGTGGCGCCAGAAGTCCAAAAGAGCGGCCTCCCAGGCGAGCTCTCTTTACACGCGGAACAACCGCCAGAAACAGGGATTCCGACCTCAAAGACCTGGTCGGCTGATAGAAGACCAGTCTCTTTTGCAGATACTTTGCTCCCTCCGCGTGGAGAGCTTTGTAGGCTAGAGTCAGAGCCTTGAACACGATCCGTTTCCGGATCGGGAGCCAATGCAAACTTTTCAATAGGCCCGATACACTGGCCCGTCTATTTAATCCGAAGATAGCTCTCGCGGCAGCGTTCTGCACCACTTGGAGCCGCTGCAGCAAATACTCCGGCAGGCCCAGGTAAAGAATGTTAGAATAATCCAACCTGGACCCGATCAAAGCCTGCACTGTCAGTTTCCTATGCTCCTCAGACAGCAGGGGAAGGAACCTCCGCAGCATCCTAAAGATGCCGAAGCAGGTGCCCGACACCCCCAGGATCTGGGATTTCAATGTTAACCCCTTATCCATCTTGACTCCCAAATTCTTGGCTGCTTGGGAGGAACAAGACGGGGGAAACATACTAATTGGCCACCAGGCCTGCCATTCTGGCTCTGTGTCGCACCCAAAGAAGAGTACCTCCGACTTATCGGAATTGCACTTGAGGCTGTTCAGTTGGAACCATTGAAAAACAGCCCCAAGGCAATCCCGGATGCTCTCCCCGTCAAAAATATTAGCCACAGTGCTAGCGTAGTGATCAGAGAGATCGTTAAGGTTGGTCATGTTAGGAGGAGGCTTGAGCCTATTCTTGGTGATGGAAGTCAGAACATTGATGTAGATGTCTCTCAGATTGCGAGTCAGTTGTTTAGCTCTAAGAGGTTAGCCCTGCCTGCACGAAACCTATTCTAGGATGTGGAAGGAAATTTGATGATGATCCTACCAGTCACAGGGTAAAATGTCACCCAGTTGTATGATATTGTCTTTAGCTATGATAAGGTTGAGGGTGGCACCCTTGTTGTGGGTAGGTCCCTTACATAACTGTGAGAAGTTGAGATCGGAGAGGAAAGCCTTAAAGGAGCAGATTAAAGGATCATTTGTGCTATTCCAATGGAGGTCAAAGTCTCCGAAGAAGATATGACAGTTGGTCAGAGCACGAGCTAATGACCTCCATGATTTGCTCTATGAAGAGCAGATTGTCACCTGGTGGATGGTAGATTGTGTGAAGAACACAGACAATCTTGCCCTTATTCCATATTTCAGTGACTAGTTGCTCACATGAAGACAGCAAAGCAATTTGATATTGCTTTATAGTGAGGCTGGAGCGATGAATGCAGGCAATGCCCCCTCCCGTATTAACAAGTCGATCGCATTTGATAATGACATAGTCAGGAGGGATTAAGATGTGTACAACAGGGGAGGAGGCATCATTGAGCCAGGTTTTAGTGAGAATCAATGGGTCCAAATCTTGTGATATGATGAGTTCAGAAATATAAGCTGCATGTTTCACAGCCGATCTGCAGTTGAGCAGCATCGATTTGATGTGAGGGTTGGTAGTGACCCCTTCATGATGAGAGGTAGTTATTTGAAGTAGGTTTTCCGTCTTGACCGATCTGAGGTTAACCCTAGGATCCCTGTCAGGGTCAGAGGTAATAGTAGGGATGTTGATAGTTGTTAGAGGAGGAAAAAATCCTCAAGCCATTGTACAATGATAAAAGAGCAATAGTGTCCTCAGCCGACAACTGAGGCTGAAACCTAAGAGGCCTAGAATGGTGGTTAGGGAAAGGCCTAGAGCTCCAACTGGAGTTTGGTGAGGAGAGGATGACGGACTGTTCGTCCCTGCTGTAAAAAACTCTAGGTTGATTGAGTTGATCTGTCCTCGGGAAGGGATGTATATTCCAGACCTTTTCCATCATCAAGGAGAACTGTAAAAGGGTCTGCATAATCTTTGACTGCAAGGAGATCCTGCTTGAGGTCAGCAATCTTCTCCTCAAGGTAAGGGTGGTTAATGCACTCCGCCACCGACCCAGAATGAGACACTGGGTCTGACCCAGTTGAGAGAATGGTATTGGATGGCAGAGTATGTCCCTTACCATAGTTACAGGAGGAGATATAGTCTCGCTTGAAAATGGTCTTGACATCTACCAAGGGACGAGTATCAGCATGAAGGGGCGTAAGATTTGGTGCTAGGGGGTGCTGAGCAGATCCTAGTGTGAGATTAGTAACAGGCAATGTGGTTTTAACATGGGCAATAGGGGACGCACAGGAGGAAGAAGAAGGTGTGTGTGGGTAACGAGGAGAAGTACTGGGAGTACAAGGAGAGATAACAGAACGGAAAGTGGGTAAAGAGGGTGACGTGAAATTTGACGGGAGGAGTGGGTAAGGAGGAGAAGTACTGGGGACAGCAACTTGCCGGAAGTCCCTCGAGTAGGTACCGCCATTGCCCAGGGGAGGAATAACAGGGTTACATACATACCCACAGAGGTGTTGGATAGAGCAGAGTAGTAAATAGGTAAAGATGGGGGAGCAGAATTGGGGGAAGGTAAAGCGGGTGCAGATATTGAGGGTAGACTGCTATGAAGGAGCATGGTCGGGTTCAAGTTAAGTGTGTTTTTAATCCTCAAAAAGATACTATAAAAGCGCTTGAGGTTCAGGTCAGAGGCTTGAATAAGGATGTTCTCATTCATTATTGTATAAGGAAATGGTCAGATTTGCCTTAAGAGCAGGGGAGGGTAGTGTGGTTAAACGGAAACCGTGTGGTGTTTTGGTCAGTTGTTTGGAGTGAAGCGCAGAAGTTAGAGTCTTTCTCCATTGGGCTCTTCTGTTAGTGCAGAAGATGAGGTCTTTCACCACAGAGCCCTTCGTGGAAATATATGTGTCCGAGATAAGCGTTTCAGGACATCGTTTGAGGAGGTTGTGTTTGAAGGTCTTTTTCGCTTTCTTCGACAGGTTGGAGGGGTAGATAATCTTAAAAGAATTAAGACCTACCTGTGCAAGGTAGTCAGAGGAGCGAGAGGTGAGTTGAGCCATGATGTGGGTATGGATCAGAAAGGGCAGGAGAAATAATCCTGTTAGAGGAGAGCACTTAGAAAAAGAGGACGTAAAGTAGTCCAATTAAAGTCAAGAGAGAGCCTTGTGTCCTACAGAATAGAAATGGGCTGGTCAAGGTGCACGCCTTAACCGTTACAAGATGGCTGCCCCTTTATCCCTGAAAGAGCTGGAGAGCCAGGAAATGAGGAGCAGGCATAGGGACCCCGAAATTCTATAAAGGTCAAGAGTGAGCCTGGCGACCTCCAGGATTGAGATGGGCTGGTTGAGGTGCACTCCTTAGCCGTCACAAGATGGCCGCAACTTTATTCATATAAGAGCTTAATGGCAGAGAGACAGTCCTACTTTAGTTTCTATGACAGGAAAGAAGACTCCATTTTGTTGAGGTGCCCACGTGAGTGGCAGGGAAGAAGTAACAACAATATGGAGGGTAGATAGTTAGATCCACAGTGCCACCCCAAGAGTGATTATTTGATCATAAGAGCATTCTGTCCGGACGGCTCCAGATTAGTAGAAATGAAACTTGAGGGATTTGGATCCATATCAGAGCTAATCTCAGCTGCTGAAAGTATCACCTATGAAAACGTTAATTATGTTTCATATGTAAGTGTTTATGTTCTTTGGGCAGAGTAGGTGTAACACTGTCTAATGCCCCTTATTAACTATGTGATGGAGTTGATGTAAATATATGATTTAGAGAACTGTTGGTACATTAAGTACTAATGATTGTAATTATAAAATGAAAATAAGTATGTTATCTCTTTTCAGCCGTGAAGAAGCGGCACAGTCTGCCGCAAAACACGTGTTGGCTGAAAGCTTTCAAGCTGGCTCAACCAAGTAGAGACTGAATATTAGTTTGGTTATACTTCTGTCTAATCTTTATGTTCTATCCCTGGAAAGATGTCACTTGTTTTCCCTGTTGGTATGCTAATGTGAGCATTGCCTTTTGGTACTAATGTGATTAGCATTAATGAGGGAATATAGTTTAATGACAAGAGACCTAGATCTCAAATAAAGAGAGTGAATTATACAATTGTATTTTGGATTATTTTATGCGCCCAACCAATATTGTTATTAGAAATATTTATGTATACCTAGAGACGCAGATCCTTAGTGGATCCACACGCCAACAGCAATGCCGTGATTGGCTGGCCGCAACCTAAGAAGAAAGTTGCGGCCGCCATTTTGTGCATTGGGACTAAGTTTCCAAGGGGGAAAATAAAATGTAAAAGTGATAGAAGGAGTCAGGGTAGAGGTAAGGCAATGACATGCATCTGAATGAAAATGCTGTTTTCCTTTCAAATAAAGAATCAGTGGAATTAATCTGCTTTTCGAGTGAGTTTTCAACTGGGGATGTTTTGATGAGTAATTTATATTCCGTGCATACTTTTACCAAGCACTATTCTTTGGACGCAGTTGTCAGAGCAGATGCAGTGGTAGGACAGGCTGTGCTTAAGAACATTTTTGCTCAATCCTTCTTTAGCAGTTGGTTAATGTTTTGTTGATTCCATCTTCTCTGTTTAAGGCGCCTTGGTTATTCTAAAGCTTACTATTGTATTCTAATGTTTATTACTAATGCTAAAGATCCAATGAGGCATAAGGGAGCTCAAGAGTGACTCTTTTATAATCCTAGTTCTGTATCGTAGGTATCTTTGCTGAAGTCATAAACAACCGTTACTCCTCCCTGTCATGATACTTTGGATCAAGCTCCTTGAGGAGTAGTATAAAGTTGAGTTCTGTCACAAGAATTGTTCTCCAGCAAATGTCTGTACAACGCATTATGGAATTGGGAACGTTACTGGATTATTAAAGGGCCAGTCCCCTTATTACTTAAGTATTCAGAACTATTGTACAACTAGCAGCAATTACTTCAATTTCTGCATGTGTTTTCAGGTATTGTACAGCAGAAAGTAGGATTGTGTGCTTCAAGTAGTTTTTTTTTCATTGTCTTCATGTTGTTTTGATAAATGGTATGGAAAACTATTTGAAATTTGCTAAATCAGCCTTGGAATATATACAGCGGTTTACTAAATTACTGACTGTACAGTACTTTGAGTGCTTTTAAATGTACAATTTATTGCCCAATTAGTATGTTTGTAAATGAATATATGTATTGAGGAAGTGTTCTGGGCAGATTCTAATCTTTATGACTTCAGCAAATGTATCTATGACGCAAAACTAGGACTACAAGTGAATAACTTCCCCTTACTGAATAGTAATTCTAAAGTAGTTCTAATGACCTGACAAATGTGAAGATGTTGGGAGCGAGGGGCAGGTTAGTATACCTACAATGCCATTGAATGCATGCAATTTGCTTTACAACTTCGTAGTCTCACATATATAATTAGTAACATTCCAACATCACCCAAGGAATGTTGGGTTACAAGGTTTGTGTGGAAAAAAAGATACCAACTTACTTACCGTAGCATTACTTATATCACATCGCACATTACATTCAATTTAAAGAAGGTTGGGAGCTTAAAGAGGAAGAATAATATACATATCAGTTTTTCTGCTACTATAAATGTTGATGGGCTCTGTCTGGGTCGGGTTTTCTGATAGTGTACCTAATAGGTGGGGTCAGCAAGGCTGAATAGGAAAGCTGCAAGCTTCTTTAGTAAATTACCATATAAACCAGAGAAGATGGGAAAGTGGTCTTTATTCCAAAAGCTAAAGGGAAGGATCCACCATTCCCTTTTCACACAAAACACATTTGCATAGTAGTTCTCTATTTCCACCATGTTTTTTTAATTATTGTAAATGGCATAGTATATAGGTGCAGCAATTGTACATGTGCTCTCCTTTTTTATAGTGCCTGTACACAAAAATATTAACAATTCATTTGTTCTTGTTATAAAAAAATTAAATAAAAACTGACCACCCTACAGTTAGGGAAGTGATTCTGTAGCGGTTAAGCGAAGCTTAGAGCCAGCCTTCCTACTGGGGAACATCCGAACGCAAACAGAAAGGCATTAAGCAAATGACTTGGCAAGGAAGCGAGTAGCTTTTAGCTGATGGTTCATAGAACAGAAAGAAACATATTCTCCCAAATGTGTTTTCTATGTTGTGAATGACTTTTAAGGACAAAGGTGCATTGTTTGTTAATGTCAGTTTTGAAGTGCCCTGTTGCACTTTGGCTCCATTATTTGAACGTCACAAACATTTATATTTATAACGGTTTAACATGTTAGCTGTGCCAACAGTTATCAACCAAATAAAGTGATCTGATGCCCTTTTCTCGGAGACCTACGTTGGTTTTAAAGACAGAGTTGATTTGAATACCAGTATTTTTTAAAGGCACTTCACTGTGGTCCTAGACCCTAGTTACAAGTTCAGGACTACATTCCAATCCACATGCAAAGGGGACCTTGCACAGGATTTAGAATTACAGATTGTTTAATAAATATCACACCCTTTCAGTTTTCGCTTGATAGATTCCTGCATGGCCATTTATTCAGAGGAAAAGGACAGGAAAAAAGACGGTTTATGTGGAGATTGGTGTTTTTAAAATGAATCGGCATATTATGTTTTATTTCCATGTTTAAAACTTAGAATAAGAGGTTTATAGCAGACCAGTAAAAACCTCACCCCATGGTAATGATATTCACCAGATGTGGTAACTAACACACCCTGTTCTACACGATTTGTAATCCGGGCCTTAATAGTACTCCCACTAAATTCCAGATTACAATTGTGTGGAAAATGGTAGGGTATTTACTGGGCCCAGTGAATGCTGTTATACGGAGGTTCAGGGTCTACAGGGTGTGGCAAAACAGCCTAAACTGAGTTTTAATCTTTGAAATAAACATACCAAGCAGAATCGGTGTTTAAGACACCAACTGGCACGTGCTTCAAAAATACCATTTGCGATTCCTTATTAGCGAAAAATAAGGATTCGCTAATAAGGAATTGCAAAAGCCTATGCATGTATGAATCGGTAACAAATTAGCTATGCCTACAAATTCCTTAACTGCGACTCGCAAATTGCGACTCGCAATTAAGGAATGGCTTGCCATTCATTTCTTTGGGCCTACAGGCCCACAGGAATGAATGGGAATTGCATGCGCAATTTCCGAGTACCCATTAGGTACTCGCAAATTGCGCATGCAATTTCGAGGGTGCAAGGGTGTCAAAAGGACACCCTGTTGCACCCCTGAAATGGTAATGTGCATCCATGTTGCACACACACATGCTCCAGGGGCATGTGTGTGTAGCATGTAACTTTGAAAAATGCACTTTACAGCATTTTTCAAAGTTTTTGCAAATTACCGACCTGTTTTTTTTTTCTCGGTAATTTGCGACCCCTGATAGCGAAATCACTATTTTAAATTGCTTCCAGCAATGCATTTAAGGAATCGCAATTTGCGATTCCTTAAATGCAATCACAGTTTGCGATTTTTGCATTTGGAATGATGCATCCCAAATGCAAAAATAGGAGGCGCAAAGGGGCAGATTCTGGGAATTTTTAGATTGATGCATGGGGCCCCAAATACTTTGCCTTTTTTCCTGGCCATTTCCCTGCTTAAATTTCAGCAGGCTAGATTTGTCGAAACATGTCCCGGGAAAACAGTGACAATGAGATATTTCGGGATTTGGTCAGTGCGCACACATCTTTTCGCACAAGTATCAAAATTCAACATTGAACTTGTAATCATAGTCATTTGTCTCAATTGCGAGTGCCTTGTTAAATTATGACACTCCTAAAAAACACTTTTGCACAGCGTCGCAATTACAAGTGGATTGTACTTCTTCCCAGGTAAATATCAACACAGCAGAACTGCTGAGATTTATCAAGGAAGGCTTGGAAAATACCAGGACGTGTGAATTTTTGTGGACAATCATAAAAATCGGCATGTTCTCCAGCATTGCGGGAAAACTCATAATTGTTTCTCTTTATCTGATCCGATAAATAATGATCCTTAAGATATTGTTTTTTAATTGGTGCAATAAATATCGAAGAATTAATGAGGCACTCGATATAGAGGCTTTAGTATGCAGCAAATGAGAATATGGCCTTAAAACCCTCATTATAAGTTGTGGTATTTCACCCGAAGTGATAAATATAGATGAAATTCAGCTTCTAGCAATTCTGAGTCTCTCTTGGCCCAGAATTGCAATTCCAGGTTTTTCGACACCTGGGGGGATATTTACTATAAAATGCCGGAGAGCAGTGTTAAGCCAAATTTAGCAACGCCACGCTCTGACATTTTCAAAACACAGGGATGCACTGTATTAACAAAAATATGGTGCAGCCCTGAATTTTCCCCTAGCGCTGGTGCTAAAAAAGGTGCTAAGTGACAGCGCAAGGCACCCTTGCACTATGTTGCAAGGGTGTCTGCACTGAAGGTTTGATTGTTTATGTGTAGGATGGGAAACCTTCCTGCACATAAACAATCAATAATGGTGATTTGCTCTTTCTATGTGTGCTACAGAATGCAGCACACATAGAAAGAGCAAAAATCAAGGAGAAATTACAAATTTCTCCTTGTATCACCATTCTAAGACCAGGTATTACTTGGCCTCAGGTTTTGGTGCTGCCCCAGCCTTGTAAATCTGGGGCAGTGTAAAAAAGCAATGGGTGTTGCGGTGAAACTCCCACAGCAGCACCCATTTCCCACCCCTTTTCCCCAGCAGACTGCGGCTGTAAGAGGCATATTTACATTGTGACGGTAAGCCACGTTAAGTGGCTTAGCAGCACCTTGTAGATATGGGGAATGGCGCAACAGCACTGGAGCGTCAGAAAAAGTGACTCTCCAGTGGTGTTAGGGGCTTGTAAATATGTCCCCAGGTATCTGAGTAATGGGGGCTCCGGCTGTGAGCGACACCACAGCCCTGCCTTGGCCTGAAAGCTGCAGCAGGATAGAAGGAGCAAACAATGCTCCCCTCAGACAGTCACTAGCCTGCTTTTTGTCTCTGACACTGTTGAAAACTACCTGGAAAAGGACAGGGTCCCAGCAGTTATTCCACAGTTTGGGGGAAAACTCGTAACCAGTAAAATTTGGTGCAGGATACTCGTAATGAGGGCTAAGGAGCAGAGCTCAACTCTGCTAAATGAGTGTTCGACAATCTTGTATGCCAAGTGGCTGCTCTGCAAATGGCAAGATCACTCCCTCTTGATATTTTGCATACATTAACAGGACCTTCTATCCTTTTGACCAGATCATTATCATTGAAATGTTTGAGAGTTTTCAAATATAATGCTTTTTCGTCCACAATTGAAATCAAAGCTGATTGGAAATGAATTGTAAAAGGCCCCTTAGCATTTGTGTCTGTAGTGCATTCTTTGGTATTTAGTATCTTGGGACCGGATGTACTAATGTTGTAATAATTTGTTTCAGGAAACTGGCTGAATATGCAGGAGAACACCATTTCTGTGATGACTTTTAAATAAATAAACCTTTGTTTTAATCTGCAGCCCATTTACATTTTTTTTAAAGAAGTTTGTTTAAGAGATGTCAATGGTCCTCTGGACCACTGCCTACTTCCCAGCAAACAGTTTTGTAATATGTGCAAGTAACTTACGACCCCAACTGGGCAGTCAGTAATTTTTTAATGTCTTGTGACTGGATTACAGTCGTAAAACCATGATACAACACATACCGACTTGCAAATTGAAAGAGACGTATACAACACGCCCCTTCCAAATTGTGAATCGGTATTCATTGCAAACCACTTTTGAAAGTTGGTAATAATGTACTGAGTCATAAAATGTACCTGTAAAAACGTTTCGTTCCTCTAGACCTTGGAGTGTAGAGGGTGTGCAATACATATTTAGAACTTCACTCTTTTTCGTGAAATGAAAGGAAAACCTAGATCTGAATGATGTTCCATAAAATAACAGCTCTAGCTAACTACATTTTAATTTAAATGATGCGGTTCTTTGTTAACAAAGAAAATGCTCCATGTTCCTCCATGCTAAGGCAATGTGTGGCTTATATCAGATTAATTCATGACCTCTTCTTCATGCTGTAGGCCTTTCATGTAAAACATGGTTGAGAAGGACCCAGATGGAAGTATTGCTGAGGATGTACATTTTTGGAGCTGGTATTAGTGATCTGGAAATATCATTCACCTTTATTCAGCCATATCATGTTTTTACTGCCTTGCTTAAAACTTGATTTTCCACCTTTATCTCAGATTGTTTGTGTCCTTTGAGCATACACTCTGTGGTCTGTTTAAAAGTGTTAATCACAATATATTTGTATTCACTCCCTCCAGAAACGTGTTTTAGAACCACGGAGTTCAGTCATTTAAACTGTAGAGAAGCTCGAGGCACTAGCTAGACATTAATTTCCAAAAGGATGAAAGTGTGTCACACTAAAGCAACAGGTTTGGATCCGGAATTGTTCAGGTAAGCTGGTGACACTCCATCCAGCTCCATAAAGGATGAATAAACGCTGTTGTGGTGCAGGTCCGGTAAGCCCACCAGTGCCTTGTTAACTGGTGTGCTCAAGTCATTGACATTCCCAATGGTTGTCCCGCTCAAGCAGTTCATGTAGTTGGGAGGGTAGTGTGAGGAGGCTTGCGAAGGGGGCACCAGGATCAAAGGATCAAGGGATAGGCTGTCATCTTTCAGTTCTTCCCAAAGATTTCCTGTAATAATAAAGATATAAAAATCTCATCACATTCTGTTTATTTCTGCCATAAGCAAGTTATACACATCTTGATTACATGAGAGTGGTTCCTGAGACATTCTATAGCTCTGTATTATCAGGAGAAACAGTTCCTGTGAGAAAGTGCCCTCTTTTTGCATATTAGCCCCATCTGTTTGCTGAGCTGCTGATGTGCTTTGACTGAGTGTACCTTGGGCTCCTGCCAATCAGGTACCCAGGGCCTTTGTTCTTTCCCTAAAACTGCATTGAAAACAAAACCTAATTGGCATCCCTGGCCAAAGGTCAGCCCCTGGTAAATGGTACCACAGGTACCCAGGGCACTGTGACCAGGGAAGGCCTCTAAGGGCTGCAACACTTATTGTGCCACCCTTAGACTTCCTGTACCTTTACACTCCCACACTGCCTTTGCAGGCTGCGTGTTTTGGTGCTGAACAAAGTGAAGAGTCGACATGGCACACATCCCTGTGTGCCATGTCTACAACCCACTGCCCTGGCATAGATCAGCCACCCCTCTAGCTGGGTGCCCTATACCAGTGGTGAGGGTACAGGTGCAAGAGCCCTGTACCCCTACAGTGTATAAGTTCATTCTTTGCCATTGTACGTGCAGCAATGCCGTAAAGAGTATATGGTGCTGGGAGCTTGTCATTAAGAACTCCACAGCACCATAATGGCTACACTGAAAACTGAGAAGTTTGGTATCAAACTTCTCAGCACATTAAACCCACACTGATGCCAGCGTTGGATTTAATAAACAATGCACACAGAGGGCATCTTAGAGATGCCCCCAGAAAAACGACCTACCACTAGTGTCCAGGCTGAGTGGCTGCTTTCAGCTGCCACCACCAAGCATGTTTCTGGACCCCTGGGTAAAGAGACTGCTGCTCTCGGGGCCTAAAACAATGCACACCCTGGGACGAGGTGCCAAGCCTCCCCCAGGATGGGCAGGGTCCACGAAGGGGAAGCTTCAAAGCCTTGCCGTCTTTGTGAGCTTCCCCAGGCCACTTGCTGCTTTCAGCAACTGGTCCCCATTGGTTTTGACCCCCTCTTTGGGCGGGATAACCGGTGGGAAAAACAAGTGAGGTGTGCCCACCTCTGCCAACTCCACTCCTCAAGTGGGGGAGGCGAGGTAAAGCACAGCTCTCGGTCTCCACCACCTTGCAGATGGGGGGACCCAGCCAACCAGGAAAAGGCTAATGCCCTCTCCCACTGGAAGGTGGCATAATAGGGGGTGTACCCACCCCAGGGAAGGGACCCATTGGTCCCAACCTTTTTACCTACATGTAACACCCCATAATCTAGTATATAGGGACACCCCTGAACCTTACTTCCTCAGACAAAGAATACAAGAAGAGAAGAAGAAGAAGGACAGAACAGCCATGCCGAAGCTAACAAGAGGAGGACGCCGACTGACTTGGCCCCAGCCCTACCGGCCTGTCCCCACCTTGAACCTGCTCCAATGAAATCCTGGTGTGTCCGGCAGCCAGCAACCTCGAGAAACCCGGAGGACCTGCCTGCCTTCAATACCAAAGACTCTGCCCTTCTGGTGGACGGCGGCCCTCCCCCGCTCCTGAGAGCTCATGCGCACAGAGCACGTTCAGATTCTGGTTCTTACCCAGAAACATCCTTGATCCTTGGGTCCCTCCTGGTTCGGCGGTGTGAAGTTACAGCACGATCATGGTCCTGGCTGACTAGTCCCCCCTCCCAATCCACATCCTCTCAACGGGACCTGCTGCAGACGCCTGGGAGATTAACTGCGGGACCACGCGGTGACCTACTTTGGCGGGGCCTATCGGAGCCGTCCCTGAGCTGCAGACCAGAGCGACTACCTACTGCTTGCGAACCCCCCCGCCCCCATCACAAGGGTGTCCCCGTGGCTGCTGATCCGATCGCTCCCTGTTTTTCCTCCTTGACCGTGCTGGACGTGCCTGGGGTCCCGGTTCCACCAGCTGGGCAAGATCATGGGGAGAGACCGGGGAGCGAAACTTCCCACCACGCAGACCAAGATGGACCAATACACGACCACCGAAACCGGGGCAACGGGAGGGCCCACAGACAAAGATACCCCCGCCGCTACGGATCTCACCACTAACCTCCAGGCCATTCGCACCTCCCAATTCTCAGTGGAGGGCAAGATCGAAGAAGTCCGGGTCGACAGGACTCTAATCCATCAAGACCTTCGTAACGCCACGGCCCGGATCAAAGAAATGGAGTCCTGCATCTCCACAGTGGAGGACGATGTCCAACAGCTTAAAAGCCAGGTCGGCCACCTTCAGAGTCAAACCCAAGAATTACACAGACGAGACGAGGACGCCGAGAACAGGTCGAGATGAAACAACCTCCGCCTGGTGGGGTTTCCTGAGGGCTCGTAACAGGACCGAACATCTGACTTCATGGAACGCTGGCTGCGCTCGTGGATGTCCGAGGGCTCCCTCTCCCCATGGTTTGCAATTGAGCGGGCCCACCAATCTCTTGCGCCACACCGGCCAATAACAATGCGAATCCTTAATTTCAGGGACTGAGACTCTAACCTGGCTGAAGCACGCAAGCAGTAACATCTCTAATATCAAGGCCAGGTGATCATGATTTTTCCCGACTATACCCGGGAGGTCCAGGGCCAAAGATGCTCCTTCAGAGAAGTCAAGCAAAAGCTTCGTGCCTTAAACATCCAGTATAGGCTTCTCTTTCCGGTCCACCTCCGAGTGTTGTTCCAAAACAAGACCCTCTTCTTCGAATCCCCCGAGGAAACCTGAACATGGCTAATGGTGGAACACCCTTTATGTCTCAGTGCCCGGGGCCAGTCTCCCAATAGCCGCACGGAGGATGCCCGAGGGGACCTACCTGAACCACGATCGAAACGAAAACGCTCGCACAGGAGACAAGGCCCGCAGCGAGCCGGATCAGAATCACTGTTGGGTCTTTGTCAGCGTCCAGCTTCCGGAACACCTCCAAGTGACCGCCTAACTTCACGTCGTACTGGCTCTCCGAACCTCTCGGACCCGGGAGGAACTCCTCACCGCTCATCCCTACTTGACCCAACGGACACTGATCTCTCCTGGAGTCCGGCCCTCCTCAAGGTCCTACCCTGAGTCCGCAATAAATTGCTCGCCGTAATCAGCTCTGCGCCCCATTTAACAGTAAACAAGCATGCCGCCACTTAATTCACTTGATGGACACTACCACAGAACATCCTTCTAGTTCTTCTCCGTTAGGGTTGACAGATGCTTCCGTTCCCGAAGTATAGGGAGGGGGGAGGGTAGGGAAAAGGGACCGTTGTCCCAGTTTTTCGTTGACACATCTTTTTCATCCCACCAGCACCTCTGACCAGCAGCACGGCAAGAGCACACACAACTCGCAATACAACGATGCACTCACTAACTCATGCAGGCGGAGCATTCCTCCTGCGTCTGACGTCCGCTCCATGAGTCTCATCACAAACTTGTATCCCCCATGACTGACAATCATAGTGGGAGGAGAACGCTTCACATAATGTTCCGGAATGTTAATGGGCTGTTAGACAGAGTCAAGCGAACAGCGGTCCTGAAATATGCACAACGCCACGCAGTCGACATACTGCTGCTTGAAGAAACCCACCTTGCAGGCAACAACTGCCCCTTCCTGGCGAGGTACAGCTATGGCGGGGTCTGGCATTCGGGTTTTAATCAAGGGTCGAGGGGCGTAGCTATTCTTGTGCGCCGCACCCTCTCATTCGTGCTACGCAAGGGTAGCTTTGTGGCCCTAAACTTGCTGTTCATATACTCCCAGCCATCACTGATGACCTCCACCCTTAAGCGTATTGCAGATCTGGTTGCCGCCTCACCCCAGAGAATGACCATCATTGGAGAGGACTTCAGCACAGTCATGAACCCTGACCTTGACTCCGCCGGAGCCCCCTCGGCCACTAGAATCACCCACGCTAATCTTTTGATGAACTGGGCAGCCGCCCTAGGGGTATCCAGACGCCTGGAGACTTTGGCATCTACTGGCCCGACAATACACGCACACACCTCAGCATCCCGCACCACTGGACTATATTTTTATGCCAGCCATGGACTGTCAGGTAATTAAAGACATCACCATCCTCCCCAGAGGCATATCCCACCACTCATCCTTAGTGATGGAGAAAGGCGATCTCCGAGAGTCTTTGCGCCCGATTTGGAGGCCGAATGCTTGGTTTCTCCAGGATAAAGATTTTAGGAAATCGGTGGGCGACGACCTCCAACACTACTTCGCCACCAACCATGGCTCGGTCTCCTTCCCTTGTACCCTGTGGGAAGCTGGTAGGGCCACCATTCGTGGCTTTGCTAAGGGTCAGCTCAAACTCTAACGAATTGCGCAAGACTCCCGGCTTACGCTACTGGAAGCTCATGCCACCCTCATCGAGGGCCAGCCACCTGTGGGGAGATCCGAGGCCCAAGTTAGAAGATTGGCTTTTTTGAGAGATGAGATTAGGCAGATTTCCTTGGAGGCCGCCAAGTTGTTGTGGAGGTCCGCTGTAGTGAGAGTCTATGGACGGGGAAACAAAAATGGGAAGCTCCTCCATCGACTGGCCACGTACCCAATGGCCAACCGCATAATTCTGGAAGTGATAGCTACAGATGGCTTGATCCACCACTCCCCGGGGAAGGTAGCTCAGTGTTTTACCACCTACTACGCCGCCCTCTATTCCACTCATCCTCCCAGTCTTTCGCTCCCAGAGCTGCTTCATCAGGAGCAGATCTCTCTCCCGCAGCTTAGTGAGCTTGAGGCGGAGGCGCTGGACCTCCCAATCACTCTAGAGGAGATCAACAAAGCCATATTTCACATGGCCTCTGGTAAGACACCAGGGCCGGACGGACTCCCGCAGGAGTTTTATGCGGCCTACCGAGACATGCTAGTGCCTCACCTTCTGGAGGTGTACGCCGAGGCGGCTGACAGGGGCTCGTTCTGTACGAAAACCGATATTGCCACCATCGTGGTGATTCCGAAGTCCCAGCCCCCCTTGAAGCACTGCTCCGATTACTGCCCCATCTCTCTCATTAACTCGTAACTCAAAGTATTTGCCTCCGTCTTAGCCAATCACATGCGTCCGCATTTGGCCAAGTTGGTCAACCCCGACCAGTGCGGCTTCATGCCCTCTCAGGGCACCAGACACTGTCTCAGGCGCCTTCACCTCGCTCTGGAGAATCAGCAGTGATTGACCCCATACATATCGCTCCTTCTCCTTGACTTCAAGAAAGCTTTTGATTCAGTGGACTGGCGAACTCTTGAGGAGGTTTGGATGGAGCTGGAATTTGGGAAATGCTTCTGCAATTTTGTAAAGACTCTATACAGTAAGGCGCGGGCCCGAGTACTGGTCAATGGAGCACTGTCACAGCCCTTCCCCATCAGGAGAGGCACGAGGCAAGGATGCTCCCTCTCGCCCCTCCTCTAAGCTTTGGCAATGGAGCCCTTCGCTTGCCTCATACGGTCGGACGAGCAAATTACGGCGTGGAAATTGCCCCAGCTGGGGGAGGACAAAATTGCCCTCTACGCGGACGACATTCTGCTCTTTCTGGCTGAGCCAGCGCAGTCGGGACCCCAGTGCCTTCGAGCATTGAGTCTCTTTGAGCCGGCCTCCAACTGAAATCAGCTAAGTCCGTTCTGGTCCCCCTTCATCTTTCGAGAGAGTGCTTTGACTGGCAGACCACGATACCTCTTCAGGGACAGTCCTTCAAGTACCTTGGGATCTGGGTTGCACTCCTCCCAGACCTTGCCTGGTCGCTCAACGTAACCCTGCTAATGAAAAAGGTTCGAGCTGACCTCGTTAGATGGCAAGCGCTGCCGCTGAGTCCTATGGGCATATTAACCTCATTTAAAATAATGATCGTACCCAGGTTCTTATACGTATTCCAGAATGTACCCTTGCTCTTCTCACGGACTTGCTTCAGGGAGAAAGACAGTCTAGCTACCTAGTTCCTCTGGGGAGGTCGGAGGCCCCTGTTGGCCCTCACTCAGTGCCAGATCCAACCCTTTGATGGCGGTCTGGGGATGACAAACCTGTACCGTTATTACTTAGCAATCTGGCTCCTCACTATACACGACTGGTTCAACGGTGGCTGGTCCGACCCAACATACAGACTGGAACTACATGTCCTGGGCTTGTCCAGCATCCAAGGGATGCTGTACAGGAGCACCATCCCCAGAACCCTGCCCGCAGTCACGCGTGGGGTGCTTCTGGCCTCTCTGCACCACACCCACAGGTCGGGCTAACTGACTCAATATACCCCACTTTGGCAGGGCACCTAGCTCCAAGAGCTCGCTTATTTATCTGGCTTCAGAGCGTAGGATCTTATCGGGGTCTCGCAGCTGGGGGACATATGGAGAGGGGGGCCGTCTGCGCATCTTCCAAGACCTGCAAACCCGGTATTCCCTGCATCCTTCACAGTTTTACCGTTACTTGCAGTTACGCCACGCCCTCCACTCCCACATCTCAGAGGGCACCTCCTTACCTGAATACAGCCCGCCCGAAGCCCAAATCATGACCGGCAACCTGGGAAAAGGGAGATTTCCTGCATCTATCGCTCCCTCACGAACCACACTCCGAACACACTACACCGACTCAGAGACGGATGGGAGGGATGGCCCGGGACCCTGAAAGAGGACATTTGGAGAGACGCGCTAATGACACCCAAAACAATCACAGCCTCGGCGAGGCTCCGTTTAGTCCAAATATACTACCTCCATGCCGCCTACCTTACACTGCTGCGCCTCCACCACGCAGGGCTGAGACCTGATGCGTCATGCCCCCGCTGTAGCCAACCACAAGCTGATTTTTACCACATGGTATGGCTTTGCTCAGTAGTTGCACGCTTTTGGGAATCGGTGGTGGGAGAACTCACTGGGGTCCTGGGCTGAGAGGTTCCTCTTAACCCACTGAACTTACTCTTGGGGGTCACCGAGGGGCTGGATGGCTCTTGGGCTGACAAACTCTTTATAAACACAGCCATGATGGTGGCAAAGAGGGACATTGCGGCGAACTGGCTGAACCTGAAGGCGCCCACCATGACACGATGGCGCAGGGGGGTGGACTGGTGTGCGGCGCAGGAAAAGCCCTTGTACAAAGCCAGGGGATGCCCAAAGAAATACCGCAAAATGTGGTGCAAATGGGTGGGGGGTGATAAAGGACTGAAACTCCCTGGGGCGGCCTTGGCCGTGGTGGGCGTGACTCTGTTCCCTATCATGTTCTATGGCTATTCAGGATGTATTAGCTGTCATAACGTCATTATGTCTCTGCTGTGCATTGATGCTTCTACTTGCTGCTGGTCTTTTGTTTTTGCTTTTGTTTATGCTCGCTTTTTCACTAAAATCAATAAAATTAGTTATAAAAAAAAGAGCAATCCTATGATCCTAAATTCCCCAAAGGGATTGTCCCTAAATATGAAGAGAGTGATATCACAAAATGGTTCACAGCTTTTGAAAGGGCCTGTGAAATGAGAAAAGTGAAGAAGTCACACTGGGGGGGGGGGGGGGGCGGCACTCCTTTGGGAACTGTTCTCTGGTAACTGCAGAGAAAGACTCCTGACCCTTTATGGGGCAGATGCTGGGTCTTATGACCTCATGAAGAGAACTCTGATTGAGGGATTTGGACTCACAACTGAGGAATATAGAATTAAATTCAGGGGGGCTCACAAAACCCCAAAACAATCCTGGATTGACTTTGTAGACTACTCAGTTAAAACACTAGAAGGTTGGTTAACTGGGCACAATGTGCATGATTTCAATGGACTTTACAATCTGTTTATGAATTAACATATTTTAAGTAATTGCAAAACAACCACTGGGGGTGACCAAAAGAAAGGGGTTACAAAACCTCCCCAGGGAAACGGGGATGAGAATCCGCAAGATAAAAAGCCTGAGTCTTCAAAAGGGCCCCAAAAACCTGCATGGAGGGGTGGGTCCCAAAACCCATCCCAATCTACTACTAAGTACAGGGGAAATAACTTTGATCCTGCAAAGGCCTGGTGTAACAACTGTAGAAAGTTGGTACACTTACCTGGATATGCTACTTGTCCTAACAAGAAGTCCCCTAGACCTAGTACAGTTACTCCTGGTGTAGCCAGTCTCCAGATGGGATCAACAGTGTGCCAAGAGCAAATCGGGTTGCACACTGAAGCAGTTCTAGTTTCAGAAGGGGAAGTTGAGTTTGCCACTGTAGATGTGTGGCCACCCAACTTAAACAAGTATTTGCAATACCATTGGAATAATGGAACTACGATAGAAGCTGTGAGGGATACAGATGCCAGTGTCACTATGGTGAGAGACACACTGGTTTCCCCTGAGCAATACTTGATTGGGAGAACGTACCCAGTCACCAATGCTGACAGTGTTACCACTAACCATGCAATGGTTATGGTAACATTAGACTGAGGGGTGTGTGTGGTGGTGGTTACTGGCCTGAAATAGGTAGTGGTCTCTCCAAAGCTTCCAGCTGCATGTCTGCTTGGCAATGAAAACCCATGCAGCAATGCTGGATATCCCTGAGATGGTGTGTGTAAAACAAGAGCACAGAGCAGAAAACAGGGTAAAAAAGAAGTGTTGGAGCCTGACAGTATGGCCCAACCTTCCAAGAGAAAACGTAAGAAGACTTGGGAACCAGCTTCTGAACAGCAAAAGGATCAGGACCCCTCTCATCAGGGAGAGGACATAGACACCCCAGAGGGAACTGAGCCCATTGGACCCTCTAGGGAAGAGCTGTGCCTTGGACAGCAGGACTGTCCAACTCTTGAAACCCTGAGGCAGCAAGCTGCTGCACAGAAAAAGGGAGATGTCAGTGGTACCCATAGAGTTTATTGGGAGGAGAGACTACTGTACACTGAGGCCAGAGACCCCAACCCTGGAGCCACTGGGAGAGTGGTAGTGCCTCAGAAGTACAGGGAGTTCCTCCTAACTTTAGCTCATGACATTCCTCTAGCTGGGCCTCTGGGCCAAACCAAAACCTGGGAAAGGCTAGTTAGCCACTTTACTGGCCCCAGATGTCTCAGAAGGTAAAGGAGTTTGTCAGCTCCTGTGTCACCTGTCAAGCCAGTGGCAAAACACCCAAAGGCCCCCTTGAAACCACTACCAGTGGTTGGGGTTTCCTTTAAAAGGGTAGGTGTTGACATAGTGGGTCCACTTGAACCACCCACAGCCTGAGGAAACATATTCATTCTAGTGGTAGTGGATCATGCCACTAGGTATCCTGAGGCAATTCCTCTTAGGACTACTACAGCTCCTGCAGTAGCCAAGGCCCTTATTGGTGTCTTCACCAGTGTAGGGCGTCCTAAGGAGGTGGTTTCAGACAGAGGTTCCAACTTCATGTCTGGTTACCTCAAACACACGTGGAAAGAGTGTGGAGTACAGTCCAAGTTTTCTACACCCTGTCACCCACAAACCAATGGCCTTGTTGAGAGATTCAACAAGACATAGAAAGGCATGATTATGGGGCTCCCTGAAAAACTCAAAAGGAGATGGGATGTCCTCTTACCACGCTTGTTTTTTGCTTACAGAGAGGTGCCACAGACGAGAGTAGGGTTTTTCCCCTTTGCACTTCTGTTTGGCCATCCTGTGATGGGACCACTCTGTCTTGTAAAAGAGGGTTGGGGGAAGCCTCCCCAAGAACCCAAACAAGATATTGTGGACTATGTGCTTGGCCTAAGGTCCAGAATGGCTGAGTACATGGAAAAAGCATTCTAGAATCTTGAGGCAAGCCAGGAGCTTCAGACACACTGGTATGGCCAAAAAGCTGCACTGGTAAAATTTCAACCAAAGCAAAAGGTGTGGGATTTGGAGCCAGTGGCAACAAGGGCTCTCCAGGACAGATGGAGTGGCCCTTACCCCATCTTAAAAAAGAAAAGTGAGGTCACCTACTTGGTTGACCCGCGCACAAGCAGGACACCCAAAAGGGTGATCCATGTGAACCACCTTAAGCTTTTCATGACAGGGCTGACACCACCATGCTGATGGTGATTGATGAGGATCAGGAGACATAGAGTGAACTTCTCCCTGATCTCCTCTCATACAGTCCAAAAGAAGGGTCAGTGGATGGAGTTGTCTTTTCAGACACCCTCTCAGACTGATTGCAAGCAAGTCTTGCAGCAGTATGCAAAGCTCTTTTCCTTGACTCTTGGTCAGATAAACTGCTGTACCCATGATGTGGACACTGGTGACAGTTCACCTGTCAAAAACAAAAAATAAAATCTATCACCAGTCTGATCAAGTCAAGGAAAGCATCAGAGCTGAAGATGCTAGAGCTAGGGGTTATTGAGCCCTCTGAGAGCCCCTGGGCCAGCCCAATGATTCTAGTCCCCAAACTCCATCCCCGGGGTGGAAAGAGAGAAAGGAGGTTGTGTGTGGACTATAGAGGGCTTAACTCTGTCACCAAAATAGATGCTCACCCTATTCAAAGAGCAGATGAAATGATAGACAAACTAGGGGTAGCCAAATTTCTACGTACCTTTCACTTAACTGCAGGGTACTGGCAGATTGACATAGCACCAGGAGCAAAAGAAAGGACAGCAGTCGCTACACCCGATGGGCATTATCTGTTTATTGTTAAGCACTTTGGTTTAAAGAATGCCCCAGCCAACTTCCAGAAGTTGGTGAATCACGTCCTTGCTGGATTGGAATCCTTTAGTGCAGCTTATCAAGATGATATTGCTGTCTTTAGTTCCATCTGGCAGGATCACCTGATTCACCTTGGGAAGGTTTTAAATGCCCTGCAAACTGCAGGCCTAACTATTAAGGCATCCAAATGCCAGATAGGGCAGGGGAATGTGGTGTACTTGGGCCACCTTGTTGGTGGAGGCCAAGTACAACCCTTACAGCCCGAGATCCAGGCTATCCTGGACTAGGCAGCTCCAACAACTCAGACCCACATCAGGGCATTTCTTGGCTTGACTGGCTACTACAGGATGCTTGTGGAGGGATATTGGTCCATTGTGGCTCCCCTCACAGAACTTACCTCCAAGAAGATGCCCAAAAAGGTCAACTGGACAGTTAGTTGTCAAAAGGCTTTTGAGACCCTGAAAGAGGCAATGTGCTCAGCACCAATTCACAAAGCTCCAGACTATGCCAAGCAATTCATTGTGCAAACAGATGCTTCTGAGCTAGGGATAGGAGCGGTCCTATCCCAGACCAATGATGAAGGGCAAGACCAACCTGTTGCTTTTATAAGCAGAAGGCTTCTCCCCAGGGAGCAGTGTTGGATTGCAATTGAGAGGGAGGCATTTCCTGTGGATTGGTCCCTGAAGAAGCTGAGACCATACTTGTTTGGTAATCGCTTCCTAGTACAAACTGATCACAGACCTCTCAGATGGCTAATGCAGATGAAAGGTGAAAATACTAAACTGATGAGGTGGTCCATAGCCCTACAGGAAATTGACTTTGTAGTGGAACACAGACCTGGGACTGCCCATGCCAAAGCAGATGGACTTTACAGGTTCTTCCACTTGAAAATGAAGACTCTCTAGGGAAAGGTTAGTCTCATCCTCTTTCGTTTGGCAGGGGTTGTTGTGTGAGAAAGTGCCCACTTTCTGCATGGTAGCCCCCACCTTTTGCTGAACTGCTGATGTGCTTTGACTGAGTGTGCCCTGGGCTCCTGCCAATCAGGTACCCAGGGCATATGTTCTTTCCCTAAAACTGCAGTGAAAACAAAAACCCAATTGGCATCTCTGGCCACAGGTCAGCCCCTGGTAAATGGTACCACAGGTACCCAGGGCACTGTGACCAGGGAAGTCCTCTAGGGGCTGCAGCACTTATATGCCAGTTTTAGAGGTCCTGTACCTTTACACTCCCACACTGGCTTTGCAGGGTGCGTGTCTTTGTGCAGAACAAAGTGAAGAGTCGACATGGCACACATCCCTGTGTGCCATGCCTACAATCCCCTGCCCTGGCATTGATCAGTTACCCCTCTAGCTGGGTGCCCTTTACCAGTGGTGAGGGTACAGGTGCATGATCCCTGTACCTCTATAGTGTCTAAGTCCATTCTTAGATATTGTAAGTGCAGTGCTGCCATTAAGAGTATATGGTGCTGGGAGCTTGTCATTACGAACTCCACAGCACCATAATGGCTACACTAAAAACTGAGAAGTTTGGTATCAAACTTCTCAGCACATTAAACCCACACTAATACCAGTGTGGGATTTAATGACAAATGCACACAGAGGGCATCTTAAAGATGCCCCCTGAAAAATGATCTACCGCTAGTGTCCAGGCTGAGAGGCTTCTTTCAGCTGCCATCACCAGACATGTTTCTGCATCCCTGGGTCACGGCTGCTGCTGTCGGGGGCCTGAAACAATGCACATCCTGGGACGAGGTGCCAAGCCTCCTCCCCCAGGGTCCACGAAGGGGAAGCTTCAAAGGCTTGCCACCTTTGTGAGCTTCCCCAGGCCACTTGCTGCTTTCAGCAACTGGTCCCCACTGGTTCTGACCCCCACTTTTGGCAGGAGAACTGGCGGGAAAAACAAGTGAGGAACAGAGGTGTGCCTACCTCTGCCAACTCCACCCCTTAGCTGGGGGAGTCGAGGTGAAGCACAACTCTCAGTCCCCACCATCCTGCAGATAGGGGGACCCAGCCAACGGTGGAAAGCCTTATGCTCCCCTCCCACTGGAGGGTGGCATTATAGGGAATGTACCCACCCCAGGGAAGGAACCCATTGGTCCCAACCTTTTTGCCTACCTGTAACGCCCCTAAATCTAGTATTTAGGGGCACCCCTGAACCTTGCTTCCTCAGACAAGAAACTACAAGAAGATAAGAAGAAGGACAGAACAGCTGTGCCGAAGCTAACAAGAGGAGGACACCCTCTGACTTGGCCCCAGCCCTACTGGCCTGTCCCCACCTCAAACCTGCTCCAGCGAAATCCCAGAGTGTCCTGCAGCCAGCAACCTCAAGAAATCCGGAGGACCTTCCTGCCTTCAATCCCAAAGACTCTGTCTCCTGTGAACACTGGATTTGTTCAAACAACAGACTCCAGGTCCGCAAGGATCCGCTGGTCTGCACCACTCTGCACCCGACTCCCACGAGTGGCCCAACACCAAGAGGAGGTCTCCCCGGTGACCCTGACCTGCCTCCAGCCGATGTCTGCAGCCTCAAACCGGAATGTGCCCCCAAACCGCAACCAGGAGCTGGTAAGACGATCCGACTCTAGAAGGCACCCCTGCACCGACGCCCCATGGCCTTGGGTGGCCCAACCGACGGTGCCTAACAAACCCCCAAGATCTTAACTTACCTCTGCAAGTAGTAGTCGCACCCAGAAGACCGTCGTCCCCAAGCCTGCAGTGCTTTTGCAAACCAGAGACTCCCCATTGAAAGCTTCAGGGCTTCCGATGCCAAAACAGCACTCTGCACCTGGCCGCCCAAGTGCAGCTGAGGGTGCATCCATTGTGCTGGCCTACACCCCCATTTGCCCTGAGCTTAAGTCAAGGAGCTTTCCTCCCACAACCCATGACCTGCTTGTCAGCAGCCACCAACCAGAGGCCCCCTATTTGATAACATTAGGCCTCAGCACTCTGCACCCGGCCGCCCTAGTACCGCTCAGGGTGTAACAAGAGTGTATCCTTGACCCTGGGGGACCCCCGAGTCTAACCCCAGAATACCAACTCCCACAACAAAGTACTTACCTTTGAACCGATAACACTATTTCCCTCCATAGGAAAACAAACTTTACATAGAAAAACAGTCAATAAGTGTGGAGTTGGAAAACCCAAGAAATCCTTTTACAACTGTACTAAATTACATAAACACTTTTACTTACCTGTTTACAGGAGATGTCTCAGTGTAGTATTCTGGTATACTACACTGTGTAAGAAAAGTAATCTGAAAGTAATGTACTGGTTATTTTACTAAAACACCCATTCCAAAGTATATGTACTGTATTTCCAAAGCATTGCATTTCTCAGTAACAGTACTGTAAATCAAAACAAAGTGATATATACAATTACAATCCAAACTGTGTTACAACTGTATATTTACTGCAAAGTATTTCTCACTTACCTGTGCCCGGCTTTCTTGGTTCTAGAAAATAAAATAACTAAAAGAATATATTTATACAAAAACAATTGGTCTGAAGTTCAGTCTTTGAGTGTGTGAATTCATTTGCTGACTGAGTATGTACAACAAATGCTTAACACTGTCCTCTGATAAAGCCTTACTGCTAGGCCACGCTACCCCAAATAGAGAGTGAGGTGCTATCTACTTTACCTCTGCCTACCTTCTGGGTTCCACTTTGTTGGGAAACTTCATGCTGCCACAGCCATTAGGTCCTGCTACTGTTCTTAATCGTCCTCATTTTACCAGTTTAGCTGCCCGCCTGCATTTAACTTTATTAGGACTGGTTTTTACTGTGTTGAACTCTGTTTTAATTGCGCACGTTGCACACTGTGTTTTAATCTACGCAAGATGTACTTTGTGATACCCCTCACCTCTGCTCTGCATTCTTGCACACCCTCGTGCCCTTCCCCGGTCCGCCGCAGCTTAGCCGTTTGATGCGAAGGGAAGACCACAACCTGCTGCATTTCCGGGGCGTTACTTCCGCCCGGTTAACACACTAGACTCCAGGAGCACCTATTTAGGTGCATGCTGGAGCGCACGTGCAGCGGACGCTATTGTTGGGAAACTTCACGCTGCCACAGCCATTAGGTCCTGCTACTGTTCTTAATCGTCCTCATTTTACAATTTTAGCTGCCCGCCTGCTTTTTAACTTTATTAGGACTGTTTCTTTTTTTTTTTTTTTTTTTTTTTTTTTGAAACCGTTTATTACAAAATTCAAAAAATATACAAAGATGGGCCTACAACCTTCAGGCTGGCCGCTAGCAAGCAAGAGGAGTACGTGATACAAACAATAGCGCGCATGCCGCGGCAAAGGGAAATGCACAGGAGTTAGAAGCGGTGGTAGCCACACCCTCCGGACCCCACATAACGGTTTCATTTTAATATAAATAACAACAAAAAACAAATCCATAAGGCAACCCACAATCGGAAACAGCAGCATGTGCTCCCCTAGAGGGGGGACCCTACCAATCCATAGGAGTATCAAGGGGGGGAAAAGGTCAGAACGGGGACTAGGGGGACTCAGTGCCCGGCACCGGGGAGATAAACTGGTTAAGGGGACGGGGCCGGTGACGGATCGGGCAATAACGGCGGGGTACAGATTCCCCCGCGGTAGGCGTTCCAGGGGCCCCATACTTTCACCCATGTCCCAGGCTTACCTCTTGCAACATACACTACCTTTTCCCGAAACATGCACCAATCCATGTCATCCTTCCATGCCGAGACAGTCGACGACCTCTGGGAACCCCACAGTTGAGCGATGTCGCGTTTGGCCACCATATATCCCAGAGTCACCCACCACGTCTGCGGCACCGAGTAGTCGGTTGGCTCCCACACATTCAGAAGGCATCTCCTCGCTTCGGGCAGCAGCGACACACGCGTAACCACCCGCAGGACCTCATGCTCACCACGCCAGAATCGCTCCACCTCCGGGCATTCCCACAAAATATGGAGAAAGGTCCCCAAAGAACCACACCCACGCTTACACAACCCGTCCACAGCATAGCCCATACGCAGTAGCCTTGGCCCCGTAACATAGACCCTATGGAGTATCTTGAGCTGGACGAAACGAAGGCGGGCCGGTATGGCCACCTCTTTCGGGGAGGCCACCGCAGATACCCAGTCCTCGTCATCCAGCTCCAATCCATCGGCAACCCATGCCTCACGAAGGTTAGTCATCAGTCCTGAGCGGTCATTGATAAGTTTTTTGTAGATTAATGAAATCGTGCTGTCCGGTACATGTCCATCTAGTACTCTATCCTCCAGAGGGGAATACTCCGGGATGGAGGCAACGTCCGGGAATACGGAGCATAGCGCATGACGGATCTGCATATACCGAAAGTACTCCCTGTCCTGCAATTGGAATTCTGTCTGCAGCATCTCGAACGTTTTAAATCCCCCCCTCGTCCAGAGATCACCCACCCTGCTGATGCCTATCATGTCCCACTTCTCAAAGCCCTTCGAGGTCCACAAGGAGCCCAACTGCTCCGATGCGTATAGTGGCGACGCCCAGGTCAAACGATCTTTCCACCCC
This sequence comes from Triturus cristatus, assembly GCF_964204655.1. Taxonomy (NCBI): domain Eukaryota; kingdom Metazoa; phylum Chordata; class Amphibia; order Caudata; family Salamandridae; genus Triturus; species Triturus cristatus. Next base: position 846,581,510 of record NC_140584.1, on the reverse strand, counting down.
ATCGCCACGTTAGCCGCGTGCCACACTCGTACCATGACACGCGTGGGGCCCGTCAGACGTGCGTCAAGCGAGCTGGAGTAAAGCGCTCGGTTATAATCGCCACCCGGCAGTAACATCTTATCCATTTCAAAGGCCGGGTTGAGAGCGGGCCCGTACAGGCCGTGATTAATCGCAGCCAGCTGGGAGGCCCAATAATACCGTTTGATATCCGGGAGGGCAATCCCCCCGTCATACCACGGGAGCGTCAGCTTCGCCAGGGCGATACGCAGTCTACCTTCCCAGAACAGTCGGCGCTGCAAACCCTCCACCTCGCGAAAGTAGCGCGCCGGGACGACGTCCATTGTGTTCTGCAGAGCATACAGGAAACGCGGCAGCGACATCATCTTAAACAATGCCGCCCGGCCGAGCGGCGAGAGCGGCAAGCGCCTCCAACGCGCGACATCCTCCTTCAGGCGCTGGAGGGGGGGAAGCAAGTTCTGACTATATCGGGCCTCCGCGTCCAGGGTAATGAAGACACCCAGGTACCTAAATCCCCGCGGGGCGATCTGGATAGGACAGCCCCGCGGAAGGATAGGATCCTCCCCAGAGAGAACATAGACGCACGATTTAGCCCAGTTGATGACAAGGCCGGAGTTAAGGCCAAATGAATGCAATACGTCGACCAGTACTATCAGTGATGTACGTGGGGAAGCCAGGTACAGGAGAATATCATCAGCGTATAGAGATACGCGGTCCTCATACTCGGGGGACCAGCGGAGACCACGAATAGAAGGTTCCCACCGCAGCCACTCCGCCAGGGGCTCCAGGGCAAGCGCGAAGAGGAGCGGTGATAATGGGCAGCCCTGTCGCGTGCCCCTGCCCAGCTCAAACGGAGCCGACACGCTACCGTTCACAACCACCTCCGCCAGCGGGCCAGAGTACAACAATTTTACCCAACGGATGAATCCGGGGCCAAACCCAAACTTCGAGAGCGTCGCCCAAATATATGGCCATTCAAGTGTGTCAAACGCCATAGTGGCGTCCAAGGACGCCAAAATGGCCGGCTCCCATATGAACGGGACACGTGCGAGCACCCCATGCAAACGCCGCAGGTTAAGCGCTGTGTTGCGATGAGGGATAAAGCCGGACTGATCCTGGTGAACCAAGTCACACACTACGCCGACCAGCCGATTGGCCAACACTTTGGCGAGAATTTTGGGCTCCGCATTCAATAGCGAAATAGGCCGATAGGATGTGACCCGGTCCCGTGGCCTCCCCTCCTTATGGATAACCACGATAGTAGCCAGACGCTGGTCTAGTGGGAGGGAACCCGCCGAGTGGGCCGCGAGGAACATAGCACGGAGATGCGGCGCCAGCGTATCCGGTCGCAGTTTATACAACTCGATGGGAAGACCATTAGGACCCATGGCCTTGCCGGAAGCGACCGAGCGTATGGCGAGGGCAATTTCTTCGGAAGTTGGAGCGGCGTCCAACAAAACTCTGTCCTCCTCCGAAAGGGAAGGCAGCGCGATATCCCTGAGCAGGGCATGGGAATCCTCTTCAGAGCGGGAGGACACCGGGGAATACACCCCACGGAAATAATCTGCAAAGCAGGAGACAATTTCTTCTGGTTCAGTGACACACACACCATTCTGTTTCTCAATCAACGGGACAACTCGACTCGCTCTCTCCTTTTTGTCCAGCCACGCAATCAATTTACCAGCCTTATCACCCACATCATACAGTCTCCCCTGTTGCTCTCTACTGAGGCCCCTGGCCGCCTCCGTAACAAGGGCCTTATAGGCCGCTTGCTTGAGTCGGAGAACATGTAATTTGTCATCCGTCACCCCACATTCTAGATCACCCTCCAACTCGGTTATCTCAGCTTCAACACGGGTCACCTCCTCCCGCTCGCGCCTCCGGGAATGGGAAATAAGGGACAAGGCCTCTCCCCGGAGTACCGTCTTGAACGCCTCCCACAGTGAGACCGCCGATGACACAGACCCCACACTCTCGTCAAAGTAGCGCTTATGGGATTTAACCAGCTCTGCGCGAATGGTGGGGTCACGCAGGTACCAGGGATTAATCGGGACCACCCTACCCTCTCCCCTCGGAAGAATATCAAAGTGCAACAAGAGCGGGGAGTGGTCCGAAATACCCCGTGCCAAATGGCGCACCTCCCCTATCCTCCCCACATGCGCCGCCGGAACCAGGACATAATCTAGCCGTGAGAGACTACCATGAGCCCCTGAATGGAAGGTGTACTGTAACTGCGTGGGATGTTTCAGACGCCAACAATCCACCAGCCCCAAGGTATCCAAGAGGCCAGACAACCACGCCTGGGCACGGGGGAGATCCATAGGGGGGTAACGATCCACAGTTCCGGAAACCACAGCATTAAAATCCCCCCCCACCACTAGAATCCCCTCCGGAAGGCCAAGGAGGAGGCGCCCCAGATCCGCAAAGGTGGTCGTCTGCAGCCCCGGCGGGACATAGACAGACACGAAAACCACCACTCTGCCCTCCATTCTACCCACCAAAACCGTGTAACGTCCCCTGTCGTCATGGAGCACCTCATCAGTCTCCAACGGGAGCGAGTTCCTAACCATAATGCCCACACCCCTTGAACCAGACGTGAAGCCCGAATGGGCCACAAGGCGGTAGCCCCGTCGATTCATAGCACAAAAGGAGTTGCCAATGAGGTGTGTCTCCTGCAGAAAAACTATATCGGGCGAAATTCGCTTCAAGAACTGCAGGACCACACCTCGTTTTATCCTGTCCCCCAATCCATTGACATTCCAGGACAACAGACTCAGTCCTCTACCCCCCATCAGAAACAGAAGCCATCACTCGTCCCCCAGAGAGCACTTTAGAAATAACACAACGATACTTTTGCCTTGTGGTGTAAACGAACAACACCCCACCCCAACCCACCCGCCCCAACAAAACTCCCCCCTCCCTGCACCCCTGCATGAGCCCAGACAGCCCCCCCAACTTGCAGTGTGCCTGTCGCCCCTATATAATGAAACTAGCTAGACCCCCTAGAGGAGGAAAGAGTACCCCTTCTAGACCCCACACAACCTCCAAGGGAGGGGAAAGAACAAAGACAGAAGCTTGGTCGAAAGTGGCATCATAGACGTCCAGAGTGAGGCCCAACTTCAACCCCTCAGTCCCGATCCAGTGGGCCGTCTCCTCCCGCCGCCCCCCCCCCCACCATCTCGATCACTACCCCCAGACAGAGTGTCCAGCCAGTCCCCGGCTGCTTCGGGACGATCAAAAAAGTGCGTGCGACCATCCACCTCTACCCGCAGCTTGGCCGGGAAGAGCATGGCGTATTTTAAGTTCATGTCCCGGAGCCGGCGCTTGACGCCCAGGAAACTCAGTCTCTGCTTCTGGACCGCTTGGGTAAAATCAGGATAAAAGTTCACCTCCATATTTTCCAGCTTAATCGGCCCTTGCAGTCTGGAGGCTTGCAGGATCGCGTCCCTGTCCCGAAAGTTAAAAATCCGGGCAATGAGAGGCCGCGGAGGGGCTCCGACCTTCGGCCTTCCCCCGGGAACTCTGTGGGCCCTCTCCACGGCAAAGAATTTACTCAGTCCCCGAGGCTGGAGATGGGTAGCGATCAGGTCCTCTACAAAAAGATCCGCCGCCGCCCTCTCCCGTCCCTCGGGTACTCCGATGATGCGGATGTTATTCCTCCGGGCCCGACTCTCGGAATCCTCCAGGCGCCGATTCATAAGCGCACTCGCCTGACGAAGTCGGTGCACCTCCGTTTGGAGGGCCGCCACCTCAGTCGTGAGGCCCGACGCGGTTTGGGCCAAAGAATCAACCCGGTCGTTGGTCTTGGAGAGATCAGCCCTCACCAGGCCGACATCCACGAGGACCGCGTCGATCTTATGCGCCAAGGTGTCGAACCGCTGGCCCACCGAGGCCTTCATCTCAGCAATGGCGCCCATGACGTCTTGCAGAGTCAGATCCGTGGGCAAATCCGGGGCATCAGGGGGGCCCTCAGAGGACTTGTGCGGTCCGCCGGGAGATCCCTTCTGGAGGGTATAGCGGTCCATGATGTTGGCCTGATGTACGGCGCCACGCCGGGTCGACTTGGTCTTCGACCGATCTCCATCTTGTTTCGCGGCCATCGCCACGGGTCTCACACCCGCACCAGCCACGCCGTCGAGGGCAAGTAATCAAGGCCACGAGCTCCGGGGGGCCACCCCAGGTCGACGGAGTGGGTCACAGCCGGCAGGCAGGCCGGGTCTCCCAGCGAGGCCACACCAACACAAAGAGCTCCGCGATCTCACTTGCAGAGACGGCAAGGGGGTGCGGAAGTGAAAGCGAAAGTGCGGGGTACGCGACTCGCCAGGCCCAGCACGCCGTTGTTGTTCACTTTGCCACTGGGTCACCCCCCAGCGCAAATCCGGGGTCCGGCGAGAAGTAGGCCGCAAACTTCAATCGGTGCTCACTCCGGTACCCGAAGTCCGATTCGAGAACGGGAAACGGGTACCACCTTGGCTCAGGCTCACCGACACAGTCCCCTCAACCGAGGCAGGATGAAGACAGGATAAACGTAGGAGGTTGCGGAGGTCCTCGGGAGCCTCGCACCTACGCGGCCATCTTGGTTGCGCGCTAGGCTCCTCCCTATTATTAGGACTGTTTCTTACTGTGTTTAACTCTGTTTTAATTGCGCACGTTGTACTCTGTGTTTTAATCTAGGCACGCTGCACTTTGTGATATCCCTCACCTCAGCTCTGCATTCTTGCACACCCTCATGGCCTTCCCCGGTCCGCCGCGGCTTAGCCGTTTGATGCCGAGGGAAGACCACAACCTGCTGCATTTCCGGGGTGTTACTTCCGCCCGGTTAGCGCACTAGGCTCCAGGTGCACCTATTTAGGTGCAAGCTGGAGCGCCGGCGCTGCGGACGCTATTGTTGGGAAACTTCACGCTGCCACAGCCATTAGGTCCTACTACTGTTCTTAATCAGCCTCATTTTACCAGTTTAGCTGCCTGCCTGCTTTTAACTTTATTAGGACTGTTTTTTACTGTGTTTAACTCTGTTTTAATTGCGCACATTACACTCTGTGTTTTATTCAACGCACGCTGCACTTTGTTATACCCCTCACCTCTGCTTTGTATTCTTGCACACCCTTGTGGCCTTCCCCAGTCCGCCGCGGCTTAGCCGTTTGATGCGGAGGGAAGACCACAACCTGCTGCATTTCCGGGGCGCTACTTCCGCCGGGTTAGCACACTAGGCTCCAGGAGCACCTATATAGGTGCAAGCTGGAACACACGCGCAGCGGATGTGCCCAGCGGGCACGCAGCTGGGGCGCCTAAGGCAAGCCCGTCTGCGCCCATCCGCGCCTGGACCAGGGTCAGGACCCCTTGCTCAAATACCAAAACTAAACCCAAATTAAACTACTCAAGGGAGAGCCTCTTGGCACTTGGTCATCCTAGGGGTAAGTTATGCCATCAATTTACCTATGAAGAGCTGCTAAGAATTGAACATCCTCAATGCTTAGAATGCCTTAGTAAAATCCACAGGAGCGCACAGGCGAAGCAGAATCTGATAAGAAATTTGGTTAAAGTTGGTAGAGGTAAAACAGAACTTCATTTAGCGTTTATCAATGCTAGGTCACTGATTCAGCATAAATATGAGATTGCAAATTTTATTATTGACAACAAGCTGGATGCCTTGTTTGTCACGGAAACCTAGGGCGAAGAAACTTCTGACTCAGATTTTAATATTGCCATGCTGTGTGGGTATAAAGTATTTAGACATGACAGACCCATAAATAAAGGGGGAGGCATTGCTTTAATTCACAGGAACGAGCTTGCATCCCATTGCTCAATAGTACCTTCTGCGGATTGCGAGGCCCTTCTTTTTAAAATTACTCCAGCTGAACAAGAGACTTTTAAAGGAGTATTAATTTATCGTCCGCCAGGCTCTAGAAGTAGTTTTCTGAACAACTTATTTTCTTTACTAGAATTGGGTATTCAATCAAGAGGTTTCACTATGTTAGGTGATATGAATTTCCATTTGGATACATTAGACGACAAAGATACCCAGGAGCTTCTTGATATTACTTCTTAATTAGGACTTCGACAGCTAGTTAAAGGCCCCACGCATCAAGCAGGACATATTTTGGATGGCTTGTTTACTAATAACCCAGCCATCTCTATCATATCCATCCTTCCTCTCACATGGTCTGACCACCTCCTGTTATATTTCGTTATGACTTGCCTAGATCTATTGTAACTAATATGCCTAGCACTAAGTCAATGGGGAGAGCGTGGCATAAGATTGACTTAGGTTTGCTGGAAAGCCAGTTAGTGGAAACCCAACCAGACTCAGAGCTGGAAGTAGAGGTCTCAGCCAGAAGCTACACTTCCTTGCTGGAATCCAATTTTGCCAAACTAGCACCCGTCACAGTGACAAATAAAAACAGAAAGACTCCTTCTGCGCCATGGTTTTCCAAAGCTCTTAGATTAGACAAGCAAGCCTGCAGAAGGCAGGAAAGAATCTGGTGAAAGAACTATGAAGCAGATGAGAAAGATCAGTATAAACTAATGCTAGTAAATTATAAGAAAAAAATAATTGCTGAGAAGAGCGAATATTATATGCTGAAAATAGAGAAGGCGGGCAATTCCAGAAAGGAACTTTTTAAGACCATAAACAATCTGACAACAGTTAAAAAAGACGATGCTGCCAATTGCACTCAAGACTTTTGTAACACACTGGCCCAGGCTTTTAAATCAAAGGTTGATCTAATTTATGATCAGTTTGCCATATATAAATCAAATATCAATGTTACAGAACAGGAAGTTAAGACTGTAACGCCTCTCCTTAATTTTACTCCCACCTCCTCAGTGCAAATAGCCACCCTTCTCTCTCGGACCAAATCTGGCTCTCCGGATGATCCCTGCCCTCGAGGATCCTCCGCAATATTAGCCATCTTATTAGCCCGGAGCTATCTAACATATTTATTCAGATGATTTCACAAGGACTATTCCCAACTATGTGGAAACAGGCCTGCATTTTGAATATCTTAAAAAAAAAACAATCTGGAAATAATGGACCCGGCTAATTACCGACCTATTGCAAGCCTTCCGCTTCCTGCGAAAATTGTGGAGAAAATTGTAAATGTGGAACTTTCCACCTATATTTTAGATAACCACATTTTAGACCATAGTCAGTTTGGATTTGGGCAGGTCACAGTACTGAGACAGCTCTGATAAAGACCACGGAGGAAATCCGCACTGCACTAGATGGTGGAGGGTCAGCGGTTCTTATCCTCCGCGACCTGTCCGTGGCATTTGATACCGTGGACCTTGCTGATAGAACGATTAAAGACCATAGGTTTAGGAGGAAAGGCCCTGTCGCTTTTAAAGTCGTTTTTATCAGATAGAACCCAGACAGTCCAATTAGGGGATTTTAAATCTGCACCTTTTTCCCTGCCCTATGGGGTGCCGCAGGGCTCCACGTTGAGTCCTACACTTTTTTATATTTATGTGTCTGAATTAGCACCTTTGATTAGAAGTTTTAATCTAATTCCCACCTTGTATGCCGACGACACCCAGTTGGTCATTTCTACTATAGACAAGGATGTTAACTATTCAAGCAAACTTCATGACTGCATTGTCTCTTTGAGAAACTGGATGAGTGGGCACTTTCTGAAGCTGAATTCTAGTAAATTGGAGGTGGTGCTATTTGGAAAGCTCTTCCCTCTATGGTCTCCAGTTTGGTGGCCAAACACCTTGGCCCCCCCTCCTGCACCAGTAGCTAAAGCTAAAAATGTGGGGATCATAATTGATGAGAAGCTGAATTTTAAATCTCAGATTTCAAATGTGGTGTCTTCTGCATTTTTTACTATTAGAACTTTGTGTAAAATTCTTCCGTTCATCCCTAAAAATACCAGAAAAACAGTTCTAACTTCTCTGGTTTTATCAAAGTTGGACTATTGCAATGGCCAATACATTAACTTACAGTCCAATCCACTCAGAAGATTGCAAACGGTACAGAATGCCGCTGCTAGATTAGTGCTGGATGTTCCCAAACACCAGTCCATTAGGGCTGGGATACAGAAGCTGCATTGGCTGCCAGTCGGCCAGCATGTAAAATTCAAGGCACTTTGTATTGCACATAAGGCACTTTATAGAGAAGGTCCACAATTTCTATGGGATGCCTTTAGTTGGTACTCGCCGAACAGACCGCTACACTTGGCCAATGCTTTCCTAATGCTCACCTCTAGAGTCAAAAGGTTGAACTGGTAGGGGAGGAGTTTCAGACACAGCATATGGAACTCTCTGGAGGATTTCATCCCTGTTTGAATTTAGGAAACACCTCAAGACATGGCTTTGTACAAATAAGTTTCTCTGACACAGTATGCGATCCGTAAGCGCTTAGACACCTATGGGTATTAGTGTGCTATATAAATTGTTTTAACATAACATAACATAATATAACTGGACTCTGTGCACACTATACCTCACTTTGGTATAGTATATTCAGAGCCAGCTTCCTACAGTTCCTCTTACAGGCCGGATTGAAAGATTCAATGATCAACTCCCAGTAGAACAACGTTACCTGCTCATAGGAAATTTTTAAATACCTTTTAAAACTATAAGCTTCTTCCACAGATGAGACTAGACAATAGCCCATAAATATGTCAGCAGCAAAATCAACCACCATGGCCCTGGACATTTCCTCTACTTCAGTGGCTGAAATGTGCTCCAAATCCCAAGAACACACTGAAATCTACAAAGCAGATAAGTTGTTGTTCAATGATGTCCACTTTGTGTTCAGTTTTTCAACAAAGTAATAAACCAAATAGGCCCTTACAACTGTCCCAGTAATTTCCAAGTCCTTTGTAAACACCTGTTTGCTTAGGGATTAAAATGATAAATTATGCAGCACGTTTAAGTCAAAACTACCGAAATTTATCTGGAGGAAAATTTAGTTAAGCTCCAAGACTTGCAGAATTACCTGCATTTTTATTTTTTTATTTTTATTTATGAATTTTTTGTCCCAAATAACAACAGAAACAAGAAAGCATACATAGTACAGAAAAGAAGAAAAAAAGAGAAAAAAAAGGGAAAAAGGAAAAAATAAAAAAAGAAGAGAGTATCGAGCATCAAAACAATGAAGGAAAGCATATACAAAATAATCATGAACATAGTATTTGTCCGAGCCCAATCGGGAGTAATTATAAATGAGTTTAACGACAATCCATGACAGAAATAAAAACAGAAACAATGAAGCAGTTAGTCCCAATGAAAGCTTGACCAGACCCTCCCAAATTTCACCCTTGAACGTAGACCCCGAGCTTTAGCTACAGCCAACTCCATTTCATAAAACCCCTCAATAATAACTAAAAATCAGTAATCTTGGGACTGAATACATCGATCCAAGTCCTAGCAATGCACAGCCGGGCAGTGATAATAATGACTGAGACTAAGGAGTTGGATAAATAGCCTGAGTCTGCTACTAACCCCAAAACTATTTCTTTCTCAGTTAATTGAATCTTCTTGCCCGCTAACCTGCTCAACACACATGTGACATCATACCAAAACGTAGTTAATCGAGGACACGTGACAAACATGTGACTCAGAGCATACTCATTACATTTAGGGCAGTATAACTTCGATGACACCTGCAAAGTAGCCCATTTCTAGATGACCTGCGGGGTGTAATATAGCATAAACATGGTGCGATGTTGTTGCAGTTTTAAATTAATTGAGGTAACAGCAGAGTTGATTATAGCCATTGAGTCAGCAACCTCTTCTATATTGATTTCAATTGCAAACATGCGATTAAGTTTAACTACAATCTGCAATCCGTCATTTCCGATTACAGACAGGAAGCTCTGGTATAGTTTCCCAATCTGACCCTGACCAAAGGTCTTGAAGATAGCCCGCAGTAGCTCTGAGGTATAAGGGAGGGCTAAAAAGCCCTTCCCTTGTATAAAATAGTCCCTGACTTGCAGGTACTTAAAAATGAATTGTGGGCTAGCCCAAATTCCTCTTTTAAAGAGAAAAATGACCTAAAACCACATTCATCATACAGCTGCCCTAACCATGTTATTCCACACTGTTGCCACATTCTACGCACAAAGTCCGAGAATATGCCCGGGAACCTAGGATTGTCCCACAAAAAAATTTATTCATGTAGATCTGGTACAGCAAAAGCTTTACCGATATCTTGCCAGATACGATAAATTGGTCTAACTATCTTAAAACGGACTCTCTTGAAGCAATTAGGGTCCGACATATAGTGTAATAGAAACCCAGTGTTTGGACCAAGTGCAAGCTGATACGCGAGCCATGTTTTAGCCACATTGGGTCCCTGAATACGATTAAGAAAGGCTGCCCAAAAATAAGTCTTAAAATCGGGGAGTTGGAAGCCGCCTTGCTCGTAGGTCAGCTTTATATATCCTGGCTCTACGATAGCCCCAAATAAAACTTCCGATAACAGAATCAAGCCGTTTAAAAAAAGACATTGGAACTCTTAAAGGAATAGAACGAAACAAGTAAAGAAATTTAGGCAAAATGTTCATTTTCACTATGTTGCATCTCCCAATGATAGTCAGGGGCAACCTGTGTCACCTACGCAGATGAGCTGTGATTTTTTTAAGCAGTGGTTCGTAATTCAAGGCCATAAAATCCTCAATACGACCACTAAGACAGACACCAAGATAGATAGCAGAGGTAGTTATACCTAGCTGAGGTACTGCGAGTACTGGTACGTAATTAAGGATAGACTGCGTTTTATTTATATTAAGCTTATAGCCATAAAAGGAGTCAAAATGTTGTGCCTCATGTGTTAGTATGGCTATGGCCACCTCGGGCCCAGTTGTGAATACAGCAATGTCGTCTGCATAGGCAGTGACTTTTAACGTCATACCATGGAAAGAAACTGGCGAGATAGAAACATTCTGAAGGAGATGCCTAATGAACGGCTCAATGTAGAGAGCAAATAGTAAGGGGGAGAGCAGGCACCCCTGACGCGTGCCCCGCTGGATACTAACAGCACTAGATGTACAACCGTTAAGTGTGATGACAGCAGAAGGATTGTGATAAAGTCGCTGAACCGCCGAGACAAACCTCCGACCGAGGCCTAGCAACTCAGTCGAAGGCCTTCTCGGTGTCCAGCATTAGCATCCCGATCCGCTGACCCAAATGACCAGCGACATCGAAAGCTGCAAAGGCAATATTTATATGTGTTACCGTGTCCCTTCCAGGAACAAAGCCGTGCTGTTCTTCTGAGACCAATAGATGAATAAATGGGGCAAGGCGAGAAGCAAGAAGCTTGGAAAAAAGGTTTGCATCTGCATTAATAAGGGATATCGGTCGATATGACCCTAAGTCCTCCACAGGTTTACCCTTTTTGGGGAAGACCACAATATTAGTTCTATTCCATGAAGGAGGCGCGTCCCCTCCCTGCAGTATGTCGTTAATCAGCTCAAGGAGAACTAGCATTAACACATCCCTGAAGGTTTTTATAAAACTCAAGCGGAATAGTGTCCTCACCCACCGCCTTGCCACTGGGCAGAGCCCCAATTGCTACGTTCAATTCCTCCAGGTCAGCAATGCTCTCTAAGCCCAAGACATGAGACACATCCAAAGAAGGTAAGATGCTCTCTCGTAGATAATTCATAGCCACCTGTTGGTTATAGCTTCCGGATTCCTTATATAAGCTAGCGTAAAAAATCTTAAATTGCTCGACTATGTCCTCAGACTTCGTATAGGTAACACCATCTACCCCGTTGATTATCTTAATGTGTGATTTAGCCCTCTGGTCAGCAAGTTGGTAAGCCAGTACCCTTCCCACGCTCTCTCCATACTCGAATTGCATAGATCTAAACTTAAGGAAATTGTTGGCAACTTTATCCTTCAACCTTCTGCTAAGTTTTGCTCTAACTTCAATAATTTGGGCGTATATATGTGGCTCGCTTATGTCTTTTGAAGCTATTGCCCGGGCATGTTGCTGCTCTAACTCGGTGTACTGCCTATGTTCATTACCCAGCTGAATACTATTAAGTCTATTCTGCTTGACTATAAACTGGAAAGTAGCCCCTCTCACACATGCTTTTAAGCAATCCCATACCAAAGCGAGAGATGAGGTGTAAAGATTGTTAACAATATAGTCCTTCAAGACCATTTGCATGTGGGCTACGAAAGCAGAATTATTTAAGAGGTACCGAGGGAACGAGAATTCCCTAGCTTGATCTTGTCTAGACGAACCAAAATATGCAGAGAGCATGATGGGATTATGGTCCGAGGTTACTTTTGGACATACAACCATTGATGCATTGGCCAACAGCCCGTAATTAGTAAAAATCATGTCGATCCTAGAGTACTGTTTATGGGGATGAGTACTGTTTATGGGGATGAGAAAAAAAGCCATCAAAAACAGGTTCAGAAAACAGAAGCGTGAAGGCAAAACGTTTGGGGATGACCCTGCAAAAATCTCCAACAATGATTAAGGCCTACTTTTCTCTAAGTGCTGGGAAAGTTATTTCTGGTCACGCCTGCTGCCCCCAGTTCCTCAGAGAAGGCTTCTGGGCACCAGCTCTCTTCTGCAGCCGGGTTGCCTGCTTGATCCAGTCCCCTGTGGTCAACTGGGCCCTTTCTGAGTCCTTCTGTTTTTTTTCCTTGAGTTCTTTTCTTTGGTCCACTGTTGCTCTGTGAAGGTGATGTTGAGGTGCTAGTTTTATCCTGTGAACTGGTCATTGATTGACGTATTTTCTCACCCACTCTTGTCTGCTTTCTTGCTCTGTGCCCATCTCTATTTGAAGCACTTCTACCTGACTTTAGTGTAAAAATTCCCAGAAGCCCTAATTACAAATGTCTCGCCCCTTAACCGTCTGAAAGGGAAAAATATCGACTCAGACTCCTGCTGGGGTTGGAGTTTAAAGTCTAGGAGGTTCCTGGGAATTATTGTAAACAGAGACTGCCAGCCATACTTGGCATCACAAAGTCAAAAGAGGAAATGTTTATGTCGTCCTTTGTTCTGCCAACTGTTCCCATCACTCTCCCTGATGGCTATTCCCTATTAAGTGGCCAGTTGTTGAAAACATATTTGCTTTCCTGTGCTCAGAGGCCAAGCCATTGTCCCTTAGAAGTAGGGTTGTTAACTTTCAGCCATGTGTATTGAGCATATGGAATGGGGCTGGGGCTCGCTTTGGAGGTGAATTGTTAATATTTTTTAAAGGGTTTGCCTACATGTCAAAGGCATGTTTTCTTCCCTTGTATCAGTGCAGTGTATTTACTCTACAGCCCACTCAGAGAACAGTTGTGCTCCTTGCAACCTTATTTTTGTCATATATGCGGTGTGTATATATACACTGCAGCCCATATATGGCTTCAACTTGTGCATTTCTGCACCATATACGTTGGCCTAAAAGAAGGCAGAATGCACCAAATTTACAGTACCGTTTTAAGGGATAGAGGACGCACGCTACAGCACTGCATGGTAGTATCACAGTACACAGAGCCCTAATACCAGCAAAAATATGATCTAGGCAAGGCAAAAAGTGGATTTCCTACATGCCATATAAAGCCTTAGTAAACAGATGTATCTACCAAAAATTAAGCTTAGTCAGATCAGGGAAATGCAGCTTGTGTCCTAAGACATCTTGAGCTCGTGATCTACTTTCATTGCTTCATTTTCAGGAACTGGAATAATTATTTTTTGGGAGTTAATATGGAGACGTTTCTAGCATGTCATTCTGTGCTATTAGCCAATGATCCTAAATGAAATTGAGTATGATTAAGTAGGCAGTCACTGAAACAAAACAGCCCATCCGTTTATCTCATGTTGGGCATAATGAGTATCCAGTTTACCGGGGAGGTAGAGTGTGTTTCAGTCATGCGAATATTTCTGGCCAGCATGCACAAATCCTCTGTTTTGAGATAATGAAGATGACGTGCCATTTCAAGTAACTCTCGTTGGGATCAAATGTTTTAACATTCTTTCTCTGTCCTAACTGTTACTGAGATGGTCTATCTTTATTTGTTTCAATTTCACATCTTGATGTTAGGTATGCTGTATACACTCACAGTACTTTAGAAAGAATGGTTTGACGTTTGCACTGACCCCCTGTTTAGATGTTGATACAGGTGCTTATTTTGGCATCTTGTCACCCTTACTCCCAATAGGAAGGGATGCGGTTCTTTACTTATTATATTGTAATTGTATTATTTAGCTCTTTCTACCCCTGACGAGGCATTGAAGCGTTTTTTCGTCGAGTAGCACGCCTCTCCGGAACTCATAAATGATTTGTGGTGAATTAGTATAGTGATATTTGAGTGGTGGATATGTTAGTCAGTTATTTGGATTGAGAAGGACAGCGGAGGGATAGAAGAGGGAAAAAGGTTTGCATATATATATATAGCACTTGCTACCCCTGATGAGGAGTTGAAGCGCTTTTTCGGCAAGTAGCACGCTACTTTGGAACCCATAAAGGATTAGTGTTGAATTAGTATAGTGAAATATGAAATTAATTTGAGAAATGAACATGTTAGTCTGTTATTTGGATTGAAAAGGAAAGTGGAGGGATAGAAGAGGGAAGGATTTACATTTTTGTGTTTGTTTTGGACCTCATAGCAGTAGGAGAAGGCTTGGGATAAGTAAAATTGAGGTGGAGGAGGAAGAGTAAGAGGGAAGGGTTTAGAAAGGCTGGTTTTGGGGGATCAGAATAGTAAAAGAGGAATGAGATGATGCAAAGAGGGGTAGAGTAGGGAAGAGTCTAAAAAAAGTTATTTGGGGGGTCATAGTAGTGGTATGGGGTTTGGGATGAATGAGAGAATGGAGGTAGAGGATATATTGATAGAGGTATAGGGTGAGAAATAAGGTAGTGCATTGGAAAGAGTAGTAGAAAGAGGTTTGAGATGAGTCAGAGTTTAGGTAGAGGATATATTGAGAGCAGTATAGGGTGAGAATGAGGGTAGTGCATTGGTTATGCTGAATCAGAAGAAAAGTGATTATTATATAGATCCATAGGTACATGGAAGGTATAAAGATGCATAAAGGAAGGTAGTAAAATTAGATTAAAGATGCATTAAATAAACTCCAGCTTTAAAGTGTTGTTGTACTTTTTTTTTTTTTTGTAATTCAATAGTGATTCAATTGTAGATAAATAGTTATGATAAAAGATTCACTTATTAATGCAGTCACTTATATACATGTTAAAACATAGAATACTGTAACTATCAGTAATAGGTGGATGGTAATGAGGGTTCAAGAGAAAAATATCCCTCTTACCTTGTAATATATAAAAACATATCTGTGGGGACAGGAATATCCTTTGCATGGTGTACAGGCTTGTTCGCTTCCCTGCGTGCCCAAACTTCAGACATGTGATCCTGCTTATTTTAAATTTTTGGTTATGCCATGCAAATTCACTGTATGAGCATTGGCCTAGATCCGGTCTTTTAACAATGATAGGTTCTAGACCTTGTCCTAAACTGGCTGGAAGGGGGCACTGAGCACAACCTCATTGTGACAAAGGACTACCTTTCGCAGGTTTCATGCATGAAGGGCAGTGGTGGCCATGTACCATGGTTGGGGAATTATAGTGACAGGTTTTTTAATTGTAAGACATGAATGTGTATTTACAGGCCCACTCATATGAAGTTCTGCTGTTCACAATGAACCAGGAATCGTAAATGAAACATCCTGTGCGTTATATGTGTGCATGTGCTAGATATAATAGACGTAATAGTGTGCCATACACAAGTAATACAGGCCGGAAGGTTCCATTTTAGAAGCTCCCAACCTGCCAAACAGTATAAGATGGAGGAGAGGTTGCTTTCTGCAGGCAGTACATGTGTAGTGCTGGCATCTCCTACATGGGAGGTGAGATCACCAGACTCTATGGTGAGGAAAGATGAAACCGACTTTCTTAGAAGCGCCAAGGCCCTTCATGATACATTGGGCTATAGATGACTCTGCCTGCAGTTGCTGTTATGTAGATGGCAGGGGGTACAGGGTGAGGCCTGCAGTATCTGTTCCTAGGGAAAAGCGTCCTTTGAAGAGCCTCAGATTTTTGTTTCTCTTCCTGATATCTGAGAGGAGAGGTTGCAAATAGCTCAGTGGAGCCTGCTCTCACTTCTTTGTACTTATGTGGTGTGCATGCCGTCTGAAGACTGTACTGCAGGCAGAAACTCTGTGCAGACAGAAGCCAGGCCTAGAAACTGACCTGGCCAGGACACATAAAAGGAGAACCAACGCAGACTGGTTGCGAGGAAACACACCTGGAATATGTATCCTCAGTCTGAAAAATCAGTATAAAGATGTGTGCTTAAGATCCATTTTTGTTTGTTGTTCTCTTCCCTTTTACTGACAAGGGGGTACTCCACAGAGTACTCTGGGACTATCATGCAACCAAGGGTTGGTGTTGCACTGAAAACCAACTCATCAGAGGCGAGGGAATATTGCCTAGTGTCCGACCTGAAGAAGGAATTAGTGGACTGTCCTGGGTACCAAGATATCCTACCTGTAAGTGTGGGAAGGAAGCACCAACCCTGCAGGAGGAGCGGATTGCAGAATATACTGCTGTAATTAACCACATGTAGGGTCTGTCTAACACAGACTCACTAAGCAGCAACGCCGAAGGACTTGTGGTACTGATGGAATAAACAGCAAGACTTTTGTATTTTATCCCCGTCCCCAGGTTAAGCGCCTGCTGGTGTCACATGTACCCCACAAGTGGACTGTATGACAATGGCACTGACAACTGTCATTGGTTCGGAGTCAGTCCACAAGATTAATTGACCCGAGAGGTTCCCTTGCTGCGCCTCGTGAAGTATTGAGGACCCCAAGGCATCTACCACAAAGAAGAATTGCCATCTGAGGGCATGTGACCTTTGCGTTCAAGAAGAGGCGCCAAGCACTCACCCGAGTGTGGGAGTGAGCCAAGTCATTAATCAAACACCCACAGGAGCATGGGAGTGAGCCATGATTTACAGCCCACTGCCCAAAGAAGGTCCTCGTGAAAATCCACCACTCGTGCATTAGCCTTCTGAGTGACACGGCTCCTGTGAAGACTGCTGTATGCCATTATGAGGCTCATGTTACTGATGAGATCCGCTGCTGCATGAGGACTGAATGCAGCCCTGCACTGCTACAACGAACTTTGTGAGAGATTAAACAGGCTTAGGCCTCAGAGACTGAGTGCTCAGACTACATCAAAGTGGAGGTAGGGGAGAGTACAAGCTGCACCAACCAATCTACCTCGAGCACTGAACCTAAGGGGGAGCACAGAGACAGAGGATCCATGAGAGGCAGGTGAAGGGCTATAGGGCTTTTGTGCATTATGATTATTGATTGTGCAGTGGAATTCTATATTTTCTGTGTAATAAAGTACTTGTTTCTATAAGCAGGAGCATTGAACTTATTGCGTAGCTGCTGGAGTGGGGCTTGATTTTTGTGTAGCCCAGACCCTAATCTCCCTGAGAAGTCTGTGACTGCTCTCCCCACTAGTACTGAGAGTCAAGTGTGGAAAGGGTTGTACTTGGCCTAGTTTGCAGAGCCATACTATGGTACGCCCCAAGACAGCAGAGCTAAATTACCCCAACCCCCATGGTTGTGGACCCGTAGCCACTGCTTGCCCCTTGACTTCCTAAACCAGGTTTGACAATATCAGTGTCCATGAAGTTGATCACTCATTCGTGAGCATATGGATGTGTCATTGAACGGTCCCCTATTGCTGTTTGTCCTGATGACTCCGTGAATATTAGGTGGAGAAACATGAAGACATTTTTAAATGCTATATTTTTTATACTTTTTCATATTTTGGCTGCTGTTGTCCTGATGACTTTGAATATTAGGTGGAGAAACATGAAGACATTTTTAAATGCTATATTTTTTATACTTTTTCATATTTTGGGTGATGTGAGTTGGAGATACACTTTTCATAAAGTATGTGTGTGTAATTGTCTGACCCCATTTTTACAGTTTTTTTCTGGAGACTCCTGTCAAGTAGTAAAACCTAGCGTGCACCTCACCAACTAGAGGGATAGGCACAGTTTATCTGTCATGGATATGATCTGGCAACTCCACTTGCCACTGGGTATTCAGGGACAGAATAGGAAGTAACAATTTAGGGCAAGGGAGAAGACGGCCAGGGTCACCAGAGTAGATCAACTGACTGATGGGGACATGCCAATACTGTTGAAAACACTAATGGAGAACTATGGCTTGGGTCAAAATCAACTGTGGAAATTTATACAGCTATCACACTCCTTAAGAAGCTGCCTACCAGGTCACAAACTACCCTTTCAATCTTCACTTGGAAAAATCTATTTGGTGAAGTTTTAGAAGATGAAAGGGATGTTCTCGTATCGTATCAATAACTTTTACACCACACCGTTGCAAGAGACACTTAAGACCCAATAGCAAACGGTACTCCAGTACAAATTTATTCTGGAAGAATCCCCACACTACCTTCACAACAGACCTTTGAGCGAAGCTCACAGTTCTCATACTTTAAGGTTTTATTGGTACAGGAAACATCTGCGCCTGCATGAGTGTGGCTCTTGCCCCGTGCCAAATGTTGGGGATGCAGAGTGTAAAACTTTGACATAGTACATATCTTCTGACATTGCTCTCCAACACTTTTGGAAAGACGTTTGCAACTGGTAGTAGTCAATGATAGTGTGCTAGAAACACCAGATCGCCTAACACTCCCTTTTTAACATGTCTGAAAGCACAGTTGCTTCTAATCAAAGATGACAAAGGTTGGTAACGTCGTTGGTGGTAGCCAAACCCTGTATTCTACGCAGCTGGTGGAAAACAACCATACTGACTTCTGATGAATGTCTGTCAGAAAGATCTGGAGTGACTGCCTGTGAACAAGTCATTTTTAAATTTTAATGATCATATGGCCAATTTTGATTTGGTTTGGGAACCGTTCATTAGCCCCTGCCAGCTGACTGGTGGTGCAAGGTGATAAGTAGTGCAAGGAGATAATAAGTAGTCCAACTGTACCTGGGGTGGAATCTTATTTAGGTGTCTCCTTTCTGTCTTTCTTAATTGGGGCTGAGGTTCAGGACTAGATATGGACATAGGCAGTATTAGTTATACTATTTATAATATGTGCTCATTATCATGGTGTGATGTAATGTGTATTTTTCTAGGGTGGGGGGATTGTAATATGTTGAGTCTTTTGTCGAGGTTGCTTAACTCTCAGAGGGGTGAGGGGTAAACATTTAGAATGGTAATCAGAATTGCTCTAATGACAATAAGGATGTGAAGTTTTTATGTAATGGATATTATAGCGCCAAGAAACCGCTTGGTAATAGAGCGCTATACAAAACCCTTTCAACTTCAACTTCAACTTCATATGGATCTGTAAAGGAAATCCTTGTTCAAGGGCGACAGCAGATTCACTAAAGGTTAATTAAGAACTGTATGTGTAATCCTTCCAATTGTAACTTGCTCCTCATTCTACTCATGTTAACACCCATGATGACAAAAACGTGTGGTTGGTTAAGATGAACCCTACCATGTATTATTATATCTTTCTCTCCACGTCTCAAGTATACACCAGTGCTACATTAACCCTTTCGGTGCGGCCGTTGGACAGCTGCACTCCCTCCCCAGTGTGGGTGTTGGCCATTGGCTGACACTTAAGAGGGCTCCAAGGAATCCTCACCGGAGATTTTTTTTTTTTTTTTTTTAAAGGGCTGTGGAGATGCGGAATCGCCCCAGCAGGTAGGGGAACCACACATTTAAACATGAAACAAAACAAAAAAAAAGCAGGTAGTGGGTCAGCCTTCAGCACATGGGTCGACTCCCTTTGTGTTTCCCCCTGGGAGGTAGATAGTGCCCCCCAGGAGAAAGCACACATTTCTAAACATATAGCTATATATACTGCATATGCCATATAAGTCTACCATCTGAAGCAGATGGTAGATTTATTGGGCACATGCAGTATATATGTGAATGCAGTGAAAGTGACTGCACAAAGGGTGGTCATCTTTTAGTTGCTTATTTCTGCTTTAGATTGCAAAATGGGTACTAATGAGGTGAAATGTTTGGCCAGACAGTGTTATGTTTACAAGTATATAAATGGAAAAGATAATGAAGTAATACTATTAAAAAAAAGTGCCACATTTTGCTTAATAATTTAGTCAACCCTGTCTCATAATTTGGTGCTCTTACGCATTATTACAGTGACTTTGGTGTTAGCAATGTGAGATATCACAAGGAGCTCACCTGCTCCCAAAGTTCTCTGCGCCTACGAACTGCTCGCAGTCAAGTTCTCTGATAGGCGTGATGCGTACGTGCTCACTACACTTCATGATGAGAGCACTTACTCAGTACGGTTTGGGTTCAGATAGATAAAGTTCACAAGCCCACCTGTATACTTGATTACAAGTACATTGGCAGAGTGGATAAGAAACCAGGTTTTTCAGCCATAGAATGCGAGTTGTAAAACTCCTACTTGGTATAAAAAGCTGTTTACCCCCCTGATCCAGATAGCAACATACAATTCATATGTTGTTTATCGCAAGATCACCAGGGAAGGCTCATGTCTTTCCTTGACTTGCAGTTGACCGTCATTGAAAGTCTTACTGCTACAAAAGCAGCTGCATCCACTTCATTTGCTCTGGAGGATGTGGCAATGGTGCAGGATTGGCACTTTGCCGATCACATTCCTGGAATACCTAAAAAGACTTGACCATGTTGTAATTGTAGAGTCAGTTCTAAGCAAGGAAAGAGGCAGGAGAGTCAGTTTATTGTCCCCAGTGCCCCTGTCAGCCAACCCTTTGTTTTCCTATTTGCTTTATGTTGTACCATACACAAATGAAGTATTGCGAAATAGATTGACATGGAGCTGTTGTCAATGGACCTTCCATCTGCCACTACTTTAATAGGCAAGCAGCTGATAATTTTTGCTCCTCTACCTGAGGAAATCATGGAATTGCTTATGTCCTGCTCTGCACCTTTATCTGCTGTCAGAACGCTGTAGTCGTTCTGTTCGCCGATTGACAAGTGCATTATAGTCCCGACATTGCACATAATGGTGGACGGAACATACCACGTTTTCATGATGTACCCTGTGTGGCAAAAACGTAAAGTCTTGACTAGTTTTTGAAGTGCTTTTTAGGCAACCTATGTAAACAACACAAGGACCGCCCTGATTGTCCAGGAGAACCTGAGTAAGCGTAATAAGCCAATCAATTGTGGCCTAACGGCTAGAACGGTCGATCTCAATGCTGGGGAACTGGGTTCAATTTTCGGCAGTGACGCTTAACAACCTTTGATTCTGAGAAAATCACTTAATCTCCCCGTGCCTAACAAAAATGAATGTGTCTGTCTGTAATGCAACTGGTGGTCATGTAAAGCAATCTGATACCTTTGGGTTGAGTTTCTGCAGGATGTATGACGTTACAACGCATGCTGTTACAACAAAAATTTTACAACGCGAGTGCATTGACAACGCAGGACATTACAACGCAAGTCTTTACATCGACTTGCACTAGATGGCGTGCTAACATTAAAAAAGTGTAATTTACTATTCCAACTCCAGTCCACGTAACAGTAGGGAAGGTGTTGGGATAGTAAACTACACTATTTTTAATGTTAGCACGCCATCTAGTGCAAGTCGATGTAAAGACTTGCGTTGTAATGTCCTGCGTTGTCAATGCACTCGCGTTGTAACAGTTTCGTTGTAATGGTAGTGCGTTGTAAAAGTTGCGTTGTAAAGGTTGTTCCCCGTTTCTGCAACTCAACTCAACAACTAAAAATGTGCTGTGGGATTCATTCACCAACACTTACACTTACTTTGAAATTGTATAAACTCAATTAGTATCAAACTTGTATCATAATTAATGTTATTGAAAAAAGGATACAGGACACTATATATTTCAGTAAGGATCAAAATGAGTGCAGACGACACAGTGCTCAGACAGAGAACTAATATATACACAACAACATATAACAGATTTCAAGGTTGTATATGACTTTATATCAAACAAACTTAAGCAGAGATCCTGTCTTTTAATATATGGTATCTCCTGCTAAACCATAGGGAGGGGATGTCGATGATGTGACCTGTAGTTAGTCATTGGGTTTCATCAGGACAAAAGTCGTCAGACTAAAGTTCCCTAGTAACCATGGAATCTTGGGAACTTTGAAAAGGCATCCTTTAAGCAATACGTGAAAGAATACTTCAAGACAGTCTACAATGTACATCAGGCCACTAGGTTAGTCGGACAGATACGGTGGGGTAAACAAATTAGAGAAATAGACCTTTGTATTGTGTGGAGAAAGTGGTCGCACCTACACATACTGTAGTACTCTTAGACAAAGCCAACAATTCAAAATAGGCCTCTCGTTCCTTAGACGGTCCCGTAGAGGTAAATGGATTGCTCAGGAAAACCACACCTTTGCATTGTGTCACTCTACCAACATGATTGCAGCTGCCATGGGTTGTCAGCAGGAACCTGAACCTTGATGAATGTGTGACTACTGGAGAGGCTCCTCCCCGGTGTATTTCTGCCTGGCATACAACCCAAATAATATAGGGTGAGACCTACTCTTACCTAGGGTGCATGAGTGACTGACTTTAGGGCTACCTGGATGCCCTGACAAAAGCCCGAGACCCTCTTTTGAGTGATTAAAAAAGGGGGCCGAAACATGTTGCCAATTATAGTTTGATGTGATGCTTGAGACATAAAGCACGCTCACATTTTAATCCAATCAAGTGTACTCTATAATAAAGGGAATCTTTAGGTTTATACTTAGGCTGTTTTCGGATTAACTGGACCCCACTGATGACCTGGACAGTGGTCTGATGATCCCTCACCCCAATGAGGTTGAGACCACCGTGTTGGTATCTTCTTAACAGTGGGTGAGGCCTTTCCGAACAATATCCTTATGCTCATGATAACTATCCTGTAGCGCAGAAGTGTACTTTTATCCCTGATAAAATGCATGGAGATAATTCGTTCCATATCAGTTGTGTGAAATTTGTTATATTATAGCGAATGTGTGGCATGTAGACCTTTAGCTCTTTGTTGGTGTGACTCAAACACTGAAACTTGACCTTGCATTATCACTTCAGCACGTGAGTTTCCCCAGTACACATCTCCATATGCAAGCGTGCCCAGTTTCCACCACCAGTGTGTGAGCTTCTCATGTTAAATTTGTGACTGTGCACTGCCACATTTAAAACATCTTCGTTTCTCTCAAACATTGTGCCTCAGTCCTTTCTGTAGGTGACCACTTTTGTAGGGTCAGATTATTTCTAATGTGTGATTAATAGCAAGTCTGACAAATATCCCACGTTTTGGAGTTGTGATGTAATCTCCTGGCCACTGGTAAAGACCAAGACAACCAAGTAATTTGGTCTGAGTGCAGACACAATCAACAGGTTTTGACAAGGCTATTCTCAGACCTTGCACACTAGCAGAAAGTCTTTCTAAAACTGCCGAAAAATTGCAAAATCTGCCTCCACTTGTATGTGCTCACATGTTAAAAAATAGTATAGTAATGAGTTTTGAACACGTACATTGAAAAACAGGACTTTTGAACCATTTCGGATTATTACCATTTCAGATTCTTACCATGTAGTTCAAAGTCTGTGAGAGATGGGTTAAGGGCATCAATATCGTTGCTGAGTTCTCCTTCCATTAAAGTGTCCTGCATTATCCGTTCTGAAGAGAGCTCTGGTAACATCTTCATTCTGTGTATGGGAGGGGAGTGAGCAGGGATCGGGGATTCCTGAGGACTGTTGTGCTGCATTCTGATGTCATCTTGGTGATCCGGAGTTGGGAAGTGGGTCTGAGGAATGCCAAGAGATTGTTGTATTGTAGTAACCGAAATCAGTTAAAAGGCATGACGTAGCAAGAATGTGAAGCAGGAATATTAGTCACCTACCGAGTGGTGCCTCCTGAGCTGCTGGTCATCCTTCTGGGAACCAGTCACAAGCATGGGCTGTAAAGATTCTGGATCAGTAGGAGTTGTCTCACAAAGGGACTGTGTCTCCAAGGACATCTGCAGAGTAACTGAAGGGCTGACTGAAGCTCTCATCTTCTCAATCTTGCTTCCAATCAACCTGTCAAGCTCTTCTGAAAAGATGTACATAACTGTTTCTAACAAAGTAATTATCATTAATTTAATTCAAAATATAAGGAGTAATAAATGTGCACATCAATCTTGAGTGTTTCTATAGCAGCTATTTTAGCACGCCCATCTAATGCTTTGTTAGCCAGGAAGTGTTCGACAACCAAGTGATTTGGTGATAATGGAAGTGGAACTCCAAAGCCAAGTAATTTAGGTGCTTAAAAACAGAACAAACATCTATTCATAGGAAACACTGTACATTGCCCAGTTTTACCTGTCTAAGGGGACGGTAACTGCAACTGGAGTTGCATGGCACCACTGCTTGGAGAATATGTTTGGATCCAATCTGGTGCCTGAAATATTACTAAGGTGAAAATGTATGGGAAGAAGTGTCTACCAGAAAGGATATCCTTTGAAAATATCTCCAACGTAGGACAATTATCAACCACCAGTCAAAGTTTCAAGTTCAATGGCATTACGATCAATTGTAACAGAAGCCTCAATAAAATGCCAACCAGGATAGCAAACATTGCGGGAAAAGTGGTAATCCACAGACCTGTCAATTACATGCATATTTTGGAGGAGAGAGCAGTCAGGTTGGCTCTTAAGATGGTCTTCCCATCAATTATTTTGAACACTTTTTAATTTGCTGTCACCACAGTGCATTATGAGAATTAACACATGGAAACAAGGTCAATGACACTCTCAAAGGAGAATCTGGCTCCAGTCCTTAAGAAAACTGCAGTTCCCTAACCAAGCCTTCAAAACACTAAAGAAGGTGAGGTAAGTAAGCAATTTCTTTTAACAAAAACTAAAGTGTAAGAGAATTTAGTCAGATTTGATTTTATGTCTTTCGTATTATAATTTCTCCTGGCGACAGCACTATTCGCGTCCGGTCTGTATTTCGAAAGTAGTGTCCACAACCTGGATCATTTGCAGAGTCCCTCATGCATCATCCCACCCATCTAAAGACCTGATTAATCCACTGCCTTCCCATTCAATCCGAACACCCTTTCCGAGAGTGCAAGTGCTATATAAGTCTGAGAGACTAAACTGTGATTTCCATCATGGGCTGAGAATTCAGTGTGCATATATATATTTTTCTTTTTTTAGAGTTTTACATAGCGCGAACTAGACCCGAAGATATCGTGTATCAGAGCGCTTTACATGAGGACACATTCATTTTTGTTAGGCACGGGGAGATTAAGTGATTTGCCTAGAAGCACAAGATGTTGAGCGTCGTTGCCGAGACCCACAGCTTCGACGTCGACCGCTGTAGCTGTAAGGCTAGCTACATCCTCTCCCCTAATATATTTGACAGTATAAAGGGGCAGGTTTTTTTTTTAATTTCTGAAATACGGGCATCATCCTTTTCTCACCTGGCTTTGCCATGCTCTTCCGGACTGCCACGGGATCTTTCCGTTTCCACTTCTGAAGTTCCTCTTGCATCTTATCGATTTTGGCTGGATTGAGGGCCCATAAGCAGCCCTTGCGAGAAGAAGTTCCAGACTTGTTCTCCACTTTCTCAAAACACTTGTTCAGAGACAGATTGTGGCGCACAGAGTTCTTCCAGCCATCTGGAGCTGTCTGCAGAAGCAAAATGGAATAATCAATGAACGTCTATCATGCCCCGCTTTCTCGAGGACACAGGCAGACCGGTAGGTGAACCACGCTCGCCACTTTGCCTGCACATAGATTGTCCAATCTACATTTGGTTTGGACAAATGAAGGGAGCAGAACAAATCCATTGAAGTGTGTGGTATGCGCTGCATAAACGTGCTTCAGTAAGTAAGCAGATTTCCCAAAAAGGAGAAGTGTCCTTGAAACAGGAGGACACGTAGCAAACATTAAGATTCCACGTGGAATTTTGAAAAGCATCCTAGTCCCTTTATACCCCGAGTTTTGAGGAGATTTACAGCCAGTTTTTTACAAGTTCTGTTTCTTTAATTTGATTGTTGAAGGCAGATGTTTGTAAACGATTTATAAAAGTTTCAAAGCAGTGCTTGGGCACCCCGTGACGCGGTCAGTGTGATGTTGTAGGCACCAGGAACATCATTTCTCAATCAATAGTTTGAAGGTGCCCCTTCACTTTCGTTATAATAGGAAATTTCAAGCTCTGGTGCGTGGTAGTGCAATATATGTGCTAGCACTCTAGATACAGTCACAATATCTCATTAGCATAATTACAAAATACTATTGTAGAGTCACAAGACTCTGGGGCAGTGCCCATGTGCCAAGCTGGTCCTAATTTTAACCCTTTGACTTGATTAATAGGTTTACTGGTGCTCGAGCTATATGTCACAAGTCCTCCCCTGACCAGTAGTCTACATGGTTATGGCAGGTTGCTTGTGTGTTCAACTCTGTTAGGATTGAGGGGACCATTAAAGTGGTGCGCATTATGGTGTGTGCAACTACCATCCCCAGGCTATGACACTACTAACGGTTAGTGGCAGCTGATTGTTTTAGAAAGGTGCAGACCTTCTAACTGTACCTCATTGAGGAGGTTGCCCCCTCGTTCTACTGATAATTTCATGTATCGTCTCATAGCTGGGCCCCCTCTCTCCGTCTAAGTACCTGTTGCGTATGGCATGCATGTTTGAAGCCTTTACAACTATAGGATGCTCCGTAACCTTGATGGTAGGCAGAAGTCCTGGTCTCCCATTTTCCTGTATGTTCCCCCACGCTGCTCCCTTAGCTTCCTTTTTCCCTTTGAAATACAGGAACTTTTTTTGCACCAGCAGTTGGAATGGGCTGACCCACTTGAGAGATGGTGGCTTTGTTTTTAACCTAGTCTACAAAGTACAAGTACCACTCTTAGAACGCTTGTGACTTAATGACACTGTATATTTGCGAGAAAATACACTAACATGGATGGTATTTCTACTAGGCCTGGGCGAAGCACTACGCTACGCTCGCGTAGATTGCGAAGTTCGCGCTACTTCGTACTACGCGAACTGCACGTAGCACAGTGCGAACACGCGTAGCGTAGTGTTGCGTAGTGCTGCGGTCATTTTTTGCTTGCTCGCGGTCCTCAACGTCAAGTTGGCGACCGCGAGCAAGCAAAATGACATCCCGGCGAGACTTTTTCCTTGTTCGCGATCGCGAGCATGGAAAATAAACCTCCCGGCGAGATTCCCAACGCGAGGAGGTCAGGTTTCTCATTGCGAGGGGTCGCGTATGCTCGCGACTGCTCGCGATGAGAAACTACCAGTTCGCGTTGAGAAAGCTGCCGCTCGAGTAAAAATCTACTCGAGCAGCAGAAAACTACAGCTCGCACTGTGCAAGATGCCATTTTCAATGATTGCACAGTGCCGGTTGCTTGTCCGCACTGTGCAATCATTGAAAACAACATCTTGCACAGTGCGAACATGTTACTACGCAGTTCGCGAAGTGCTACGCGTAGCTCGCGTAGTGCGAACTTCACTTTGCGTAGCTTCGCGAAGTGCTACTTCGCGAACTACGCCCACCCTTAATTTCTACAGGGGTGAAATTTTGTGGCAGTGGTCTTAGCAATAACCGCAACAAGATATATATATGTGTGGCCACCGGCACATCTTTGTTATTTGTTTCCTAAACACAGTAGTACCACCCATACCACTGACTACTAAGGTCAAAATATGACATACTCTTGAGAAGTCTTTACAGATGCATCGGACCCTAGACGGTGTATAATACAAGAATCATGTTGCCCTGAGGAGGATATAATTACCCTAGCTCCTTTCTGTTTCTCTTAACCCGTTCCGAGCTCATGACGGAACCACTCCGTCATGAGCCACGGGTGCGCTGTGCTCATGACGGAGTGGTTCCGTCATGCTGCGGCCGTTGGCGGCCGCTCCGCCCACGCGGCGCTAATTCCCCGCCTGTGCGGGCGATTAGCGCAGTGGGCGGAGTCGTGGGGGAGCACTCCGTCATGAGCACAGCTCACCCGTGACTCGTGACGGAGTGGTTCCGTCACGAGCACAGCGGCACCACAACTGCCCCCAAACCCCCCCAGCGCCGCGGCGGAATTCCTGCCGCGGCGAAGGGGTTAAGCATGTAAACGGGAGACACGAATAAAGTTAATAGGCCTACCCTAACACAATTTTAGTAATCATTTTGCATGCGACAACACAAGAGATGAGGCATCCCACTGCTGATAAGAACTGAGTTAAATTCAATTTTGGGTTTTGTGAGCTTATGTAGGTGGCAAAATCAGCTCTTATGTAGGTAGCTAGTAATAATAAGAGGAGAGGCGTAGTAACTGCTCATATGGTCCATGCTTTCCATCCCTTTGAATTGAAAGTCTGTTCTAGTTACCCTTTAATTGGTCCATAAGGTTTTTAAGGAATAGAGTGACTAGAGGCCTTTTCATGGTTTGTGCACATATGGCCTTGATTCATTTGTTAGGGCAATCCTTATATATAAAACGCGTTTTAAATTGTTCTCTAGTTTGGTCAATAGGAAAACAGGGAAGTACTCTGTAAGGATCCAGCATGAAAGCCTAAGGTGAAATGAGTTTCACCTTTTCATTAGAGGTAGGAGTAATCTTTTTAGATTCGATATGTAATTGCACTTGGTGCAATCATGGCAAACATTTTGTGTTCTATGCATACTTACTCAGAGGCTTCGATTGAGCCTCTTTGGCTCAGGTACCTTGGCAATTGGGTTGAGACATTGAGGATCACATCGTGGATCAGCCTGCAGTATTTTAGTCTCACCTCCAATCTACTGACTGTTTGGATATATCCTTCCACCTTCCTTGGATAGTTTGAGGCACTATTTTACCACGTGGAAAGCACAGTGTTATCGAACATTCAACTGTTTATCTCATCCAAGCACAATAGAATAATTCGTGCTATAGGTGCCAGTGGGACCCCACAGCACTCATTTTAGGGCCTGGGGCTCTTTTTGACAGACCATTAATGTTGTGGAAGCAGCACGAGCCCGATTTGACCTCTTTACACAACACTAATGGGCTTTCTGTCATTGCAGCACGGCATAAAGAAAGTGAAAGAGAAAACGAGAGAGATTTGTGAGTTAGGTCTTTATATGGGATGGATGCTCGACAGCGACAGATTTGAAACGGGCACCTACAGAGTCATGTCTTTCAAATGTTTAACTTTACAGACAGACGCAATGATTGTTCTATCAACAATGTCCAGGTGAGTGATGCATTCGCTGTTACGTTTTATGTTTTACTTCATGTTGCATGGTATACATGCCTCTGTTTCCTGAGATTATTTTATAATCTAGATGTTATGTTTCTGCAAAGAAAAAATCATACAGCATATGAATCTTATACAGTGCTTCCAGTGAACAAAGTTACCTGTAGGAGTCGGGGTGTGTTCAAGGAAAGGATGGGTGTTCAAGACAGTACAACTGAGAGCACTGGAATTGAGGTTGAGGCCGCGCAAGCTTCTGACAGTGCCAGTCACTGTATCATAAAGGTATTCCTACTACAAGCTCATCAAATGTTTGGCCTCTCTGCACAGTGAACGCAGCTTTTGAAATATGGAAAGCACCAAGGTAATTGTTTTAGGGAGGGGTGGGGGTGGTTCAACCACGGAACTCCCCTTGACCTTCTACCTTTTGGTATTCATTATGCAGCATTGGATGGTGCCAGTGGGGGAAGCAGGTGGGTGGCACCTAAGAAACGTTTTGGGCATCTGCTCTTATTTAAAATAAAAAAAAGTACTGTCTAAGCATTGTATACACAAAGAAACCCTTTGTTACTTTTTCTGTACTGCAACAGGCATGTTTTCGTTTTTGCTTTTGTCAGTACACGAGTGAATGTCAAACTAAGTGGCTTTGCCAATGCTTGTTTATTGTCAAGTCACTAGATCGTCAGTAGTCTGTACTCTCTACACTCAAGCTTTTCCACACTTCCACATATAAACTGACAAATACACTGTCTGTTATTTGGATAGAAGATACCTAGCCCGTTGCGCCACTTTTGCGTCACTTTTCCCATGTTAAAAGTGACGCAAAAGTGGCTCAAGGGGCTTGTAAATCTGCCCCCTAAGGTCTCGGAGGTTTGTGAACAAGAACCTCAGGATTGTCTCCTGCAGGTTTGTACCGCATTTGATAAATAGTTTTGCAACATGCATTTTGGCAGTATTTGTCTTCCACGAGCAATACACCATAGTTTATTAATGATTGCTTTTATCACACTTGTATATATTTTTTATTCTGTTTTTATATGTTTAACCTTTCCACCATGATGGATAAAAAGGACTTTACCACCTTGGTTCTATTAAACTGGTGAATGGTGGAGGGGTGTGCCCAGCAAGAGGGCCTAGTTTGATTGATTTTTTGGGGTGGTCAGTTCACCTTCAGGCCATGTTGCAACACATGTGTAAGAAAATAGCTGCAAAATATGATTGCTGTGACATGGTCAATTTTGTGTTGAATGAGTGGAGGAGTGTGGCTCAATGGTTAGAGCGGCAGACCCTGAAGCAGAGTTTTGGCCAGGGACCAGGCTTCGATTCCCGCCTCGGCGGGGCTCGGGCTCAATTTCCTCGGACCTGTCTATTCTCGCCTCGGTGCCTATTCTAATCACGGACCCCACGCTGCAACTCTGGGCAATAGCTTGCTTAGCCTCCACACCGGCCCCAACAGCGCTAAGGATGCCTGGCTTCACCCTGGGGGCGCCCAGGAGTGGACACTTCACAGGGAAAGCCAGGAGGGGTTCTACAGCGGTATGAGTATCAGCGCCAGGAAACCGCAAAGGCGACACCGCAAGGTGGCTGTCTGGTGACAGTGCACTCTATAAGTACCTTGACATTTACATTTACATTTCACTCTTCATCTGCTGATTAGGATACAAGACTATTGGCCTGAGAAATATGTGCTGTTTCTCCTCTAGCCATGACAGGAGAACATGATGGTGCGGTAAGTAAGCAACCAATTCTAGGAGGAGCACTAGTGGGCACTATGTGTTAACAGATGCAGTGCCCGAATGGGTAACACCACAGCTCAATCTTTTTGTCACCATAAATTTATATTTGCCTTTATGTGTTTGTATAATGTGGCAAGTCCTTGTAGTCATCTATCCACTGTAGACAGGAGTTGTTCAATTACAATTGCTGAAACACTGCAGCAATGGATTAATGTAGATGAAGTCAGATTGTAAGACTTTTTTGAATTTAAAGAGAATGATTTATTTCTGACTCCAAAACAGACACTTTTATAAGGGAGGACTTTCTTTAGAATTATTTTTCATGTTTGGATTCTCATTGTTTTTTTCCATGTTTTCTACTATTTGTCCCCCTTCTGAAGTTGAGCGAAGAGTTTGCTCCTATAGTGAAATGTTTATGAAAATCAAAGAAGTTCCCATTTTGGGGATCTTACTTCTTATACTTATTCTTTATCATTGGTATATTTCGATCAATAAACAATCAACTCTTCTCCCAATTAAACCAGTAGGATAATTGCATAAGAAACACCAGATCCTTACTAGAGTGATTCCCTGAAAATGATCACCCCCGCACATTTTTCTATGCCTGGCACTGCAATATAACTAAACCAGAAATGTGACATCACCTGCTTTCTGCAACAACTGGTGGTTCCATAACCAAACAGATGTCTGAACTGACCAGACCGTCCTTGGAGTTTCTGAAACGATGTCCACTTCACAGAGCACTGAGGATGCACCAAGAGCACTCCAGATGAGGGCCTTTGGAGATATGCCCTCATCTTCCTACCCCACCGTCTAGCCAGAGCCGAGCTGCAGTGAACTGCCAGTAGGATCCAACATCTGTTACATGTCAGTCCTGTATTGGCATGTTCATGTCGACCAGATCAGTGCATTTTGAGATGGCATCTGCTTCCTGTCTTTCACTCCCAGACCCCCGGCACTGTTGCCCCCTACAACACTGCTGAAAGCTGTACATGTGGAACTAAGGGACTTGCAGCTCCTGCTGACCCAAGCACACTTTTAAAGCTTAATCTGAAGAGTATTATTATTAGAACCCTGCCTCCTATTATGCAATCATATCCCATCATAAGATCATATCTATCTGCACCATGGTCCAAGACCACATCACTGAAATGCATGACTATTGGTACCCATTTTACACACTAGACAGCTCCCTAGAGTAAGAACATGGACTGTTCTAAAGCAGACACTATCTAGTTGTGATCCAGTGCCAAAGCAACTGCACTGAAAGTTCCACAGCCATGGCAATGTCTTGTACTGATCAATAAATTCTTTGTCAGGACCCGGAGGCAAGAATTATGCCACACTTTCTTCGTTTATTTTAACAGCAGCCTTATTCAGCAACATATACAACATATAAAACTTAATTTCCCATCATTCATGGGGAAATAAGAACAAACCATGCACTATCCAAATAACATCTATTATGACTCTATTAAGCCTCCGTCCGCCTATGCTTGTTCTCTTTCTTCGCTGCTGCAGCAGCAGATAAGTGCTGGACTTTGGTCCGCTATTTTTTTTTTCTTTCTATTGCTGTTTTTAGGTTGAGCATTCAAGACCTCTTATATATACCTTAGTATATACTTTTGTGTATACTTATATGTGTATGTACTCTGTGGGCCTTTTTGATCAGCCCTAGGACTTGTTTGCTTCTGCTTAGGGGACTTTTTTTTCTGGTCAGCCTCTATTTAACTTTCTTGACAGAAAACGACCAGCAGAGGTCAGTAAAATACCAGAATCACTTTAGCATTCTCTAGTTTCCAGTCCATAGACATTTTCTTACACAAGCACCCGTAGACAATAATATTTTTTTTAAATCTTGTATTATCAGTGACATGACCACCGAAAACCCTGCTTTTATATTAAGAACAGAGCTTTGGATTATACCATTTCCAGATGAAAGCCAATATTTCTCTCCATGTGTTCCCATACCTCGCGTGTCACGCAGTTTGGTGTTTACTTTCCCTCCATGTTAAAGAACAGTAGATGTTTCAGCACCCAGGCTAATGTGCTGCATAGCTAAATACATATAAGGTCGCAGAGGCGAGACCGATTGCATTGCAAATCCTTGTTATGATATGGTGTCACTAGCCATAGGTTATATATTGTATTGTGTGCTGCGATTTGCCTTTCAGTAGCGGCCGCAGGAACACTCTGTTGCTGCTTCACTGCCGCTTATTATCATTTCTTGACAGCTGCTGCGGAGCTGCGGGGGCAGATCGCTGTGGTCAGTATATACCATAAGGACGTATTGGTATCCTTTAGGGTCTTACTGCCTCTGAAAAAATCGTAGCTTAGCTACCGCATTCGCCTGAGTCCCCCAGACCAGACCATGCCCTTTTTACCAATAAATACATGTTCCCTCGGGACTCACTTACTTCCACTAATTGACTACCATGGAGCAGTATGAAGACTCCTACACTGAGGAAAAGGTATCCTATTTCCCAATGTCAAATGAGTTTTGCCAGGTGGTGGATGCCTCCATTTATACGGCGGTCTCAGACGCGGAGGAACCTCCTGTGTGGAAACTCTTAGCATATGCACAGCAGTGCTTTCAACCCCCTTTTCAAGTGAAAAACTACTTGGGCCTTTGCCCCCCCCCCCACCTCCTTGGCTTCCTGTGAATTCTGAGGACCCGCAAAAGCTCCCACAGGCCCCTTGGGTAAATCTGGACACTTTTGTCAGGCTTAAGAAGGCCTTCCTAGACAATACCTTATTCCCAGACCCGAGCCCGCAGGGAAAACACAGACACCTCTTTGCAATCCCCTCCACAGCTTCAGATGGCTCCCTAGTGGGACCTGATGGAGATTCTGACCTTAACCAATCGTGGAGATCACATATCACCCCATCGGGGACAGATCCACCAACAAATGCCCAATACGATGTAAAGTCCAACATGTTTAAATCCAGAGGCATTCATGCCCCGCGCAGCGGACCCAAGTGGATAAGGTAATTACCTATGTGGCAAGGAGGCTTTGCAAGACCTTGAATCAAAAGGTCTGCAACAGTCTACGGGCGGAATGTCCCTGACATTCACTGGAGGGTAAGGCCGCTACTACATAGGAGATCAATTCTAAAATGGATAAGTGCAGGACCCCAAGAAGGGCAGTGACTGCTCCTGGTGGTCATGCCAAGATAAACTGCTGGATTTGACAGGTCCTGTCCTTTTTGGTCAAAGATGCAAAAACATCGGGGGCCCTCATCTCCCCCGATGTACTTTCTCTTTGGGCCCGACTGGCAGTTACATTTTTGGGCAATGCAAACTGCGTCATCTCTGCAGAGATGCACAGATCACTTCTGATCAAGATTGATTTTAAGTTGGGGGACTTAACAACCTCTGAGGCGGGGCAAGTAGCACATGGCAGGCTCTTTGGTGAATCTTTCATTAAGGAGCTCAGCAAGTTTGTCTCAACGTTTTACCCGCTTGGCAAAGCACAATCATCGATTAAGAGCATCTTTACCCCCCTCCCCACCTCCGGTTTTCCCTGGGGCCGGCCATGGCAGGAGGCATTCGGCTCGCTGCCAGCAATCACAGGCCCCTGGAAGAAGTCAGCCCTCAAGAAGAGGGCAATGGCAGGACCCTGCGTGCTTCGGGAGATTCTACCCCACCAAGGGGTAAACAAGACACAGAGGATCCTGAGGTGGCTCCTGCAGAGGTGGTTTCTCCACCAACACACACGGTGAATCTTCAATGATTTCTCACAAGCCGTTGGGCAGGCTGGCATGTTTCATATGTGTGGAGGACTCTTACCGCCGATGCTTGGGTTCTGCAGACCATGCAGTGAACCATATAGCTTTCTATGGCACCCCTTCCAACCTTTCTTACCTCGGTCGATCAACTTCTCAGGAAGGGAGGTGACCCTTATCCAGGTAGAGATTCAAGAGCTTCTGTCCAAAGAACCACTACCCTCAGCAACTTGTTCATTGTGGAGAAGCGAGATGACGGACAATGCCCAGTGATAAATCTCCCGGAATGCAAGAAGTAGCTGGTTTACCTCCACTTCAAAATGGAGGATATTCATCTCCTGTGAGACACTCTCTGATCCAATGATTGGGTGCTGCATTTGGATCTAGAGGATGCGTCCCTACTTATCCAGATATTCCCACAACATCATTGGTTTCTACAATTCTAAGGGGGGGCTGAGACCTTTGAGTTCACCTCCCTGTCCTTGGGCCTCTCCTCTGCTTCTTGGTGCTTCACCAAGGTGCTCAAGCCGGTGGTCGAATATCTACTGGCATCCAGGATCTGCACGATAGTGTACCTGGATGATATACTTATTATGTACCAATGCAATTAGGCTCAGCAGAGCGCAGTGGATTTCCTCCAGTCCCTCTGATTTATTATAAATCACGAGAAGTCTGCCCATATCCCATCCCTATCTCTGGTCTTTCTGGAGTTTCTAATCAACTCGGTGGAATGGCACTTGAGCCTACCTTACAGAAAAAAAGACAAATTGTGCAGGGGACCCTGAAAAAAGCCCTTCACTTCTCTCCGGCAGGTAGCCTTCTCGCCTCTTCCATCCAAGCCATTTTTACAGGCCCCCTTCACTTCCGAGCTCTGCAATGCCTGAAGGCATCACACCTGCGCGCAGGCATCACACCTGCGCAGGGCCTCCCGTATTCTCAACAAGCTCCTCTCTTGGACGAAGCCAGAGACAAGTTACAGTGGTAGCTCTTGAACAGCTGCACAATCTTTAGATCACAACCAAATCTGGTGATAGAGTCTGACGCCAGTGGCTCGTGCTGGGGGTCACGTTGTGGGGAGTTCAGCATCGGCGGCATCTGGTCCGCCTCAGAGCAGGCTCTGCACATCTACTGCCTGGAAATGATGACAGGTGAGATGCTGGATGAGAGAACGCGCCCAAGGCTCCGTACTTCTAGCGATGGATAGTGTGGCAGCAGTCTGCTACATCAACCATCTAGGGGGCACGAGCTCCAGAGCTTTGCTGGACTTGGTGAAGAGTTTCTGATAGTACTGCCTCGATCACTACATGTCTTGTGGTGGCAGAACATCTCCTAGGCTCTGCTAATCAAGTAGTGGATTGACAGTCTTGCCATCTCAAGGATACGAGCCTGTGCAAACTCGTTCCAGAAGCATTTCAGGCCGTATCAGACCGGTGGGTTCTATCCACGAATGATATCTTTGCGTCCCAGCTGGATCATCAGCTTCCACAGTACTTCAGTTGGAGACCGGATCTCGATGTAACAGCGACCAATGCTTTTCTCCCAGACTGGCCCAAGTAGATGAGCTATGCCTTCCCACCATTAGTGATGGTAATGAGACTCATGAGGCAACAGGCAGATCTGGTGGTAGTAACCCCAATTTGGAAGTTGTACATCTGTTTTCCGTTTTTTCTGGAACTTTCTTGGGATTTTTCAATCTATATACCCCTATATCCATATCTTCTCAAGGATCTCAGTGGGATTCCTCATCCATTGATGGTCAACTGGTCCCTCCCGCTTATGGTGTGGAGGATTACAGGGCACGCTGGCAAATCCCAGGACTTTCGCTCAATGCTGTGAATCTCCTCTCCTGAGCCTGGGCAGAGAATATAGTTAAACAATACCGCTCAGCTTAGTCTCAGTGGTTGAGTTGGTGTCAGCAACGGAGTCTGAATCTTGTGGGGTCAGATGTTGTCCTCATCCTGAACTTCCTGGCCTCGCTGGCGGCAGAAGTATTGGCCTGTAGGTCAGTCAACACTTTTTGTTCCGTGATTTGCACTGGACATGCCCATGTGGGGGGCTGTCCGGTAGGCAAGCATCCGTTGGTTCAGAAACTTCTCAGGGGTTTCAGGTTATTCGTGTTTTTGGGGATTTCAACAAGGTGGTGAATCTCTTCCTTTCCTGGCCCTGTAACAAATACCTTTCAAGGAAACAGTTGTTTGCAAAAATGGTGACATTGTTATACTTGGTTTCTTGTAGCAGGGTCTCGAATATCCGGGCTCTGGACATTACCGGGTGCCTTTCATGTGTCTTGCCAGACGAAGTGCAACTCCAAGCTCATCTCATACCCGGCATTCCCATGTTTTCCAAAATTGTGTGTAGTTCGCTGTGTCAAAGACTATGAGACAACGTCCGACAAACTTTGGCCCCATGGGTAGAGGCAGTTGCTTATTGCGGTTTGTAAACCACATAAGGCAGTCTCATCCACAGTCATTTTACGTTGGGTTTGATGGGTCATGCAAGAGGCAGATATTGACACGAACATGTTTGGAGATAATTCCACCAGAGTGGCTATGGCGTCGAAGGCGTTTGCCCTTAGGGCGTCGTTAGAGGATATTATGAATGCTGCAGACTAGTCTTCAGATTCAGTTTTTAAGAGGTGTTATTTTAAACCAGTTCGTCTATCGCAACTCTGGTGATAGACAAGTTTTAAACCGACATAATCCTCGCCACAGGGTCCTGACATAGAATGAAAAATGTCTTAGCAATTGTAAAAGAAAGTTTACATTCTATTAAGGACACAGAGGCAAGGATTAGCCCACCCTCTGCTGTGTGATCTCCGCTCGCCTACTGATGCAGGAGTTTCCATTAAAGGTGTAAGTAATGTGTCTCTATCAATTTGCATGCCTGCTATGTAGACCTATTGTAACGTCTTTAGAGATGCTAGCCCTTTAAATGTTTCTGGGCTATTGTACTCTGCAATGCTGATTAGTTCGCCTCAAGTCCTGGTTTGAATTTTGATCCATTCATTTTTGCAGGATCAGAGTCGTCCAAACAGGAGTGAGGTGTTCCATCGTCTGCTTTGGTCGCAGGAAGGAAGAAGACGAGCATAGGCTAAAGGAGGCTCATAAGGGTCATCCTGGATGCTGATTAAACAGTGCATTGTTTGTTTTTATTTCCCCATGAATGATGGGGAATTAAGTTTTAAATGTTGTTGAATAAGGCTGCTGTTAAAATAAACTAAGAAAGCGTGGCATAATCCTCGCCTCCATGTCCTTAATAGAACTGAAACTTTCCTTTACGATTACTAGGAAATCTTTCATTGTTATCTATGGTTACGTGGTGCTGGCATAGATCAGATTGTGCCAAAATTGCTAATAAATGCCAAGATCAATGGGTTTGTGCCGACACAACAGATGTTCAACTGTGTTTACCATGCAAATAAATCACTTAGCACCATCAATAGGGGCAATTTGGAAAAAGGACTAAAAGTCAGGAGTTAAATATACTAAACCATACTATCTAATTCCTGACTCTTTTGAAAAAACTTAGTGGCTGTGCATTATCTAGCGCAGAGTACAATAAGAAACGCAGATCTAATACAAGTGGAAATCATGGGCACTTGGAAGTATTTCAGAGACGTAACTTTAAAAAAATATATGTTTTTATTGACTTTTTGCATAATACAGTATGAAAATGTACAGTGTGTAAGAGCAGCCACATAATTGTAGTAAAAGGTCACATCATTCAACAGTTCTTATCAGTTATTAACCCTTTCGATGCGCATGATGGAGCGGTTCCGTCATGCGCGTCGGTTGCGCTGTGCGCATGACGGAACCGCTCCGTCATGGCCCCGCCCGCGCACAGAACCTTCAGCACAGCGCGGAAATCCGTGCCGCGCTGAAGGGGTTAAAGCGTTTACTGGTTATAAACAAGTATGTTTTTAAAGAAATGTGTACTCGAGTAGTATCAATACGCACAATCAGTAGTCATAGAAAAGATATCCATTGTATGTCAACTTTTAGCACCGAGCAACAAAGGGTCCAGCATTACCCAGGTAGTGATGTGACAGTTTCGCAAATTAGTACTTTGGGTTCCTTACACATATGGCTGTACTTGTGAGTTGCTGTCCTGCTCATTGAAATATTATAAATATGTAACTTGTCTCTCAGATTGATAAACCGAGGCAATAAAACACTTATCAAGATTGAAGAAAGGTTTAACCTTACTACTCGTAAATGCCCTTTGTGAATACCGAAAGTCATAAAGTTAAACTTTCGTCTCAGATTACTTCTATGAATCGGGCCCTGTGTTTTTAGACCAAACACAAATAAGCCATCAATATACTTTAAACCTCCTGCAGACAGTAGTCTGGATGCTAATCATACCAGTACAAAGCTCACAGTACAAAGCATCACCTCATCAAAACATAAATTCATGTAGACACCAAATGGAGAAAAACTTGAAGATGTCATCTCTCATACATATTTCGGCAACTGTTTTTTTAAAAAAGGGCTCAGTAAAAGCAGTCTCACAAAATACTGACTCAAAAATATTTTATATTGCATGTAGTAGGGTTTCAAGCACTTAGCCAGAAACATGTTCAGCCCATCATTAATACCTCTTCTACAGGTGATAAGAGCAAAATTTCTACTGGCTTTCGTATGACTCTGAAGCATTTTCCCTAAAACATGGCAATTGGTTGAACACAGCATAACACAGCCTCTTAAGAAAACTGTTTCATGTTCCCATGTCAGCCCCTAGCAAATTGCACTAGAGTTTAACAACCTTCTCAACCAAATCCTCACCCAGAAGGCCTCTCTTCTATGCTACTAGTTTACATTAAGCGTAGCCAAATCCAGGTCCAAATACCATATGAAAAAAAGATTTGGATTTATGGTACTTACCATCGCTATAGAACACAGCTTCACTCCTAGCTTTATGAGACCTAAATATGTGCAGGATCTAGGACAAGACTTAACACAGCCCTGCTTCAGAAGATTATTATCAAAAAACTGAAAAATGATATCAGACATTGTTGGACTTGGCCCTTTTTGGCTAAAGTTCCCTAAACTTTTTGCCTTCCCCCTAGACCTTCTTTCTGACATGGTGTTGCCATCTTAGATGCTTTGGGCACTTTGCCCTGTATAAAGTAGTATAGATTAGTGATTCCATTATTGGTGTATTTGTTTTCCTAGTAAAGTGCACTTTGTGTGCCAGGGCTAGTAATACAAATGCTACTTGGGGGCCTGCAGCACTAATTGTGCCACCCACATAAGTAGCCCTCAAAAGAGAACTCACGCCTGCCACTGCAGTGCCTGCGCGCAGTTTGCTAAGTGCCATGTTGTCCTGACAAGTGCACCCACTTGCCAGGCCTTACCCATCCCTTTCCATGCACATCAGATATCGCTATAGTAGGCCCAAGGTACCCCCCTGGGCTGGGTGCAGTGTCTGTGAAAGGTAGGACATGTACTGAGGTGTGTACCATGTCCTGACAGTAAAATACTCTCCATTTCGTTTTTCACTGTTGCAAGGTTATCTTGCCCATAGGACATAATGGGGAAGGCTGTGTAATATGTTTCCCGCCTATCTTCCCATAGGCTTAAGATGGAGAGGAGAGGTTTAGTGTGCCTGAGCTCACAATTTAATAACACATCTTTTTGGGAAGGTGGTTTTTGAATTGTGTGTTTGGAAACCACGCTTTTAGAAGTGGCTGTTTTTTTGTTCTAACAATTCTGTGTGTCTCTGCCTGGTTGTGGATTGACTGTCTGGATTTGAATGTGATAGGATCTGGGAAGTGTCTTGACCCAGGGGAGGAGTAGGTGAGACAGCAATAGGCTGACCTGCATCTGGAGGAGTAGCCCCCTGGATGTGAAGAGGCCTGGGCTGCTGTCATAAAAGAATGGCTCCACCTCCTGCTGAGTGTCTGAGGAACCCGACCCCCACTATCAAAGGAAGAAGGTGTCACTGGCAGGAAGACACCCAGAATTGGTTTGGACAAGGGTCAGTGCCCACTGAACACATAGACTTCAAAGACATTTTGGGGTGTAAATATGAGAGCTGAAACCCCTGAACTTTGAACTGATCAAGACTGAAAAGGATTGAAACTACTTCGTGATGAAGAGGAACCTCTGCCAAGGAAGAACAGCTGAAGAGACTGAAAAGAAGGATATGAC
The DNA here is from genome assembly GCF_964204655.1 of Triturus cristatus. NCBI lineage: Eukaryota > Metazoa > Chordata > Amphibia > Caudata > Salamandridae > Triturus > Triturus cristatus. The sequence continues at coordinate 846,540,706 of NC_140584.1, read as the reverse complement.
CCTTGCTGTGTGTTCTGGGACTGGTCTGCAGTTTGCTAATTTAACTAAGGAGAGTCTAAGGGACGTTGCTGTGTGCTGTGTCCCCCTGCTATAAAGGACTTTGCTGTGTGCTGTGTTCCGAAGTAACTTGTCTCCAAGGGCCCGAGGAGAGCTAGCTCCCTGTTGTGGAAACTCAGGAACATCAAAATTTCCAAGTGTGTCTCAGTGACGCTGTGTGCGTGTGCTTTTTGCAGCCTGTGACCTTCGTAAGCATTACCCCGGGTCTGTGTGGCCCGAAGCCCATCCGAGTCTCAGCGACGCTTTGTGCGTGTGCAGCCTGAGACTGCCGTGGGGTCCGTGGTGCTGGTTGGAAAGTGCCCCGTGACTGCAGTACCCCCGCAGCATGAATCATCATCCACGCTGCTGTGTAGCTGTTTGTGGCCCGAGTTATCATCATAACAGGCTGTGGATCAAGATCGCCGCCGCTGGCCCAAGCGGCAACGTGCTAAAGGATTTCGTAAAGCTAAGGAAGTCGTGAGGTAAGCGTGATCGTTGTTCGCAAGGGGAATCTGCCCAAGATTGTCAGCAACAGAGAAGGCAGCACCATAACCTGTCCAGCTACAGCGTCGCCTAGCATCGGAGCTGCGTCGTCATAAGGAGTGCCCAGTAGGACATCCAATGAGCGGGGAGAGAGAGAGAGCGAGGTAGTGCATCCCCCAGGTAAGGCTTGGACTCCGGTCGGGAGCCGCAAGCTGCGTGGCCTGGGGAGGCGTGCAGGAGGAGTACAGGAGTGCTCCAGTCTCTCTCTCTCTGCATCGCGTTAGACGTGCCTACGGACTCAACATTGTGTCATACGCAGACGACACCCAACTCATCCTCTCCCTATCCAACGAACCCAACACCGCCAGACACAACTTTCGAGAAGGTCTGGAAGCCGTCGCCAAATGGATGAAAAACAGCTACCTACAACTAAACACCAACAAAACGGAAGTACTCATCATGGGCCCAAACCCAGACGCCTGGAACGACACCTGGTGGCCCCCCGCCTTTGGAAGCCCGCCCAGCCCCACGAACCACGCATGCAACCTGGGAATCATCCTGGACTCAGAGCTCTTAATGGATCGCCAGATCAACTCCGTCTCGTCCTCCTGCTTCCACACCCTCTGCCTCCTATGTAAGACCTTCAAATGGATCCCCCTCGCACACAGAAAGACTGTCACTCACGCCCTTGTCACCAGCAGGCTCGACTACGGCAAGGCACTCTATGCCGGAATAAACAAAAACCTCACCCGCAAGCTACAGAACATCCAAAACGCAGAGGCAAGACTGGTCCTCAACCTGCCAAGACACTGCCACATCTCCCAGCACCTGCGCACACTCCACTGGCTCGCCATCGAAGCCAGAGTCACCTTCAAGATGCTAACCCACGCTCACAAGGCCCTCCACAACACCGGACCAGCATACCTGAATAGCCAACTCAAATTCCACGCACCCCAAAGGACCCTACGATCAGCCCAGCTCTCCTACGCCGTGGTCCCCCGCACCAGAAAGACCAGATCGGGAGGCCGCTCCTTCTCTTTCCGCGCGGCCAGAGCCTGGAACGACCTTCCGCTCTACCTCGTGCAGATAACATCGCTCCCCATCTTCGCAAGAAACGTCAAAAACTGGCTCTTCGACAGACCCCCTCCTTGATGGACTGATCGCCTTGAGACCCTTACGGGTGAGTAGTCACGCTTAACAAACACCTGATTTGATTTGTGCTGAGTCCTCGAGCGGCCCTGACCTGCCCGGCAGAACCGGGGCCGCCCTCAGAAGTTGAGGACTGTTGTCTGGGGTTGGGGCCTAGTGGTGCCCGCGCTAATCACGTCAATTGGCCTGGTATTATTCCTGCATTACAAACTGCCTGATTACGTGCATTGAGGATTGAATTATTCTCGCATTACGAACTGCCTTATTACTTGCATTAAGGAGTGATTATACTTGCATTGCGAACTGCCTGATTAAGTGCATTGAGGATTGAATTATTCTCGCATTACGAACTGCCTTATGACTTGCATTAAGGAGTGCATTATTCTTGCATTACGAACTGCATTAGTCTGACAATAGGAACGTGCATTGAGGAATGTATTAGTCTTGCATTATGATCTGCCTGATTGCGTGCATTGAGGATTGCATTATTCTTGCATTAAGAACTGCCTGATTACTTGCATTGAGGATTGCATTATTCTTGCATTACGAACTGCATTAGTCTGACAATAGGAACTGCATTACGAACTGCATAGCATTGCATAAGGACTGCATTTGAACATCGTGAACTGCTCATTAATACTGCAAAAACCTACAAGTGTTTGTTGGCTTAATAACCGGCCAAGTGAAATATTATGAATACGCATGTGTTGGATTCTTATCCTTTGGTATTACCGTATTTTTCTTCTTGATAAAGATACTGCTATTTTCATACATCAGTTTGGTGTCCATTTGTGGTGTTATCACTGTGTCACTGGGAGTGTGGTTGCAAATACTTTACACATTCCCTTGAAGATAAGCCTGGCTGCTTGTGCCAAGCTACAAGGGGGTGAGCAGTGGTTATCAAAGAGGGTGTCCCTCCTTTCCCTGACTAGAAGGAAGGGTCCCTATTTGGACTAAGGTAATTGCCTCAGCCAACTAGAGACCCCCAGTTCTAACTGACACCAAAGGCCTTGAAACCTTCTGTGCAAGAACAATCAGTTCAGTTGCCGCTCTCACCATCAACCAAGTGGCTTCTTATCTAAAACTTCCAATCTATTGGGAGCTAAAGATCAAATACTTAAGACTGCGGGTCGGTATTTTCGACATTGGTGAGATTTGCCAAAAATTGAAACACAAGAGGAAAGAGGCTACCTGCTGTTTTTGCAGTTACAAATGTGACACATTGGCACACGTTTATGTTGCTTCCCTGCTTTCAATAGCAAGTGTAAAAAAACGATTGTGCCCACATTGGCGAAGGCTGGAGATTTGTACTTGACAAGATGCAGGACTGTCCTGTTTTAGCTGTACTGCTGGCCAACGGATCGCTGGCTTTATGAGAATGATGACTCTGACTTTAGACAATCTCCAACTCAAATGATTTCAGAGAATTTTAAAAATACCAATTTTCAATTAGTTTGATAATTAACTAAATTATTTAAATCATGACTACTATGAGTTTTAACAGTGTGGAAGGCATTTTAATAAGCAATAGGTGTATATAAATTTTCAACTAAGAAAATGTGGTTGTATAGTGAATTGTTTTAATCAGCTATCAACGTTTTGAATTTGAGTTATTGCAATCACTTCCATGCAACCTGTTTGTGCGCAGCAGGCACTTTCAGTGCTGCGCCACCGTACTGTGTGTTGAATTCTGGCAAACTGGTGCTTCGGGCTCGGGCTTCTTTTCTTGCAAAGGCTGTGTTACCCTTCCATGTGGGGCAATCTCTCACACTCCCTGTGTTTTTCTCTCTGCCGTATCATTCTAAGGAATAGGAGCGGCTGCACCATTCGAATCCCAAAGAGACCATAAGCTTCCTTTCTCGCAAAGGCTGTGTTGCCCTTCCATGAGGAGCAATCTCTCACACTATATGTGTTTTTCTCTCTCCCTTGTACAGAAGAGGAGAAGCTGCACCTGTTGTATCCCAAAGGGATCATAAGCGTTTACATTGATGGGACTCCGGAAACTGTTGTGTTTACCGGTGGGGTGTCTCAATGTATTGATCTGAGTATTGAGATGTGCCATACTCTGGCTAGGATGGAGCCCCCTGATAACCTATGGGTTCTCTTCATCAGAGATAAGGTCACTGCCACGGCTTTGGCCAGAGGCTTTGCTATGTTAGATATCTGTTGGACTTCTTCATTGACATCTGTCCACCCTTTCACCAAGCATTACTGCCTTGATTCACAGGTCCTCAGGAAGGGCAATTTTGCCTTCTCATTCCTGAAGGACATCCTGGGGTAACATCCACTCCTTAGACCCTATGCCTTTATTTTTATACAATGTACATCTTTGGTATTGATTCACACGGTGATGAATTTGCGGTTTGAAGTCACCATAAGTAAAAGATACTTACCTTTGGTAGTGCTATTTCTGGTGGATAATCTGTCTGACAGCAGATTCCTCATGGCTCACTTTCCTCCCCTTTCTGTGGAGTGTACTTTTCATGTTATAAAAGTCCCAAGTTAGAGTTAGCTCACAGTTGATCTTACCTTGTCGGTCGCTCCAAGTCAGATTGCACAGAAAACAATGATGCTAAACAGACACATGCATGTAGGAGTGGCGCCTCAGTTTCATCCAATCCAGAGGCCACGCTGTGACGACAGTGTGATGGCACTGTGTGTGGCTCGCAGAATCTATTGCAAGTATCCAGATCCAGTTTGGTGCCTGGGAGAATTTGTAAAGTGAGGAATCTGTGGTTAGATGGCGTATCCACCTAAAGGTAAGAGAGGTAACTCTGTCACAAAAGTGACAGAGTGCCATCCTTGCCAAGACTATGGTCCACCTGCCCGATTTAAATGCAGGGTACCGTAGTTTGACAGCAGCAGAGGCTACTTCATCTCTGCCGTGGTCAAACGTCTCCAGCGGTCCAGCGGTTTAAGGGCCATCAGAGATTTGGCTATATTTCTGCCTAATTTAGATGGGCATACATGTAGCTGTTTTTTAATACCCTAGCGGTAAGGGGCATTGAACAGTGCTCAAAGCGCCCTTACTAAGAAACTCCCATGGTAAGGGGTTATTCTTTTTTTTTCTCCTAAAATAAAATCCCGCTTTGGGATTTTCTGATTGAAAATGAAAAGAAATTCTAACTTTGCTCGACGGCTCGGTCATGTTTTATGGAGCCAGCCAGTAAAGTTATAATGCATTTGCAGGGACCGCCTTGATGGTGATTCCTGTCAATGCTTGAAAACTCCACAGGGCCGACAGACATTTCAAAATTTGGCAGGTAGCACTTCCGTCAGGGTGATGGAATAATCTACTCCATCGACTTCGTGGAGAACAGGCTGTCTGCCAAAAAATGAATTTGGCTCTTTGTTTCTGAAGATAAATGCCACCTCACAGCCTTCGAAATGCAAACTTGGCTGTTGGTCTGGGATTAGCTGTGATGTAGCACAGTTTAGAGGCTACAAAGCAAATGAAGTCGCTGTACTGGACTACACCCATTGCCTGATTTCCCACTGGTATGGTTTAGGGAGGCGGTACTACCACACGTTTACATTCACTCACATCTGAAATACTTTTCACCACGCAATCCCCTACTATGCACACTTTTACCCCACATATTGTTACAGAAAAATCCAGTCACAGTCTCACAGTCTAACACTGCCACCAACTTTTCAAACATTATACAATAAATCTTAAAACACTATTGTAAATGAAATATATATCTTTTTTTTTAAAATGTACATTTATGTCGATTACATGTTTACTTTTTGTGGGGAGGCCACCCAACCCCCTCTTTTTTACCTACCCTTAAAAATATATGAACTACTTACCACATAGTTACCAATACGCCAATCATCGCGGCTTTTTGTATAAAAGATCTCTGCCAAAGAGCCCCCTCGCGGAGCCTAGGGGGAAGTGCAGCGCCAACCTCATGAGGAGCACACATCTGATGATGAAGCATGACCCCTTACAGGTGTGTGAGGGCACCACTTCCTAAATAGGAAGAGCCTTTACCTAGTACTTATTGTCCACCTGAAAACACACCCTATTAGGAACAGTTACCTTATTGTTACCTTATTGTTATTTGCATATTTATTTGTTCTCTGGAGCAAGGGTACTGGACCTCTCTGCGGCTCCCTGTCTCCTCTTATTGTGTATTTTATTGAAATTGTGTGCTCATGAATGGGATTATTCGTCCTGTTTAGTTAGTCTGATTAATTGTATCTGTCATTGAGTGGAAGGATGGGAACCATAGATATGGGAAAAAAACTAGAAAGCAGAGATTTCAAGTCAACCATCGATATGAGCAGCATCAATCCAAACTTGACTCCCTCTTAAACTTTAATGGAGACTACTAAATGAATATATACATTTTGGACGATATCTCAGCACCCCATGGTGCTAAGACCTTTAAGATTGTTTTGTTATTCCAGATTGGAAATAAAGTTCTATTCATTTTTTTAATACAAAATAAATTATTTCTTTAAAAAGGAGTTCAACTGATTGGGTATTGATTTATTCATGTTATTTTCTCATACGCTTTGTGGCACCAAACCTACATTACGTCCTAGAGTAAAGCTGCAAGCATTTGACAGTCAAGTAGGAAAAGGGAGTCTTGGCAATTCTTCTTTCATGCATTGATGCCCAAAGGCTTTTGGATACTTGTGACAATTTATAGTTCTGACCAAGGATATTTCCTAATAGACACTTGCTACACAAAGACCCAAAGAAAGATCCCACACCAATTTCTGAAAATGTTGTACAATTGTGTTCTGCTATATTTAACAAAATGTGATTGGCCTAAAAACATAATTTACACCAGTTATCTAGGATCATATACTGAATGGAACCTTCAATGCACCAGGTACAAGAATTAAAATGAGGGTAGAATAATCCCAAGATTCTTTTGAATCTAATCGCAAAATGACCCCCTATTACCATATAGGTGAATAACATTGGTTACAATTAGAGCTATATTAACATTTACAAGATAAATTGAATATTTAAATGAATTCTCATTTGCAGGATTGCACCATTTGCGCTAATTGTACATGACCTTCTATGACTTTGTGGTGACAATTTTATGCCAACATATTAATTAAAGATTGTATTTGCATTTGTATATGTTCTTGTAAATATCCTAGTGCTTAGGAATGATTTTGCACCATAAGATGCTTTATAAAATGAAAACACATCACAGGGCAAATATTATAGATATATTATATAATGTTAATGTTGAGGATCTTTTCCTTATGACCTTAAAATCCAATTATCTGTGTGGCATCTTTAGTGACTAGTTGTGCCTCTAGAATATCTTTAAGCAAGCAATATCTTAGGGAAAAAAAGAGTTTGAAAAAGCGTATCAATTTCAGGAGGTCATTTATTCACTTTATGGATTCATCCCTATTACTATCTCTTTCCTCTGGTTTCCCCACAGGTGGAGGCGGAGGTGAATAACCGAATCATTCCCAGTCCAAGATGGGAGTCCAGTGGATTCTTGTGGCAGTGGTGTAATCCAAGACAGCTTTTGTACTTCTTGTGGTGTCACTTCCTGTTTTCTGGAATCAACCATGGTTCTCCAGGAAGAGGCAGAGCTGTACTATATCATTGATCCCAATCCAAGATGGTGGGCATGGTGGATTCCTTTGGCTGTTTTTCAATCCATGATGGGCACTTTAGAATAGAAGGCTGCTGAATTCAGGATAGTGTGCTCCCCAACACAGCCAACAGTGTTTTTCATTGTGTTCTTTGCCACTTGCACTGTAATTTTTCTCCATTGTTTTTTCTCAGTATTTTCCTGGGAATCAAAAATATTCTACAAGTTTTGCCTGCTAGTCTCCTGATTCTGGATGTTTTTGCACCAAGTCCTGAATTGTTCTCCAAACATCTGATTCTTTCATCTGTCTCTGGAGGTTGTTTCCCTCCGGGATTTATCCTCCCTTGCAAGGTTCTCGAGGACACCTTATTTCCCTGGTCTGGTTGTTCTGTGTAGATGGCATTGTGGCTACAGGAAGGAGTGGTGCTAGTGTTCAACATTACCAAACTCAAGACAGAAGTCTCAGCCCAGTTGGGAACCTTACATGAATGGAGTAATGCCCTCCACCTTTTAAAGTTCTCTCCCTCACACTTTCCTATTCTCCTCCTCCTGCCTTTCCCCCTCTAGGGGGACGTTACTGCCAGTTTCCTTTTTGCTATCTTATAGTTAAAGTACTTATTTAAACAAATTATGGGTTTGATGTACAAAAGCCTTTCGTGGTTTCAAAGACCACAATTGAAAAAAATCACAGAGTTTCCGATTGCAGAACATCTTTTTGTAATGCACAAAAATCTTTTTAGGAGTCAGAAACATGTTTACACAACCGCTTCTGAATCCCAAAAAAGGAGAGTGCCTAAAAGGGTAATCCCCCTCCTATATATGAGATGCAATTGAATATGTAATTGGTCTGACAGCCATTACTGTTGCAAACCATTGTGTTTGGAGGATTACTTATTCACAAAAGCTTTTTGGGGGGGGGGGGGGGAAGACAGTGGTCTAGAGGAGCAGTGCATACTCCCCCAATGTCTTCCCGAATGTAAACATTTTTTTAAAGCAACAGCTGCCTCTTTAAGGAACAGGGACGTTTTTTAAAAACAGATTCACAAAGTACGTAAAGAAGCAATCCTGGAGTACTATTTTATGGACTTTTACATGTCAATTAGCCCCAAAACGTATCAAATGGTAATAACGTCGGAATATTCAGGGAATATTAATATACAATTACTACAAACATACAGAATGGTGCCCACTTTGTACTTTTCTGATAGGTGTTGAACGTTTCACAGCCTATTCACAAATTCGTTTAAGAGTACTTAAAAGAGAAAACCTGTAGTACTATTTCCGGTATTCTTAACTGCTTTTGCAAATCGCATTCGAGTGTTGAGATGCTGAGAATGCAAAGGCAGGGTTAGAGTGGTAGGCCTCGATCTAAATTTTTATCCAGAGCTGTTCATAGAGGGTCGCAACTTGCAAATGAGCTCCTTACCATGTAGCAGGCCTCTACAAATAAACATTTTGAGATTTGACTGATTACTATATCAGTCGCATCGAAAGATTCTCAACAGGTCGCAAACAATTGATGCTCAATTTGCACCAACCTTCTGCCACCCGCCCAATAAGTCACTACGGGGCATATGTATCAACCGAATTTTTAATCGCAAACGCTGCGAATCGCAAAAAAACAGCGTTTGCGATTAAAAATTCGCAAAATGGGATGTATGAGGCAAATCCTCATCGCAAATTTAAGGAATCGCTAACTACAAGTTGGTGTTAATTTGCGATTTTCTTTAAAAATGCACTTTTTTTAATTTTACAAAGTGCCACGTAGCGCACATACATGCCCTTAGGGCATGTATGTGCGCCATATGACCACACATGCTAATTTCAGGGGTGCATCAGGGTGTCATCTTGACACCCTTGCACCTTTGAAATTATTCTCAAATTGCGATTAGCTAATTGCGAATCGCAATTTGAGAATTACTTCCCATTCATTCCTATGGGTCTCCTGGCCCATAGAAATGAATGGGAAGGTATTCCTTAATTGCGATTTTGCAATTTGCTAATCGCAATTAAGGAATTTTAAGAAATCGCTAAAGTTTTGCGATTTTTTAAATACATCCCGTTTTGCAATTCTCAAATAGCGATTCTTTAAAAATCGCTATTTGAGAATCGCAAATGGAGATGTTGATACATATGCCCCTAGGGGGCATATGTATCAACCAAATTTTTAATCGCAAACGCTGCGAATCGCAAAAAACAGCGTTTGCGATTAAAAATTCGCAAAATGGGATGTATGAGGCAAATCCTCATCGCAAATTTAAGGAATCGCTAATTTAGCGATTTCTTAAGTTTGCGTAAGCATTTAAGAAATCGCAAATTGCGATTTCTTAAATGAAATGTAAGACGCACCAAAGTATTGCGAATAATCCTTAAGAAATCGCAAATTACCACCAACTACAAGTTGGTGTTAATTTGCGATTTTCTTTAAAAATGCACTTTTTTTAATTTTACAAAGTGCCACGTAGCGCACATACATGCCCTTAGGGCATGTATGTGCGCCATATGACCACACATGCTAATTTCAGGGGTGCATCAGGGTGTCATCTTGACACCCGTGCACCTTTGAAATTATTCTCAAATTGCGATTAGCTAATTGCGAATCGCAATTTGAGAATTACTTCCCATTCATTCCTATGGGTCTCCTGGCCCATAGAAATGAATGGGAAGGTATTCCTTAATTGCGATTTTGCAATTTGCTAATCGCAATTAAGGAATTTTAAGAAATCGCTAAAGTTTTGCGATTTTTTAAATACATCCCGTTTTGCAATTCTCAAAAAGCGATTCTTTAAAAATCGCTATTTGAGAATCGCAAATGGAGATGTTGATACATATGCCCCTAGGTGATTTTACCAAGCTGGTGGCTTTGCACTGTTTTTATTTGTTGGATGGTTGCCTGAATACCAATGAAATGTATATGAATTCTGTAATATTAAAGAAAACGGACTTTTTTTACTTGATACATTAACTGATAACTGTCAAAATATGTAACATGGCAAAAGGAAACATATGTGCCCTAAAAAAGTCTGTTCCTGTCAAGACTCACCTTGAAGTAGGGGAAGTTCTCGGTCATGAAGTTGTAAATCTCGCTGACGGGCAGGCTCCCATTCTTACTGTTCCTCAGCGCCATGAAAATGAGAATACTGGGCAAAAAAGAGAGAATAGATGGTCTTTACTATTTGGAGATTGGCATAACTATAACAATGTGTTGTTCCTATTCACTCGAGTCGCATTTTCACTTTAATGATGAAATAGCAAAGGACATGTACCAACACTATACTGTACGGGTGGACACACTTCAGCAACGCAACGAAGACGCTGTTCAGTGCAACATGCGTGTTACCATATGGACGTCATTAAGTGGTCGCCAGGGTTCGCTATTGCCACCTTTGCCACTGCCCTTGTTTCCCCAAGCCTCTGAGGTTGATAAGAAAGCACCATAAACTAAAGCACTCGGATATCTTAATTGTGAAAAAAAATGAAAAGGAAGCGTTTTAAAGGACTACTACTACTTAAGGCTTAGCTATCTGGATCACCAAACTGTTATGAATGGTTTCAGTTCGATCATGAGCCAGCCCAGCCAGCTGTTATCTAGCAACCAACCTTTATGGCTTTCTTACAGGGATTATATACAACTTAGTAGATGAGTTACTCTCAGTGTCTTTCCTCTGCTGCTGCAATTTTTTTACCTTCAATGCCAGCCCTCTAGAGAAGAGGAGTGAAATCACGAGGCATGTAGACGATAAGGTCTCTTTCTGTATTATGTATTGTATTTAGTCTGGACACTGTACGTAGAGCTGCAGTGGCAGTGCTGCCAGGTCGTGCATGATTGCTCAGCTGAGCCCACTGGGAGAATTCCTGTTGCTGCCTGCTGTATAAGTGTTTTGCTTTAGTTGAAATAATTGCAGATTTGGATAGGTGAGGGTCACTGCATCCGGTGTCTGGTTCATAGCAGCTCTCATTGTGATGTGCAGTGAAAAGATTACCATAATAAACTAGACCTAAATGCACCGATTGTATCATGCAGATCACTGCTAAGCTTGAATTTAAAGCTCTCAGATCTCAATTACTGATCTAAAGAAACTTGCATTTGTAATAATATAAAGTAATTGCATAGCACTTGATTTTAGTTTAACAGCCTCATTTACACTTGATTGAATTGTGGGTATACATGGGGGAAAATATAAGGACAATAGGCGTTTGGCCTTCATATTTTTCTCAATTTTCTCAGTATGTTCACAGGGTGGTAAAATGTGGCCTCCAAATGAGGAAAAGGTTAGGGAAAGGTACGGAGAAAGTGTGATTCTTTACATCACATTTTCTCCCATATTTCCAATTCCTTCCTATTTATGGAAGTTGGAATGTCCTCCATGCAGGCAAGAGACTGGGCTTATAAACGGCATGCTTTTAGATGGTGGTATCTAAAGAAAAAAATACTTTAGAGCAGCAGGTGAAATATGGCCTTGCAGACTTTGAGTTCTACAACTTCTTAAAATTAGATCAGCCCTTACAAAATCCAAATTATCTACCGCCCATCCATCAATCTCCTTATTTGTGACAAATATTAACAAACTGAGCCACCAGGTCTCGCAGATATACAAACTCCTCCGCCCAAAATCCTCTAAACTTAATGATAAGGTTATAGCCTTTTGGGGGCAACTGCCCCCAGAGCCACCAAAGGAACAGGAATGGCCCTCAATATGGAGATCCGTCTCACAAAATAAGATCTCCCCGGTTCTCTCCCAAACCAAATACTGGCTACTAGACAAGACATTTTGGACCCCTGCCTGTTTATTTGCACTAGGGCTCAGAAAAGATGCAACATGCTGGAACTGTAATCGGGAGACGGGGGATTTAGCCCACCTCATCTTTCAGTGTACTGTACTTAAATCGTTTTGGGACAAAATCTTTGCCTTCATAAATGGTGTGTTTAAGTGTACTATGGTCAGAGACTCCTTTAATTTGCCCACGGCCTGTATAAGCACAAACTTGAGAGATGATTCTGACAAAGATCTACATGACCTGTTACTAACTTCGGCAGTGAAAATGGTTCTTGCCAACTGGAAAAACACGGGTAAGACTTCATACAAGAGTTGGATAAACTGGATCATCCATCTCAGGGGGGCGGACAACATAGCATTACAAAGCTCTCCATGGAAACCATCATCCAGGATGCTGTGGAGCTCCTTAGACTCGTTTCAAGACTCTTATGAACCCTCATGAACAAAGCCCTCACCATGGAGCCATATCCGATGACCTCACTGTCGTTCCATCTGAATAAATGTATTTAAGTGAAATGTTCATTGTTACAGGTACTAGACTGCCATATTATGTAAAGTTGCCAATATCGGGCGCCCGTGTACCAAAATATGCATAGATATGGAAATCGATATTACAGGTTGCCCAGCCGTGGCTCCCCCTCTCTCCTCTACTCCTTTTCTTTCCTTTTTCCCTTCCTTTGCCTGTCCCTTTTTCTTCTACCAATGGTCACCCGGGTTAGGCTCATGGTATCCATAAAGGTGCATTACTCTCCCGCCATGTATGCACATGTAAACTTTGCCTTGGACACCCTTGCTTACCCTGCTATATCCTTTCTGTATACCTTGTGAAAATCAATAAAGTATTTTGAAGAAAAAAAAAAAGAGCAGCAGGTGAAATGCTACCAGAGCTCTTAGGTATGAGAAGCTTCTACAGCGTGGAGCACAGGGTCTCTGTGCTGGGAGAACGTTTGGTGGCACCTGGGCACACGCGGTATGAAGAGCCAAAAACATTCTTGTCCCAGCACAGGGGCACTGCCATCAGAGGTGCAACAGATGCAGTCAGACCACAGCAACGGCAGGGTAAAAAATCAATAGCAACATCCTCCTGGTATGCAGCACAGAGGTGCAACTATCGGTAATTCAGCAGTTGCAGTAGAACCAATGAAAGAGGCAACAGCAGGCTGCTTCTAGCAGAAAGCAGGCTCCTATATTTAGTGTAACAACATAGACGTCATTAAGGGGTCGCAGCTTCGACCCCTGGCTTGCATATTGCGAGCCATGGCGATGCTTTTTCAAACCCTGACCTTAGAGGTGGGAAAATGAGTGAACGTACAAAGGGAAGTTCATCTTTATTGGCTTCGAGGCTCCGTCCTCTTTGCTGTTTGCTAATTTTTTATTTCACTAATAACCTATATTTCCCTATTAGTGTAATAAAAAATGGAGCTGGAATGGAATGTTCGATGGAAGCTGAGGTAAGTAAAAAATGTTTTTTTAAATATATGTTGTGTGGGTGCTTGCTGGTGAGAGTGTGTTTGTGAGAGAGAGCATGCATGTGTGAGCTAGTGTGTCAGTTTGTGTGAGTATGTGTGTGAGTAAAAATGAGTAAACGACTGGGGTATCCTTGTGGTGGGAGGCAAGGGGGAGAGATTGGTAAACAAGAGCACCAGTGACAGGTAGTGAGTAAGAATGAATGAGATTGGGTGTCAGTAAGTGAGTATGGGTGAGTCTACGTGAGTGAGAATGAGTGTTCGAGAGTGACTGCAAGTGAGTGCCAGTGAGGGAAAACGGATAAGAATGAGCGAGGGACTTTTGAGAGTATGAGTGCGAATGAGTTGGTCATGAGATGGTCATGGCACAATGGATGTAATTTTGATATATTGGGACACCCAAAACACATTTTGAAAAAAATGGGGTCAACTCCCGGGTAGCATCAGGTTTCATTGGCTTGGAACACCATGAAAGAGATTGAATATTAAATATGTGGCTGTCAGAGCTATGACTTGTGGCCAAATGTATGTGAAAATTGTGCTTTAAAATGCACTATCTGATCCTCTACTCCCTTTTTTTCCCCCTAAAAGTCTTTTGGAGGAAAGGGTACTTTTCCACAAATTCCCTTAAAATATATCTGGCTCACTCAATTCTCTTTCTCACTGCATTTTAGAAGTAAAGGCCCTCCCTACCTCTTCCAAAAATCATGTCAGCACCTTAAATATTGGTGGTATCTAAAATAAAAATTTGTCTGTGTTTTGTTATCATAGTAATCATATAGTTATCATGGAATTTTAATTTAGTATTTTGGAATTTGAGTTTAGTAGTTTAGTTTAGAGGTTATCTGGGTTAAGGTCAAGTGACATCACTTCCTTGAAACATTCAGTATCAATAGTCATATGATGCCACTTCCTGTGATGTTATTAAGGTCAAAGGGTGTGTGATGTCACTTCAGCTAACCCAGGGATTTTAGTGAATCGACATGCATTCACATACCTATACCCTGAGGATTTTCCAAGTCACAAATCCATAAAGATGAATTCATTGATGTGGTTAGGTCTGAGGTCAATTGTGCATTTACATGGGTTACAATTCTAGTCCTGTTCCCCCATCTGATTTTAGCTAGCCCCGGCTTTCCATCGTGTAATAGCGAACAGTGGGAGGCAGGAAGTACTTAGAATTGAAAGGACCATATGCCTACTAGACTCTGAGCTTGCCTATGAGTCATTTCACAAGTAATTTTTATTTCCAGTAGGATTAGAGAGCAGCAATGTTGAATAACCAAATTTGACATGCATTTTTATGCTTCTGGTCAGTTTTACATAAATGCTGCATTGTTCCACAAAAAAGAGAAGGCGCTAAATTCTTTAGTTTTTGTTTGCGCACATCAAATTTGCTTTGTCCTGTTCTCAGCTGTAGCTCTTGCAGCCAAGGCTGGATTTATGCCCAGGACCAAGGGGCATACGCCTAGAGTCCATCGAAAACAGGCCTCTAGAAGCACATCTTTCTCCTCTCTTACTATTTGAGGAGTTACCGTTGCAAGTATGATCATTGTATGTCTAAATATACAATGATTAATGTTGACATCCACTTCATTTCTGAAAAGGCACAGAGGCCGTCATCATAAGTGGCCTCCTAATTCCGACGGGGCAGTGACCCTTCCCGTTGGAATTATTCGATTCAGAGGAACAATGTGGATCTGTCTTGTTTCACCTGGGCTTTTTAGCAGCTGAAAGAGTGAGGATTTCTGGGGAAATCAGACCTGGAATTCTCAATTCTCCTTTATATACTAATTTCTCAACTGAACTTCAGTTTCACATAAATCCCTGTTAACTCCAATCCCCTCTTACCCCATCTGGAGCTACTGGTACCCTGGGTATTGGTGACTAAAGTGAGGGCCATTTATAATGAGGGCTATAGTAGGGGAGCTATTGGAAGTCCCAGTGGTTTACAACTTGAACAGACACCACATTATATTTATACAGACCTTCAGGATATGAGAATCACTCTCATGCGCCCCACATCAGAGATTTCTCATTGAATATACTGCATTGGGGAGGCACTATTGTTCTTTGGCATGAATAAAGGAAACATTTCAATAATACAGTAGATGGATTATTAAATCTTGTAATAAAAGATTGCTATTTATTTAGTGCTTCTGATGGATACTTCAAACTTCAGATTTCTTACATTGTGTATCTCCCCAGACCCTAGAGTGGAACTGTATACTCTTGCACTAGCTCCTGAGTGCAGGCAGATGGTACCATCAGCCCCCATCACAACTCTAGCCTGTCTCGGTTCATGACAACACAGAGCCACATGCACTGAAGTCAGTTCCTCCTTTTGCTTGCCCTTCAACACAGATCCAGAGCTTAGCTCCTTCAGTTCTTCAAGTTTCTGCAGTTTCTAACCAAAACATCTTGCCAATGTTTAGGGATGTCCATTCCTCCAAAGCTACAAGGCTTAAATGATACTGCGCATGTCTTAAGCAGATATCTGTCACTGGTCGCACAACCCTTGTCTTTGGTGCCTCAGCACCAAACATGTCTCCTAGTCCTGTGACAAATGCTCTCTGATGCATTTGAAGGCCACTGGGGAGGGAAAAGGCAAAACTCTTATTCGCCAATCATAATAAATGATATTGGTCCCACTCCAAGTATCAAGTCTGTTTCTGGTCCCTCTGTGCTTCACCATCTTTGGGTAAGTCTAGACAAAGTCGAGAGGCCAGTGAAAAGAAAGCATAAAAATGTCCTAACTGGGCTCTTAATTTCCTTGACAGGCCTGCTCCACGGAAAGATCTCATTGTCAGTGCTTTTGAGGCGTGACTCTGGCTGCAATGTCTGACTTAGATCCTATTCTGGTCCTGGAGCTCATGTGTCTTCGGTTCGCTAGGTATTGTCACCGCCACAGAAAACCAGCTGTCAAGAAGGTCATGCTGCAGCTTTTCCCGATGATTCCAGATCCCTCTGGTTTGCTTCAGGTCTCATGGATTCATCAGAGTATCCAATCGGCCTTCCACTCTCAGGCTCTATTCAGGTACTGCCTGAACCTGCACTTCCTCAGCCTACTTTGCTCCTAGGCCACGTATTGTTGTAGACCTTGCTGGTTTTCCTTTGTTGGCACCACCCCCAAATCCAGAGGCACAGGTACCAGATTCTTCTCTGACTACGATTCCAGATCCTGAATCAGCTTCAGCAAGGGCTTCCCCCATGTCAAGCTATAAGAGAAACAAGGTTCAACCACAGTTTTAGACTCTCCTCCTGGGAGCTTTACCAGATAACCTGCAGCTCTCTCAGCCTACAAACACATCACTTCTGTTCCCGTCCTTCACTTACCCCAGCCTCCAATGTGATAAACAGTGCAAGTTAAACACACGCGCATCAACAGATTTCCGACTGGCCTGAGACCTTTTCAGACAACTAGCCCAAAGACCTGCAAAGGAGAGAGAGCTCCATATGTTTGCTTCACCAATGATACAGCTACATGCACCAAGGATCCCCATGCGTTGCCTTCACCCAAAGCAATCACGGACCTTACACTGCAGGTGTGCTACTGTCAACTTAATAAGGCATCCCCACATGGGGTCCCCGGGAGAGCCCCTGGAGATATAATGCCGCTGCAAGGCCCTGGAGTGAGACTAAATTGCCCACAATTGACAATGAGTGGGCCTGCGAAAAGAGATACAAGGGTGGATCCAGTAAAGAATGACATGCAGCCAGTTAACCAGCGCAGGAGGAAAATTGATGTGGGATTTGCATTAGCGTAAGAAAGCAATATTATCTCTGTGGCTCTAACGCAGCTTACCTACAATTTCGAAGTCCGACTAAGTCGAGAATGGTGGTAGAAGACGATAATGATGACATCTTCTACACTGCTTCTACTCACTCTATGAAACCAGAAGACTCATTGAGACCAGTTTTGAAGACCCTAATACAAGATGTTGTGCAAAGGACGTTACGATCACATGCGCTCCAGTCAACACAGCGATGCTGGGTCTGGCCATCAGACATCCCTCCCCCCCAACCAATGTACTCCCATAGAGAGCCCACTTGCCCCACTCAGATCAACAAAGGATCAAGAAGCAGAGTGCCTCTATTTTTCACCATGATGTACCAGTCAAGTGGGAACCACAATATTTTAACCAGGGTTAACATCCTCAAACTGATGACCAAAGAATGGTCTGAGTACTACTCAATCTTGAACAGAGCATGTGGTCCCTCTTATCCCCCTCACCAAAAGACAATCTAAAAAAACGAAGGTTTCACATGGCAACAAAGCAAGCAGCAGAGAACAGAGATCCCTCCTCCTAGCCACTAACCCAGTGCAGATAATAAACTGGACTATAGCGGGATTAGGCAAAATGCTGGAAGATAAGGACTCGGCGAAATATATGAAGCTGCAAGACATCTTTTGGCTGCAAGTAACCTGGGTATCGGATAATATAGACCTAGAAGGGTTAATTTCCTTTAACACACCTGCCACAAATCAGCCAAGAGGAAAGGCAAAGGGTGGGGTTCATATTTGGGTCAAAGCCTCCTGCTCTGATTACGCAAAATTAACGTGTTCTTCCATAAACAAAAATATCCAACACGGGAAGGTGGAAAAAGGCAAAGGAGTGGTAGGTCTTATCAACATCTATCTACTACTGTGTGGGAAGGACGAAAGCTAAATCCTTCCACATTTTCTGGATGTACTACTGTCTATTCTAAGGCAGGAAAGAGCCACTTACCACTCACCCAGGCAAGAATAATAATTCTATGCGGGGCCTGAATACCAGCCTTCACCCAGTCCTGCAGGACCGCAAAGTATTGTAGGAGGAGGACCAAGTCTGGGGGATTCCCTCCCCTCCATCTAAAGGCTGCAGAACAACAAAATAAGTAAAACAATTGGGTAAGATCATCCTAAATGTGGACCCGAGACCAGTGAATGCCTGAACTACTTCTGATAATCCCCCTAAACCAACCTTTTACATAGGAAAGCAAGCTAGTGCTATTGGAATCTGGTAACCGTTATTTGGGTGGAAAAGAGACTAGAAAGTGATCCTGATCCACTATATCTCGTGCTTGCTCTTCCAGAAACTCAATTCGAGAAATGGCATCAGATACAAACTGTGCACTCCTGCAAACTGAGCTTGAACAGAAACAGGAAAAAGTTATCCAGATTCCCCATTAATTGGTATGCAGTTGATTTCTCCACTAACTTGCAGTGGAGCACAATTCATGTGGGTTTAAGTATGGAGGCTAAGGCTTTAGATCCCAAGACGATCAAATTATTTAAAATGCTGCTTATAGCCACCAATCAAGTATTGATGGACCATAGAGAAAGGGGGAACTAACAGTGCAAGACTCTTAACTTGATTGGTATGACAAGGATTGCTGGGTAAAGAAGAAAAAGCTTAGAGCAGCCCCTAAAAAAAGAATTAATACCCCGGTGTGGTGAGAGACAGCTGCTGGATACCAGAAGTGCCTATAAACACTTCATAAGACACAAGAAGAAAAAACAGTATACGAAGGCCTGGAAAGCTTTACAAGATGCAATCGACCTAAAGGACACAAAAATGTTATTGGAAATCACAGGCTGGGGCTGCGCACGACCCAGGAATCTCAAAGCCATCATAAGCCCCTCAGGATGGGTGAAGCACTTTGCCTTGCTATATATCAAGAACCTTCGGATGTTGATTTGGGAATCAGAAAAGGACCTGCAGGGAGCTCCAAAGAATCAAGCCGTAGATTTAGCTCCCCTGCGCAACCACCAGCTTGAAGAAAATGCATGTAGCAAGATTGATATAGCCCAAATCATCCAACATAAAAAATTGGGAAAAGCCCCAGGCCCAGATAAGGTGCCAGTTGACAGGTTCAAAACCATCCTGGACGCATAGCTGGGTCCCTTGACAGCGGCGTTCAGCACAATATTGGCGGAAGGGGTGGTTCCAGACTTCTGGAGGTCCTCTGTAATAGTTCCAATCCACAAAAAAAGGGAGGAGAGATGATCCAACCAATCATTGCCAATTTCGTTATTGAACGGTTTAGGCACAATATTCGGCATGCTGCTGCTCACTTGGTTGGAGTCCTGGATGGAGGACAACTATCTCATCTCTAAGCTGGTTTTTGCAAGGGGCAGAGCATAATTGATCAAGTTCTGCGATTATACATGATTTGCTTGAAGTGTGTAGCTCTCCTAAATTCCTAGGTCTTCATAGACCTAAAGACAGCTTTTGACAGGGTTGATCGGTCTACACTTTGGTGTATCCTGGAGGAACTAGCTGTCCCCAAATACTTACTGAATTTGCTAATTAACATCCACACTGGCAATACAGCCGCAATGAAATTCGATCACAAAGGCAAATGTACAGCCACTTTTGGTATGCATTCAGGGGCCAGGCAGGGTTGCTTTTTAGCCCCAGCCTTATTTAACATCTATATCAATGGCACAGGAAAGTCTCTTAGCGATCTTGGTCTTGACGTACCTAAGCTGGGGAATGTGTATCTTCCGATGCTAATGTTTGCAGATGATGCAGTCATCTTAGTACACACAAAACTGTCTATGCATCGGCTGCTTGAAGGCTTCAAACTTTTTGCAAAACAAGGAAATTACCAATCGATATACAGAAAACAAAGTTTATGACCTAAAGCCAAGCTAAAGTCAACTTTTAGGATCTCTGGGAAACCAATAGAGTAGTTCAAAACCTACGATTACGTGAGGATTCGAATCGGCGACCAGCTCTACTGGGGTGCCCAAGTAACCAAGTCCGCAGTGATCTTGTGCCAACAGTCTGGGGCATTCAGATATTTGCCAACAAATGTAAATATAACCTAATAAAGCCTGCACTCACCTCTTATAAAACTAAATCGGTGGCAGCCTGTTGCTGTGGTGCCTACATTTGGGGTCACACAAATGTACAGTTGCTTCCAAAAGTGGAAAACTCCTTCTTTAGGTGAATACTATACTTAGGCCCAGGAACCCCAATGGCAATTCACAGAGCCAAACTGGAAATGACACCTGCTACTGGTCATATTGCTTTCCGCCCAGTAGGCCAGTGGATACGAGTCTGGACTACTACTGCCCTCAGAGTTCCAGAGGAGCTTGAAGGACATCCTGAGAAGCCAGAATTGCAGCAGTTTGCTTTGGTTTAGTCATATAGAGCGCTCTTTCAAGACATTAAATTACTTAGATCTATGGCACAACCCAGAAAATATGAACAAAGCCATATTACCAATGGTGAAAAAGAAAGACTGTGCGCATATGTGGCAAAAGCAAGAGGCTACAAAAGGTGCCCTATTGAATAACTACTTGACCGTAAAGTCCGAACCCTGGTGGAAGCCTCTCCTAGATCTGGGTTCGCCACTTGAGAAAAGGGCTTTTTATCTCAGATTCAGAATAGTAACACTACAGGTTCAGCCTTGTACCAAATCCTTGGCCAAGGTTGCCGGACCCGAGAGCTGGCATGTGCTGCTGCCCTTTGGGCAGCCAAGAAACACTGATGCACTTCATGCTGCTTTGTGCCATGACACTAGCCCCCAAAGGTTTCATCTTTGTCCCCTGTTTTTTGAATACGGCACGAAGAAATGTAAGGATGCCCTAACACTTTTTTATAGAACGGACAGGCCTGAAATGTATCAGGCTATAGCATCCCATATATACACTGCTTGGAGGGAAAGATGACCGGTCAAACGGTAGCGTGGTGAGAGGAACAGTTATAGCAAATCAGGGAATTAAGTTAGTTTACCTGTTATTTTGTTTAGAACATGTGGGTGCTAATGGTCCAACTTGCACTTTGATTTGCAATAACAATGACGGAGCCTTAGTGTGATTACTTAAGTCATTCTAAATTCTAATTTTCATGTGAACGATTGATCAGCATTAATAACTGCCTTCTTGTAAGACTGTCAATGGTAGTATATGCCCATCTATTAGCGGTGGTTCCTCCTCTAAGGCGGCTAAGCGTCGCTCCACTTCTCAGCGAGCAGTTTAAAAAGGAAAACTAAAATGTAAATACCCAATGTTATCATTTTCATTTTCTGTTCCTGCTTAGATGTGGGGCGGGGCTGACTAGCAGAGCAGGGGTCAGGTGGAGGAGTGGTAAACACACTCTAAAGTACGCATGGCAGCTTGGCCGGCTGTCTTGGGCTGGCCAAACAGTCATGCACACTTTCCATGCTTGGGTGGAGAACATGCACAGGCTCCCAGTCCCTCTCTGATTGCCGAACCACGATGCTTAGACCATTTACAAAGCTGCTGTAAGGCCACGTTGTAATTGGCTAATGGATTCTGTGAGCCTGTGTGCTTCCTGCTTCCTGCTGCTGACCAAGGAGCCGAAGAGGACCGAGAGGCGGCGCCCGGCTGTCCTACAGGTAAGTGTTTTTATTTATTCATTTATTTATTTAATTTACCCTCCACTATCTTCTCTGTGATACTGCACTGACACCTGCTAGTCATCATCATCATCATCATCTAGATTTTTTTATAATACATTTAATATGAAATTTGGAATCAACCAACAATACAGATAGACTGCAACACTTTCAAGCTATAGTCCATAATGGAAGCACAGCAAAGACGTCATGCAGGTGGATGACAACACATCAGCCTGTTTTGAAGTTATGATACTGCGATTGGGGAGGGAGAAGAGAGGGGTGTGGCTAGATGGTTGCATGAATTAGGAGCCCAGTCCCCATCCTTCAAAATCCATTGTAATCCACAATATTATGGCACCATTAACCCCTGCTTTAGGGGGTAGCCTATGAGAGGCCTTATCATGCTGACTGGCCCTTAGCACCGCACCAAACTGCCAGCGCTTTGCCAAGCGCTAGCTGCGGTCTACTGACGAGCCCCGCTGGACTGCTGTGATCTTGGCAGGGTGGCACCTCTCCTGCTGGGATCCTGGGTGCATGGTCCTTCTCGGTGTATTGATTGCCTCACCCCTGGGACGTGGCCCAGAATTAAACCCTTCTAGGCTGCCGGAAGTAAGATCAGCAGTTGGGGAAGATGCCAGCATTGAATGTCACAATTTATGGCCGGAACCCTGTGGGTGGCGCGACCTGGCTGTTGCGACTTCTAGGTAAAATTGCGTCCTCCTGGCATGCAGCCTGACTGGCCGTGTCTCAAAATCTCTCCACTACTTCCTATCTGCTGGCAAGTTGCTCAGCCTGTCTTTAGCTGCTGGGGTTTGATCTGACTATATGGTCTCTGCTTCCTGCGGGGGCCTGCTGACAATACTTAAGTGTCTTATTATTTCCTCACTAGATTCACAAGTAAACATTTAGCCTAGACAGTGCCTGGGGGAGAATGCTGATTTGCTATACCTACAGACTGGCTTTTTGTTTCAGACTTTGATGACTGTGCTCTCTGTTCCCTAGCCTAAAAAATTACTGATTTACATAGCTTCCACTGCTGACCTTTGCCTTTTGTTGGTTGGCCCTGGCTGTGTTAAACACAGAATGATTTTCCTATTTGCTTTAGCTGCGACTGCCTGCTGGCACTTGAGGATGGTGCCTCCTTGCACTGTTCACCAACCTGCTGACTGGGGCATTCGCGACCCCCTTCTCTGGGATCATCATGGGCAAGATCGTCCCAAAACAACCTACAACCTGTGATTCCAAGTGTCTGACCAGATCTGCCCCTGAGACTGAAGCCAACTCTCCCAGTTTAGAGGGTAAGACCCCTACACCAGATGAAGATCGTGATATGTGTGGTATCTTGCTTGAGATGTGGGTTAGCCTCCATAATGCAGATGGTAAACTTGACCATTTAGCAGCACGGTTTGACCAAATGGAGGAGAAGCTTGATAACCACAGAAACTATCTCGATGAGGTGGAACACACAATCTCTGCAGTAGAGGATGGATTTGGGGAGCTGAAGGATGCCATGACCTACCTCGAAGCGGATGTGTCAAAGATCTTGGTGAAATATGATCACGGTTCCGGTAAAACAACCTTTGCATTCCCGAATCCATCAACACAGGCAAGATGAAAACCTTCATAGAACAATTGTTAAAGAACATGCTTGGCAAATACAATTTTTCCAGTTTTTTCACCAAAGAATAAGCACATAGGGCATTGCAAAATCACCTGCTGCCACACCATGCCCCACTGTGACCCACCTTCATAACTACTGGGAGCAGCCTTGTGCCTTGCCAAGGAGCAGCAGTGCCTTGAGCTCAGTAATCTCCATCTATCAAGACTGACAGTGGTGGTCCAGGAAGCTAGGTGAGCCTTCACAGATGTGAACCAGCTCCTGCTCTCCAAGGGATCCAAATGCACAGTGGCCAACCTATGTCTCCAACTTAAAGGCCACACTTTTTTCCCCATCTCTCCTAAGGAGGCTATGAAATGTGTTTAAACTTAAAAACTACGACAGCTCCCACACAAGCTCAGATCCGCAGGCTACTGATGCCCTGAATTTAAAGGTTGATTCCACAACCGAAGTGGAATGATTTTTCGATCAGTGGATCTGTCAACTAAGAATTCCAATAACACTGTACCATGTTTTTTATATGTTATACCATAACCAGAGGGGGATCTGGAGGTAGTCTTCCTCCTGATTACAATGTCAGTATGTCCGTTTTAGGCTCTATCATCATGAAACGTTAATTGGATCTTACTTTTGTGACAGTTTAGCCAAATATGTTTTTTTAACTTCTACCCTCGGGGGCCACCCCTTGATGGGCGGACACCTGTTTGTCCTGTGTATGGTAGGGGTAGCTGGGGATTCTCACTGAGAGTTGGGGAATTTAATGTGAGTGTGGGTAGGAATAGGGCCTTTTTGTGCTATGTTTGTCTTCGGGGTTTGTTCTGTTTATTACTAAATCCCTGTCCTTTGCAGGGTTTGACCACTTAGTTCTGTCTGTTCTACATCCCTTATATTTGGGCTATGCACCTTTCCAAGAGGAGTGCTTGACGCATACCATTAATCTGATCACCTGGAATTTCAGGGCACTACGTAACCCCAAAAAGCAGATGGCTGATCCTAACTTATCTAGACCGGTATAATGTTGAAGTTATCTTACAGCAGGGAACGCACACAAACCCTTTCAAACCTTACGCTATCGCTGAGCGTTGGGGACACCCCAAATACTTTGCCTCATGCAGTACATATGCCAGCGCAATGGCGACACTAACCCGCAAACCGCTATGCTTTCAACCAGATCAAATATACACTGACCCATGTGGTCGCTTTCTGTACATCTCAGGGACACTGAAAGACTGCCCTCTCACACATTTCCTATCAGCTCCCTTATCTGGACCAGTGCTCTGTGTCGACATTGCCACAGCAAATGAGGATTCTTTTTATATTAACAATGATTCATTTTTAGCTTTTCTGACGAAACCTTTATAGTCTACTTAAGGGAATTAGGTCCTACCCAAACAAACAGGCGTCCTTAAATCTTTCTGTACACAACTAGCTCACCTGGAGAAGTCACTCACTGCCAGTGATCAATGCTGTGCAACAACACTGCAGACCTTAGAGAGTTCAATGACATATATACATAACTTTATGAAACCACTGACTGTGATGTAGCTTTTTTGGGCAGATACTCACAGGCAAGTATATTTAGGGAGGGTGAGCGACCTAGAAGGACACTATTCTGGTTTCTAAAGAGAACCCAACCAAAGGCAGTGATTCAGTCATTACCACTTCACTCCAGGTAAGTCATTACTAGTAATCAGGCAGTCAGGTAAGACCAGGCTCAAGTCATCCCAGTGGCCCTGGGCTGGGCAAGGAGTGTGTGGTACCTACACCTTTTGGCCATGGCCATCTGTCTGTCGATCTGGCTGCATCTTCTGGAGTACTTCCTATTGCAGTGTCCTGCATCACAGCCTGCAAAACCTACATCTCCACGTGTGGAGATTGAGTGGCAACAGTTGAGGTAGAAAGTTTTTGTATGGTGTTTATCCGCAACATTCAACCTCTACAGGCACAGTTAGGTGACATACTGTTATTCAGTCTTTCTTTGGCCCAGCATGGGCTTGCTGTGGCAACAGTTAAAGGTTACTTATCGGCCATTTGGCCTTTTTACATCCACCTGATCAGCCATATCTACTTTTTTTAAATCACCTGTTGTGATGAGTGTCTTAAAAAGGCTGGCTCATATTCCCACCAACACAGTTTTTGATGATGCAGCTGGACCTTAATTTGGTTCTCATATGTGCCCTATTTGCATCGATGCACAGTTGTTCCCTATATATCCTGACACTAAAAACAACATTCCTCATTGTGATTACTTCAATGCATTGCATGAGTGAATTACAGGCACTTTTTGTCCAGCAGTCGTACACCACCTTTTTCCCCAGACAAGCTAGTCCTCAGGATGAGGGCAGCATTTCTCCTGAAGGTTGTCATGCCCTTCCATATTGGGCAGTCTATCACTCTGTCAATCTTCTTCGCTCCACCATACCCATTTAAAGAGGAAGAAATACTTCCATCACCTTGACCAAAAGAGAGCACTAAGCTTTTACATCAGTCCGCATCAAACAACACTGAATGGACAAACAGTTCTTTGTAGGGTTCTCTGAGACAAAAAAGGGAACAGTTGTTGAGAAAAGAACCCTCTCCAGATGGACTACTTGAGTATCATGTTCTGTTATGGAGACACCAAGAAACCTCCTCCAGTGGGCAGACCTGCTAATTCCACCAGAACAACGGCTGTCACCACCGCTGGTGCGTTGTGCGCCAATCTCGGACATTTGAAAGGCTTCTACGTTTGCATCACTCCACACGTTCGAGAAGCTTTACTGCCTGGATAACTGCATCTGGCGAGAGGGGCACTTTGACTGTTTGGTCCTGCACATTTTCCTCGTGTGAGTCATTTTACAGACTCATCACCTGGAGAAGTACTGCTTTGGTATCTATTCACAAGGCGAGGAATATGTGGTGAAAAGTACCCCTCAGAAGAAAAAGTAACTTACCTTCAGTAACACACTTTTTGGTGGATACTCTCTCTTACTGCAGATTCCTCACTGACCCATCCACCTCCCAGCTCTGTGGAAGGGACTCCTCTCCATACTAACAAGATTCTAATCTAGAGATCAGTGGCGGCTCCTCCACTAGGGTGAAGGAGCGTCACCCCACTGCTTTCTTGCAATGCGAGAAGCAGAAACATAAAATGGTAATAACTACCATTTTATGTTTCTGCTTCTTGCACTGAGAGAATGCAGAAGGGTTTGGTTGGGGGCGGGCAGGTGGGCGGGTTTGCTCTAGGGCAGGAGAGGAATGGCTTGCCCACTGCTGAGGGCGCTGACTGTTTAGTGCGCCCTCTGGGGCCACCCAAACCAGTCATGCGCATTCTGCCCTATCTCCATGTAGGCTGCAATGCAGCCTACATGGAGAAAATGGCCTCCCCATAGGCGCTTGACTGGGCGCTGTCCCGACCAATCACAACGCTGCAAGTTGTGATTGGCTTAGGAGAGGGGAGGGAGGCTGCCTGCTTCCTGTTCCTGCCGGAGGCAGGACAGCAGGAGAGCAGGTCAGGAGCAGAGGCAATGCGGGAGCCGGGAAGGTAAGTTTATTTTTTAAATTAAGCCCTCAACCACCCCACCACCCGCGCTACCCCTCCCCCGCCCCCCACCCGCGAGTCATGCTGGCTGGGACTGCTAGGGATATGCACACTGGCACAATCTGCGTGTCCGACAGCATGGACAGATATCAGAATGAAACTGACCTCTGTGCGCTCACGAAGAGGCTCGGATGTCACATCTGGGGAGGGGCAGCCACGATGTGGAGCCACATGATGCCACCTACTGATGCATGAGATAATTGCTGATAAAATTCTCTGGATCCAGTCTGGCGCTGGAAATATTCAAAAGATGAGGAATCTGCGGTTGGACAGATTATCCACCAGAAAGAGCGTTATCAACGTCAAGAAACTTGTTCTTCCAGTATAGTATCTTGGCTGCTAGTGGGTGAGGTGGGACCTCCAGTAGATTTTTTTGTGCAAAGAGGGAATGCACCTTATAATGGAGCATTGAATGAGATGTTTGCTACGTACAAACTTGCGTACCCACCATTTGAGTACGTCTTTATGATTGGAGCGCTCTACTTCTCCCAATAATACCAATAAATGCAAGTTGTTTCACCTAGCCATACTCTGTGTATTCCCTCTCCCTCTTCCAGGCCTCCCAATGTCATCTTCATGGTTACAACAGAAGAGTGTTGTTATTTCACAGCGACTTCAAGTTCTGAAATATGCCCTTCGGATTACCTGACGCTAACAACTGTATGTCTAAGTAGGCACCCATCTAATCCCACCTCCCGTAGCTTTGCTTCAATTGCTGTTTGCGATGCCTGAATCACCTGTAAGATTACCTATGTTCATGCTTAAGATGTCATGGCAAAACAAGTAAATTTGCTTCGAGCTAGGATGCAGTGCCAACAAAACCAGCCATAAAGGGGGCCATGCTGAACGTTCTTGTCCAATTTGCTTTGTTTATGACTGCGCTCCACTTTATTTCTTATTATGACCTGGGTGACGTTCATCATACTCTTGTTATTATTATATGCCAGCTCGTTAGTCAGGCGTCAGGATGATGCATTTGGAATTCCAGGCAGCAGACTCTGGAACCACCTGTACTCCTGTGAGGGTCCCTTGTGACAGTCCAGCACCTGGTCCAAGTCCTACTTGCGCTCCCGGTCACCCATTAGCCTGTCAGAGAGAAGTAGGGAGAATGGGCAAAGCCTGTCAAACATGATCCTGGCAGCAGTCAGTTGCTTAGTGTCAGTGTGCCGCAAGTGAACCCTCTTACCAACAATTCAAGGCCTGGCCTCCTATCCTGTACCTGCCTCTTCTTAATGAAGGTACGCCCGGGTACCAGAAATGCCCATTGGTTAACCACAAGCAGATGTGCTGCTGGATAGTAATTGAACAGATTTAGAGGAGCAAGCCCACCCTCATGCACCCCTCTTTATTTTATACTCCAGGAAATTCTAGGCATACCAGTCAACCATAGGAAGCCACAAAGACCTACTGCTTGTGCTGTGAAAAAACTTCCTTGGATCAAGTAGGGAATGTTTTTGATACAAAAATGGAGAACGATTCCCCCACGTAACTACCGGATTTCGAAACCTGTTAATAAGTGTCTCCAGATTATGTTTTTAGAATCTTTTTTTCGTCTTCCATTATGTATGATTAGAAATATGTAAATCCCCCTGATTTAGTCTTGAATTGGGAGACTGGTTGCGCAGCTGGGCATCATTCACTTATTTGTTATAGTACAAATTTCTCCCATTTAATCACAATATCAGAGAAATGGCCAAAATTGCGGCATGTCTCCAAACGTCATTTGACCATACCTGTGCTTGTTACACAAGTAAAATATCATATTGTGACATTCTGCACTCTCATCCTTAACACTATCTGATCTGAAGGCTGCCTTACTAATGCAGGCCCATCAGACCAATGGCTTGGGCGTCAGGGTTAAATTGTGTATCCATGTCCTTGCCTTCCTATAACGCAAAGGAACCTAAATGTACACTATTAATCCTAACTCTGCTCACTGGCAATCTATGCAGCAGCTCAATTAACCCAACATCCTATGCCCTATTCCCTTCGACTTCAGTAGTGAGACGATAAAGGCCATTCCAAAGAATCGAATGCCTTTTCACCATCGAGAGTCAAAATCGCTACTGGTTTAGTCACAAGCTTAGACATATCTTGAAGCTGGGCATGCTTCCAAGGTTCACTCTAGTTGCTTTTTTTTTTTTTTAGAAATGAAGCAAGATTGTTCAGTGTTTATTAAAGCCTCCCCTACGCCCATTATCTGTTTAGCTAATAATTTTGTAAGGGCATTAGTTCCAATGTTAATGAGATCGGGCTGTATGCTTGCATCTCTCTTTGGTTTTACCTTTCTTATAAATAAGGGTTAATGCTGCCATTTTAAGGTCATCTCTCAATATCCCTTCTCTCCCCATGTCCTAGCAGGCCTTGGTCGCTTGCAGTGGCATGATATTTGGCTATCTCTTAAGTAATTGATCTGGGAACCTCTTCTAATATTTCACTGTTGTTTTTATTTAGTCTTCAAATTGGGGGACCCTTAAGAAACTGTAACATTTGTCAAATCTTTCAGGTATTGCTCAAATCAGAGAAGGCTCAGAAATAATCAGCAAATACTCATTCCATTTCATGACCAACTTTGACCACCATCTCATCTCTAGCTATGATTTCCCAAATCCATCTGTCTATTGGATCTTCCTTGCTTAACCAGACAAGCAGTTTGCCCTCCTTATTATGATTCATAAATATGGCTATGAGTCCGTATGAACGAAACTTTAACCTGATTTCAGACTTTTCTCACTGCAGTTTATCTTTGCAATTTCAAGTTTGTGTTTTCACTCACTTCTCAATCTAACTATAACAGGTCCTTTTTGACCTTTCTAATATTTGCCATGCTCGCCTGTATATTCGCCACTGTCAGTGCAATGATTTCCCCTCCCATACCTCACTTGTACACTTCCGACAATGAAGCTTTGGGCTGAACTATTCATGTGTTGTCCTGACAATAGATATTGGTTTGAATAGTCACGTTTAATATGTCATCAATTGTTTCAAGCTCCGGTAGTCCTCATAGGTCTGAATGTCCTCTTCCCTCTGGCACAAATCAGCACTATCAGTGGAGCCTGATACGGTACACCCCTAGCAAGGAATTCAATCCTTGTGCATTTGTGGAACATTATGCCTGGGACAAAAGAAGAGTCTGGTCTTGAGTGTGATCTTTAGGTTCTAGAACAGTATTGTGTGTCTCTCAGTCTGAAACTTTGCATGTTATACATCTGTAATGTCCATGTATATAAACACATTTAGCCTTGAAATTGCCCCCTGGATACCTGTCCTGGAGGTCATCCATGCCTAACATTGTCAATCACTAGATTTCAAACACCTCCAAAATGACCACTTCCATATTTGCGTCAGACATCGGGGAAGCCCCTTCTTAAGCCTACCCTGATGAATGCTGGGAGGCAGATACCAGGACACAATTGGCTACAGTTCACAGTCCCAGTGTCCTGCCACCGCCCCTAGCATTCTTCAGCATCCATTCATGTTTTGATAACAACAAAGGAGGGTCTATTTAACAAAATGCAATTCTTCTCATCGCAGATGAAAAACCTGCATATACTAGCAGTTGTTTTTCTTTGACTTACGACCCAACGTTGTTCACTACTAAATGAGATTCCTGGGGTGGAATTACATCTGGCTACAACGCACTAGCATTTCAATCACCATGTTCTCGTTCACTTTGTTACCCAGTACACTGACATTCCAGATCTTTACTTTCAGCCTACATTGCTTCGACACATTTTATATTTTGCATATGTTAAACAAGTACTTTCAGTAATCAAGCTTGAAAACAAATAGTTCCCAGCAAAACTTAGTTATTGCTGTAACCATCCGAAAAACTAAACTTACCATGTCCATTCCTACAGCATCACCGTATTCCAGGTACAAATTAACTTCATATCTGCATAGTCTCATTCCACTGGCCGTGAACCTCATTTTCTGGACACACTTCAGACACTAACAGTCTCATAGACTCAGCCTCTGTTGCGTTTTTGGGTCCTTCAGTTCCCTATATTTTCTCTGCTTTTTTCTCTAGTTGATTCAACTTCAGCAAAGCCAATGATGACAGACTCAGATGCCGATTCCGATCCGGGAAAAATTTTCCCCGTACGAATCGTATCCGTTTTTTTTTCCGTACGAATCGTACAAGTATCGTACACGGGTGGGGGTACGACTCGTACATACACGGGTGGGGGTATGTCTCGTACATACACGGGTGGGGGTACGACTCGTACATACACGGGTGGGGGTACACGGGTGGGGGTACGACTCGTACATACACGGGTGGGGGTACACGGGTGAGGGTACGACTCGTACATACATGGGTGGGGGTACGGCACGTACATCCGCGGGGTCTGGGGGAGGTTCGGCGCGTACCGGGCCCCCAATTCCGCTCGCATCGCGCCGTACTTCGCTTTTCCGGCACTTTTTGGGTGCCGTAAAAATATTGCCGTCCGGACTGGTGTTGGTACGATTCGTACTTCCTGGTTCGTGAAATGCAGCCTGCATGCGTCCCGACGTCACGTCGGCGCTGTCCCGGATCACATTGGTATGTGTTTTTACAGTCGGTCAGTGTTTTTTCCGACTCGTACGGAAATGGTGTTTCTGTACGAATCGTACTTGCAAGTTTGTAGGGTTATTTTACCGGGTACGAGTCGGACGGAGAAAACCCTCCGACCGACAGTTCGTACCCGGTTTTTCCAGGATCGGAATCGGCACCTCAATGTCAGTATCTTTTTTCAATTGCCCACCCTAGTGGATATTCGTGTCCTGTATGAAGCATCCCCTCATTATGAGCAGAAGACTATTGTCCTGGTCCCTGGTTTAGTAACTAAAGCGATGGTGGCAGCATACTGTGTTTTGGAAGATCAGTGGTGTCACCAGACCTTTTTGTCTTTGTCAACGTGAGTGAGTCCTACTGGCCTGTAAAGGTCCGCTGTTATGTATGTGACCAGGACCTTGCGCTGGTAACTTGTGTGTATTGTGAGTGCATGCACATGTGTGGTGTGTTCTAGCACATGTGTGTTTGTAGGCTCTGTGTGTGTGAGAGGGAACCGAAGTACTGAAGTCAGAGGGATCAATTTGGGATGCCCTAGGCCTAACATTGCACAAGATGAAGGGTGAGAATTGTTCTCCAAGGCAGTGAATGTGTATTGCGAGCATTCCTGACACTGAAGTGAGGATGATGGAGACAGAGTCACCTTTTGGAATTCCAGGAGGCAGTTTGTTAGCAAAGAGCTGCTGATTAGTCTTCCTAAGCACTGGCATGAAGTTGATGATAGAGATAATGGGTGGGGCTGCAGTTTTGTTATATGATGTGAGTACGTTTCTAGGTCGGGCCTGCCCTTTTGTCTGTCTCTGATTACCACTTCAGTTGGGCTGATGACAGCCAGGTGCAGAAACCTCACACCTCCCTGTGACTGTGTTGTGGGTGTCACAGTTTGGAGACAGTGCCAATGATACCTGCTATATATATAAAACACACATATACATACAGGAATAGCACACACATTTACTCACCCAAAGACAAAAAAAACTTCGATAAATTTAAATTGTTTAACGGTATATGTATGTTTGTGACGTGAAATGGATCTACTAATAGATACACAACAGTAATACAAAAAATTAATTAAAAGATCTTAAGAGAAAGTTGAAATTTATCAAAATATATTTTGGTCAAAATATTGATTATTGTAAAAGATTTATTTGAAAGGTGATTTTTGCAAAGATGTTGTGGAAAACGGGATGATGACATGAAACCAAGGAGAAAGGGAACCATCACAGCCCCTGGACCATGCAGAGTACTAGGAAGAAAGCCAAACAGAGGAGAAGGACAGGACCAGAAGAAAGAGAAGAACCGGAAATAGGGGCCACAAGAGGCTGAAGATGAGAAGGAGTAGAATCACCGATAGGGGGAGGATGGTCAGGAGGAAGATGTTCAGGAGGACTACTAGAGGACTACTAGGATGAGGAGGCTACTGTGACTCTAAGCCGCATGTAAGAATTTGCCCGTAGTAACAGTGGTCACTCCTCTTTCAAAGAAGTTCCTAATTACTCTTTGTGGACTATACCCTCTTTTAAATCACCCCCTTTTCAGCCCACGCAAACCGCTGCTTAAGCTCCTCCACTATTTTAAAATGTAGTGTGTTTGTGACCAACTAAGTACACCAGGACAGTTTTACTATCATATTTTTGATAATTATCAATTATTTTAGGGGCTGAGTTTGTCAAATTTAACACATAAGTTGACTATTATAGGCTCCACCCCCCCCATAACATTACTTCTTATGACACATTCCTCTTTCCTCCGCACTTGAGCTATGGGATCCAATAATAAACGTTTTTCCATTTCCATTGCTGCTCTCATCCTTCTTGGAGTTGGTGGAAGATGAGAGCCAAATGTGATGGGAAGTTTGTTTAACATACTTGAAGCACATTGATTCTTCTGAGAGAAAAAAAGTGGTGCACACGTGTAATTATAAACTGTTGGTAGCACTGAAAAGCACTGTTGCCCGTTAATAGAGGTACCAAGGCGGGACTGGCCATAATGGGCACCGGGCCGGAAGGGTGGGGGCCGGGTTTGGACCCATGGGGCCCGGTTTTGCAGTAGTGCTGCAATATTGCCCCCCATAACGAAAGCGGGACCAGTACTGCTCAATAGCATCGCCCCCCTACCTGCCCTACCAGGGCCGGTCAAGCAGATTGCCAGGGCTGGTTGCAGTTCCCAGTCCGGCATGAGAGGTACCACGGTCTGTGGCATCAAGGAAATAAGGTACTTTGGACTAACCCTGGGCGTAGTTCGCGAAGTAGCGCTACGCGTAGCTACGCAAAGTGCACTTCGCACTACGCGAGCTACGCGTAGCACTTCGCAAACTGTGTAGTACCTTGTTCGCACTGTGCAAGATGCCGTTTTCAATGATTGCTCAGTGCGGACAAGCATCCGGCACTGTGCAATCATTCAAAACAGCATCTTGCACAGTGCGAGCTGTAGTTTTCTGCCGCTCGAGTAGATTTTTACTCGAGCGGCAGCTTTCTCAACGCGGTCGGGTAGTTTCTCATAGCGAGCAGTCGCGAGCATACGCGACCACTCGCAATGAGAAACCTGACCTCCCCGCGTTGAGAATCTCGCCGGGAGGATTATTTACCACGCTCGCGATCGGCAACTTGATGTTGCTGATCGCGAATGAGGAAAAAGTTTCGCCGGTATGTCATTTTGCTTGCTCGCGGTCGCCAACTTGACGTTGAGGACTGCGAGCAAGCAAAAAATTACTGCTGCACTACGCTACGCTACGCGTGTTTGCACTGTGCTATGTACCATTCGTGTAGTGCGAAATAGCGCAAACTACGCGAGCGTATCGCTTTGCCCAGTGCTACTTTGGACAGGGACACGTTGAGCATTTTCATGATGTTCAATGGAGGGATAACCTTGAACTGATACTATAGTATTTTGCAATTATTGTACATTCTAAATGAAAAAAAGAACTCAAGAAGTCCCACAAGCTACAATCTCTGCTTCAGTTTAGGACTTCGATTTGCTGCTTATCTACAGGCTCCCACATCCTGTACGTTGTAATGTTTCTGCAATGAGTACCTCTCAAGACTAGCGCAGCAAGGCTTACCTGTAGGAATAGATTGGCTTAGGAAACAGGGGTTGCTGAGGTTCCAAGCTGACTTGAGGAGCGATCCTCTGGTATGGGTAGTGTGCAGAAGTGATGTAAGTCAGAGGATAATTCCCTCCCGAAGAATACTGACGAAAACAACAAAAAAGAATGAATTAGCTGCTATGTAAAAAGGCAAACACACAAGTTTGACTGAGAAGTGAAGGGGATAACAATCATGAGAAAATCGAAGTACTTGTTATCTTTTTCTTTTCAAACTTGCATTCTTGCTAAACACCATTCACATGCCTCCCACTTCAGCCATAGTGCTGGCTCATGCCAGCCATCTTGTTCCTACTTGGAGACGGGATGGTTGGCTCACTTACCTTAACTGGGAGACTAAGGGCTGGATTTACCAAGAGTCCGTTCGCAAAAAGCTCAGAATTTTGCACTGACTTTCTGTGAACAGCCCTATAGACTATTAGCTGAGTTTACAAAATCATCATTCGCAGTGGGGAGCAGAAAAACCTGCCTTCTGATTATTAATTTGACTCGTCACAACATGCGACCCCCCCTGTGATAGGCTATAGGCACAGGGATGGTGGCCTGCAATGGACTGCAGACCACCCTTCCTCTGTTTGTATTTCGAAACGGAGATTTTTTTTCCCAAAGATTCCCTTGTTAATTAAAGGACATTGGGCCATATGTATCAACACATTTTCCCATAGACACAGAATGGGTAAAACCCTTTGATACATCTGGCCTCTGGTGCTGCATGGAAAAAAGAAAAACGTTATTGAAAATATCATAAGGGGCATTCAGAGGCACTCTGGAGCACTGCCTGCTCCTCCTTAGTCTGTCAACGCAATTTTCTTATTAGTGAACTGAGTCCGTAACTGAGCGATGGTTTGCAACCAGAATCGAGGTTGGAAACCATTGACACATACCATAGTGACTCGCTGTTTGGAAGGAACATCCCTTTCAAATTAGAATTCTGTGTGGGTGTCACACCTTATTGCACGAGTCATAAAAACTTTCCAGACTCTTAAAATGGGTTTTGTACATAAATTGGGATTTGGCAGTCGCAAACCCATTGATTTTGTGAATCGCAGGGTTTCACGTCAGAAACTCCTTCAGTACCTTAAGTCCTAAACCTCTTCTCTTTTGAGTATCTGGATTTAATATTCTGCGCTTGCATTGCCCACATCATGCACAGGGCTGGTTCATGCTGCTATGAACCAGACCCCCAAACGCTGAAGCCTGGGGTAGCAATCTTTCTATAAGATCTATAATTTTAACAAATGAGTATGTTTTAATTGATCCAATAAGGTATCCCTTAAGAGCAACCCTTGACAGGAAAGACCTTAGAGCACTGGGGTAACAATTTGGGCTTACTGTCTGGGGCCTGGAAGGAGATGCGTTCCAGTATGGTGGTAAGAATGAGTGGGCAAAGCAGGGATTAACACATTGCTTAGTTTGAGCTGGTGGCTCCAGGTGGGTCCGGCCGCACTCATTTTTGGGGACCAGTACTTATTTTTCCTCAACAAAACTTTCATCTAAAGCAAGATGGAGAAAAACACAGAAGGAGGAAAGAAAGAGGAAGATGGACAAACAATGACCGAGGAAGAAAGGAGGGTTTTAAAAGAACCTGCAAGAGTGAAATAAAGAGGCAGGGAGTACCTGGTAGTGAATGAAAGAAGCATGAGGTGGAATCAAGACTATGCAGCCTTGGTATTCAGCACCTTGAACTTCGATAGCGCCAACTGCAGGATGCAGAGCAAAACTTTGGGCCCCAGCAATTATTATTCAACAAATTAGGCACTGACTATACCAGACATTCTGTGAGATCTGTTATCTTCTTGTTGACTGTGTCCCAAGCAGCTTAACTAGACAAGATAGCTTCAAGGGGATGAAAGTTCTGCCAGATAGCAAATGACAAGAATTGCAGCAATTGTATGGATTTGTTTTTGGTTTAATTTACGTCTGCACAAACCAGGCCAGAAGGTGCATCAGAGTCCTGTATGTGTTATGAATTAGAGCCTCACCTTATTACAAATTACAAGATCATGTAAATAACAAGAACTCACTTAAGGAAAAGGACAGCCCCGAGAATCAGCACGCACGACTGAAGCTAGTTCAGTTAAGGTGCAAGACATTCAAGTATAGAATCGTTCAGGCTCAGAGTAGCATGCTTATACTGACACACAATCGCTATAGCTTAGTAGAGCTCAATGTCCATTCATCTGAAATCTGCCTGTATCCCAAAATAAGCAGTCAATGATACAGTAGCTGAGTCAGGTTAGATTGGAAAGCCTTTTGCTCTGAAACCCACTGCGATTCACCCCACAGGGACAACCCTAACCTACATCACCGTCACACGGGTTTGACTGGCATGTTGCAAGATACCTCACCATTTATGGGGCAAAGTTGCAAGAAAACACAACCCACACTGCACTTAGTTGCTTATGCCAGAGCTGGCCATTGGATGCACCCTACAGAGGGACCTTCCACATAAGTTCCAACAACCATAGACTCACTGCTCTTATGCAAATAAATGCTGTGAGTTTAAGTAATTGGTGAAAGTGCCTGTGAGGAAATGGGGTGTATTATATGGTGTGGTAGTGTAACCTCACATTGTAATACACTTACCAATCCATTTAGGACCCTTGGGTTACATCTGTCCAACCCATAGCTCAATCCTGGGTAGCAGTGGCACGGAGCAGCAAGGCTTACAAAGAGGAAGAAGTGTTAAGCATTTAAACAACCAAAACAATTAAAGAAGAAATTAACTTGATACTCAAGAAATCCGACACCAGTTTATGAAAATAGGTTGTATTTTCATAAGAATTTAGACTATAAATATACTGGAGGGTTCCGGAGATATAGATTTTACAAGAAATAAAAAATCAGTTCAATTTCACTCAACCACGAACAAACCTTGGCAAAGTCAAAGAATTGGACACAAAAACTTTTTCAAAGAAAACGTAGGTAAGTGCCAATGCGTTAATTTAGAAGTACTTGGGGTGACCAAACCTGGCAGGAAGAAAGTAAGGGAGACCAACAAGATCCTCAAGAACAGTACTTTCACAGGAGAAGCACCTGGCACTGGCAATGGATTCCTATGGAGTGGCCATGATGCAAGGGATGAAGGATGAAGGATGCTGAAGATGCTTGAAGGATACAGTGGCTGCGACACAGTTAACGGGGGTCTTCCTGCAGGGATTTCTCGGTCTACGAAGATGGTGAGGGGTTGCAGGATTGATGTTCCACGAAGTCTTCTGCGGTCTGGCTGAAGTCCAGTCACCACTAGACTACCATTCGCCCGTTTATGCGGTCACAGGTCTGTCCTTCCAGAATTGATAACTCGCCTTCTGAGGGTCCCAGCAACTCTCTGACAGCACTCTGAGGTTCAGCAGACTCAGGTACAACTCTGTGCATCAGGTCTTGGTCCTTGGTGCTGCACTGTGGCAGTTGTAATGGCTTGCAGACTTTGGGATGAAAACTTGCCCCAGTAGGCTTCTTCAGCTGTTGTGTCCTGTGCTGCAAACAAGAGGCCAGTTAGCTGGCCCTTCGAGTTTTCTTGGCTTGCCTGGGCTCTGGAGACAGGTTCTCCTTGAGCAGGACTTGGTAGGCACAGTCTCTCTCTCTCTCTCTCTGCTAGCCACCAGGTGAGGTCCTCGTCAGTGTTTCTCTGTCTGCTGCTCTCTCAGTGCAGCAGGGCAGTACTTTGGTCCTTCTTCCAGGCTGTTCAAGATCTGAGGTCTGGATGCCTGGGGCACCGTACCCACTTTATGCTCAGAATGTGCTCTCCGGGTAGGATGCGGTTGGCAGCTTATGGGCTACCAGGTTCCCTCCCACGTGATGACCACTTCCTGTGGAGTGTGGCATCTGGATATCGCAGGATGCACCATTTTACTCATTCCCAAGATGGCGAGACCCCTCTCCTGGTGTTCAGATCTCACTTATCTCAATGCTGCACACAGAATGTGTGGTTGGGCTTGCTGAGCCTTTTTCTATTTCAGAAACAAACACCTAAAGTGAGGATTTAGTTTATAAAATATATATATGTTTTTTAAAACAAGGACACTGATGTGCATGGCGTTTTCCCTCTGTGCATGGAGACCACTGTTGATATTCACTGCCCAGGCCGCCATGCCCTGCATAACTATAGCAGCCAGTGACATTTTTAAATTGCAGAAAGTCCAAGGTGAAATCCAGCGAGTGAGCAAATGAAACCCATACCCACTATTACAACAAAGGTTCGTTGGCTGGAAAGGAAGGGGAGTTGGGTTCTCCCAAGAAAAGTGCTTATGTGAGACTTTGTGTGCTGAAAGGAGTCCATCCCTAGTCCAGGGTAGGAACGGTGCAGGCATTGCATAGAGCAGCTTATTCTTGCTTACCTAAGTCTGTAAATGCAACGGAGACACTGCACTGCATCTCACTCCATAACAATTTCAGGCAGCGCTGATGACAAGCATGCAGTTATGTCATTATGTATTGATTCAATTAAGCATC
Organism: Triturus cristatus; assembly: GCF_964204655.1. Classification (NCBI taxonomy): domain Eukaryota; kingdom Metazoa; phylum Chordata; class Amphibia; order Caudata; family Salamandridae; genus Triturus; species Triturus cristatus. Next base: position 846,501,555 of record NC_140584.1, on the reverse strand, counting down.
AGTTGCAAGATTCCAGAAGGTGGCACTGTTTGATTACTTCAGAACAGCTTAACATGGTTTAACGTAACTAGCAAGAGAAATATGGAATTGTAAAACACAGTAGTAGAATAAATTAAAAGATGTTTTTCAGCTTTCACTGACTCTCAAAGTCTAGTCATTCAACGTGCTACTGACATCACCTACTCAAAAAGGATCAATGGTATTTATCCCTAAGAAGCATGAAGTGCCAATTTAGAGAACGTTGTTAATCCCTGCACAAAACACCTGGTCTCGGGGCATTTAGTGGAGGTTTCTGATTGCCCTGAATAATCAACTACACCACAACACTGTAAAACAGATGTCTCTGACTGAACGAGTGATGTGCAGCATGACTGCGCCGGGCTAGAACTACAACAGCCTCCAAGACAATATCGGCGGCATGGGGGTCACTCCTGCTGCAGACATTGCCGGATTAAACCCTGTGGAGGCCCTTAGGCAGTCGAAATTTCGCAACTTATCCCCTAAAACCCAATGTACCGGATTTGTTTTATAATCTGACAGCTGCCAGAAGAGGAGCTTTTAAGAGACAAACTGTTATGTGAATCTAATGTCTCTAGTTTATGTACTTTAAGTTTTTAAGGGGTACCTTACATTAATACAGTATTTTCTCTATAGAGTCTTTGATGTCAAGTTTTCATTTCTTTGTGTTGACTAATTTTTTTCCATCTTTTGGAAACAGTATTTAAGAAAGCTTGATTGTGGAAGGGATGCGCGCATGGCGCCTTACAAGATGGCCGCCTGAGCTTGGAGCTCCGAGCTGTGTCGCGAGACGCATCTTTGAATTCGGCAGATCCAGAGCTGATATACAGCTTCCACGGGGAGTTCCTCTTAGCGGAACATCCCCTGAGCATGAGGCTGTCATTTTAATCCTCCCTCCTGCATCTGGTTATGGAAAATGTCGAGGAACATAATATCCTGCGTTCCAGCTGCCATTTTGTTTCTCCTTCTGACAAACAATTCCTCTTAGCTTTACTTCTTGTATGAGGTGCTGCTTTTACATTTTGGCTTTGGGGACTTGCTTTCTCAATACATTTTGGCTCACTCCAACTATTTTTAAAAATATAAAAACTCACACCACTGGTCTTTTCACTTTTTGTTTTTCATTAAAGGTAGACTTTGTTTATTTTTACATGCATGCTTGATTGGAAAATTCTTATTACATGGGCAGATCTAAACATTTGTTACATTCTAGTAAAAAGTCTACCACAGGATTGCCTGTGTCGTACACTGCCTCCCTGGCACCACCTATGGATGACTTGCATAAGTGTCAATATGGCTCATTCAAACTCTTCCAGGGCAGTGTCTTCGTCCATTGCAATCAAAATTGCATTCGCCTGCCTCTGCTAACAAAAGACTTAAGCAAGATCCTCCTTCTCCACCAAAAACATGCTTCGCCTGTTTCTTTAGAGACTGTTTTAGAAGAAATATGTGCTTTGCATCCATTTATTTCGGAAACCAACTCACGTCTACAAGTTCTGGACACTAAATGGTTAACACTTGATTCCAGGGTGTCCACAGTCGAACAGCATGTCAGTGACCATCAAGTAGTCTCTACAAAAATCTCATCTCCAGAGAAGGATGTGATACTCTTGAAGAAATATGGTGAGGATCTTGAAAACAGAAATAGGCGCAACAACCTTTGTTTGTATCCGAGGGTGTTGAGGGAGATGACCCTGTGACCTTTTTCACCCCTTTTCTTCCACAGCTTTTAGACCTCCCTGCTGCAGTGTCTCTGAATATCCAGCGTGCCCATTGGCTCGGTCCTCACCTCTCTTCTGCATCTGCTCCCTCATGGTGTAATCCTTCTTTTTTTTTTAATTCACTGACCTTTTGCAAGTCTTCAATGCGGCCAAACTCAAGAACCAATTATTGTGTACAGGGTCTAAATTGTTCTTGTCCCAGGACTTCTCTACGGTAACAGCTAAATGGCAGAAGGAGTTCCTCTATCTCAGATCGGCTCTACGTGCCTTGGGTGCATGGTACAGTTTATTTCACTCATGCTTGTGCAAAGAAACTTTTCAAAACAGCACCTCCACTTTTGAAGACCCTGCGAATCTTCGAAAATGTCTTAATTCAAACTTCACGGCCTCCATGGATTCAGCTGGTCCTCCTTCTTGACTCTTATGTAACTGTCTCTAATAATATTGAGAGTTCCATGTAGATTTCACTCTAATCCTCAATTTTTACTTCCTTTACAGGTTATATTTCAGTGGTTGCATCTCCTTTATAGTCATCCTTATTTGTCTTTCTTTGTTTTTACCATCATTGCAGATCATCCGTTATCCCTACATATCCATAACCCGCCCTTTCTTGATCTCCCGACATGGTACCTCTCCCCTTGTTGGATGTGCCATCTTTACTGTCTGTCGCCAGTCCTTGTTGTTTGCTTGTTTTCCCTTGCAGGTATGTATCACAGTCGTCATTTTTGGTATGACATGTACTGTCTTCTCTTATTATCTCACTTGCTCCTTTTCTGTCTCTCCTACTCTTCTTTTCCAACTTTTCTTTTACTGACCTTACTGTATATTTCACTCTATATACTTCTCTTTTCATTATTCTTTTTATCTCTTTCCATCAATGTTGATCATGTGGTTCTATACCCAATCTATTCTCTTTATATTCAGAGTTGTATCTTGGAATGTGAAAGGTTTTATAAACGCTATAAAGAGACAGAGAATGCTGTCCCATTTAGCCTCATACAATCCTAACTTAGTTTTGTTGCAAGAGACCCACTCGACTGAGACACAGGCTTTGAAACCCAAACAGAATTGGGTTGGTTTAGTCTTAGTGTCTCCTACGACCACTAAGAAAAATTGGGCAATTATTTTATGTCATAAATGCTTGAAATACTCTGTTATATCTCAGGAAACTGATTTGGAAGGTAGATGGTTATTAGTTAAGTTGCTCATTAACCATATATCTCCAATAGTGTTTAAAGTTTATGTTCCAACTCAACCGGATTATTCCTTCTGGCCTAGTATTACAAAAAACCTATTCAATATAATGACAAATGTTTTAAACTAGGAGGTAATTGTAACCAAGTTATTGACCCTTTCATTGATCGACAATCCCAAGTTCGTTTCATCCCTCACAAGACTCATAAACAATTCCAAAGCACAATATCTCAGACACATCTTGTAGATGCTTGGAGACTCTGTAACCCTGATACTACAGAATTTTCTTTTTTTCTCTCTCTCAAATGGCACCCTACCCAATTAGATTACATCTTAATTTCTAAAGCCTTGACTCAGAACCTTCTTTCCTCCTCAATCGAACCTATTTTCATTTCTGATCATGTCCCGGTTGTTGCTGTTTTCGATTTGCTCCGCTCACATCCCAAGTCCTCTAGGTCGAAGTTTTATAGTTCTCTTTTGCAGGATCCACTTTTTTCTTCCTATTTCATTTCCTTTGCGGAGGAGTTCTTTTCTCTAAATGCAGCTCCAGATGCTTCACCTTCATTGATATGGAATGCTTTTAAGGCTACTGCATGTGGCTTTATTATAGACTTTGTTTCCAGGACTTCTTCATCTGATTCTGCCTTACAGGAGCTTGTTCGTGCGAAGCTCGACTTTAACAAAACAACTACGGATAATGCTTCATCTATTCTTCTTCGTAGTAGCACTCGGTATTATGGTGACAAACATCTGGCTAGTTATCTCAAATCTCGGAAGGAACGTGTTTTGGTAGAGTCTATTCACTCATCGGATGGAAAATGTCTTTTTAAAGATCAGGACATTTTAGATGAATTTATGAAATGTTATAAAACTCTATATACTCCAGAGTCCCCTTCACCTGTCTCTTTCATTGATACCTATCTTAGTCACGTTCCACCCCTTTCTCATGTATACCTAGACTGCGCATCTCTAGAATATGATCTGTCCACCCTAGAGCAATCTCAATCTTTAAGTCTTCTTAAAAAAAAAAACTTTGTGCCCAGTTGAGTTTACTGTAGAATTTTATTTACAATTCTCAAACCTACTTCTTCCAAAACTCTTACAACTCTTTCAATACTTTCATACTACTGGTAAGGCAGATGACACCTTTTTAGAAGCTACAATATGTCTAATTCATAAGGATGGTTGTGATCCCATACATTGTAAGAATTATCGTACTATTTCCCTAGTAAATGTTGATTATACATTGTTTGCCAAATTGCTTGCTTTGCGTCTTGAACCTCTTTTACCAAAAATAATTTGTCTAGAGCACTGTGGTTTCATTAAAGGCAGACTAACTTCTGACAATTCCTATTTACTATTTAATGTTTTGAATAAGGCCCCAACTCTTTGCTACCCTCTAGCTGCAGTCTCCATTGATGCAGAGAAAGCTTTTGTTAGAGTAAATTGGTCCTTTTTATTTAAAGTTCTTCATTGGCATGGTTTTGGTCCTACTTTTATATCTCTGATTTCTCTGTTGTATTCGGTCCCTAAAGTGTCTGTTGTAGTTAGTGGTCTTTCATCTGCAACTGGGTGTACGTCAAGGTTGTCTTCCTCCCCTTCTATTTATTTTATCACTTGAACCCTTTTTATCTCATATCTGTCAGAATACCTCTATCTCTGGATTTATCTATGGTGATCAACATTTGAAGTTATCTGCTTATGTGGCCGATAGCTTACTCTTTATATCTCATCCTGAAACCTCTATTGCAAGAAATTTCAGATTTGTCCATAGTTTCAGGTTATAAGATTAATTCTCCCAATCACCAAACTTTGTTTCAAACAACATTTTGATACTACTGAGTTCTGATGGAATAGTTCTAAAATCAAATACATAGGCATCTGGTTTAATAACTCTATATTGGATTCAGTTAAAATAATATGAAGGAAGTGCTAGATCGTATTTCTAAACTCCCCTCCTCCTTGAACCCTCTATTTCTTTTTTGGTGGGGACGTCTTGATTCTATTGACATGATGATTACTCCTATTTTATTATATATTCTCTCTATGATTCCCATTCATTTCCCGACTGTCAATTTAAAAAAAAAAATGATTTCCTCCTCTCTACAGTCTTATCGAATAATAAACAATCTAGAATTTCCCTGTCACATCTTTGAAAACCTAAATCTATGAGAGGAGTGAATTTTCCCAATTTTCAACTCTATCACAAGGCCTTCTGTCTCAGATTAGCTTCTAAATGGCTCCTTACTGAAGTCTCCCTTTTTACACCTTTATGGGTCAATGTTAAACGGTCCTTACTTGCGCCTTTTTTTGTAAAGGAAGTTCTTGCCTTAACTATAAAAGTCAATGTCACTTCCTTCCGCTGTTCAAACACATATGTTCATTATTAAGACCTCACTGTTAACTGAAAACTGTCTCTAGGGATACCTTTCTGCAGTCTCCTCTTTGGTGCAATCATCTCATCACCATAAATAATAGACCTCTCTATTGGAAATCCTGGAGACTTAGGGGAATTATTTGGGTTCAGGCAATGTTTGATGGTTTATCTCTGTGCTCTTTTCCTCAATATTAGGACACCTTTAAATGACCTGCGCTCATTTTGAGACAAATTCTCAATTCTTATAGGAATAATTGTAGATGTTTCTTTCTACTCTTCCTTCAAATGATCTTGAGCCCACAGAGGGTCCACTTCTCAGCGTATTAGCTGTGATTACTAAAGCATCCTCCATCTATAAACATCTTCTTACCCTAATTGCTGACCATCCTGAATCTAAGATAGAGACTGCACGGGAGACGGATTTAGGCTGTGTTTGGGGCATCGATTTCTGGGAAAAGTTATGGGATAGGTCTTTGAAGATCTCTAGATCTTTCATAACCACAGATTATATTTTACTCCCTTGTCCATAGCTAATTTTACACACACTGATAACATGGCTTGTTAGTCCTGTGATTTTCCTTTAGCTGATTTGGTGAACCTCCTGTATTCCTGTTCTGCTGTATCTTCCTTTTGGAAGAATATATGGTCGCATATCTCAGCTATTTGTAACTTGCATACCCCTCTATCATATACTATTCTTTTTACAGAAAGTTTATCAGAGTCATTGGGATTATCTTTACATGAAAAAGGTTTATTTGATTTGATGTTGGCTTTAGCCTTCCAGCAAATTTCACTAAATCGTAAATGTTCAACTAAACTTTCAGTGAAGTCCTGGTGGAGCAATGTATGTCACTGTCACAGACTGGATATCGCTTTTGCCTCCTCTGTCAAACCATTTGTAAATAGGGATTTAATTTGGTCACCATTAACTAACTATTTAGCAAAGGTTACAATTTGTGTATTACGTAATCGTTCTGAGAATTTTCAGCCTCCATAAACTACTATTGTCTCTGTTTTCTCATCAAATTTATTTTTTCACTATTGAATTGCATTTTAGATGTTTCTAATTATTTGTTTATTCCTCAAGTATATTGTTACACGATCTTCAATTGAGAGATTTGTATTCTATTCCCCTTTTCCCCCTTCCTCCCTCCCTATATTGTCAAAATGATAATAGCCTTCTACTCCATTTTATTGCCTATTTTTCCCTTTCTAATATATCAGTTATTTTGTCAATTTAAGGACTATTTTTCTGTAGTTGTTATTTACTCAATAAAGATTATTAAACCAGAAGAAAGCTTGTTTGTAATTTTCATTCAAGATCAAATCAATATTATTTTGATCCGTTGCCACGGGCCCCAAAAAGAGTAGGGTTCATAGGCTGGTGTCTACTTTGCAAACCGGAACTGCCTGCAGAACCTTTGTTATTATGACCATGGACTGTAAAACCGTATGCCCGGTTGGAGAGATTTCCATACATGCCTGGCTGCCCTATGATCTTCAGAGAAAAGATAAGGCAGCTGCGCCCTTATTAACCATAAGATTCTAGGAAACAATTTACAGGCCGGGAAATCCGAGGGGCAAAGCCTCAAACCCTTAATGCAGATGCCGCCACTGCTGCATGGTAAATCTACATCAGGAGCACCACCCTAGATTACACTAAATGCACTAGAGAAGACAGCCAAGTGGCAGACACATTGCGGCCAATAATTGTGCATGGATAGGGGCTCTGCTGGCATACAATCATCTGTTCCCCCAACTCCAAATGAGGCAGAGCACTGGGAGTTTGTTGGGGCAGAAAAAAAGTCCCTGCATGTATAGGTATGCCATGTTGTTGACTTCGAATTCAGTTTATAATGAAATATACAGTATTACACAGATGCGGAAGCTAATACATTTCCCTTCTCTTTTACTTTACAAGAGCTGAAATAGTATCTTATTTTATGTAATTCTAGTAAACCTTTTTATATTTCTTCACATCCAATAAAGCCATAATCTTTTCTTGTTTGTTTCACTTTGTCCTCCACATGCTTCTTATGAAATAGGAAATCGGAACGCATTTTCTCCCTTTTAATGCCCCTACTCTCAACCAATTGGAAATTTCAATACTTGTATAGTATTGCTAATCATAAAGAATATATATATATATATATATGTTACCATGTGTTTGTCCAAAAACGAAAGAGCACTCCACAGCAGACCGCTTCTTGACAAGCTTTATTCGTATGCAGGAGCAAGACACTGCTTGAGGTTGAACAGACATAGGTGCCTAACGCGTTTCGAGTCTCCTGACTCTTGATCACAGGCTATCAGCGGCATCACGGGGCAAGCAGCAAATCACGGAGATTATATCCCTCAGATGGGACCGCACAGGTGAGTAGCATTTGGCGCCGTGCACTATGGGATTAGTAGTGCTGCTGTAGTTGTTGTTGCACGGCGCCAAATGCTACTCACCTGTGCGGTCCCATCTGAGGGATATAGCAGTGTCTTGCTCCTGCATACGAATAAAGCTTGTCAAGAAGCGGTCTGCTGTGGAGTGCTCTTTCGTTTTTGGACAAACACATGGTAACATTATGACGGCTGTCCCGCCGTGAAAGCAGCACCGCCGTTGAAATGTAAAATGGAGCCGCCGAGGCACAGAACTGTTCGCAGCCTCATCGCGGTCACAGCGGATGTTTGATTGAACTGCCTGGTTGTCAGAAGCCCACTGGAGGGTTGTGTTAAAATTTGAAGTGTGGCCAAGCGGAGCAAACCCACTGACGGGTAACAACAACTACAGCAGCACTACTAATCCCATAGTGCACGGCGCCAAATGCTACTCACCTGTGCGGTCCCATCTGAGGGATATAATCTCCGTGATTTGCTGCTTGCCCCGTGATGCCGCTGATAGCCTGTGATCAAGAGTCAGGAGACTCGAAACGCGTTAGGCACCTATGTCTGTACAACCTCAAGCAGTGTCTTGCTCCTGCATACGAATAAAGCTTGTCAAGAAGCGGTCTGCTGTGGAGTGCTCTTTCGTTTTTGGACAAACACATGGTAACATATATATATATATATATAAATATATATATATGGTCCAATAATTCTTCATCGTGCTGTATGACTATGATGCGACTCCTAGTCAAATACGCACTGAAAGATCGAGCTAAGTTATTACAAGAAATTGATAAAGTGATGCTGCAAATTAGCCAACTTATGTCCAAAGAGGCATTAGAGATGCATATAAAAAATATGATGACACAAATGGATACATTGGAAGAAGAAATAACTGCTAAGAAACAGAGAAAGTTCTTAAGTGATTATAAAGACTATCAATCAGGGCGGACATTAACATTCCAAAGGAAATATGATCACTTATTTGATAAAAAGGCAGGAATGGTGGCTGCTTTTACCAACAATGCCGGTGTGATAAGAGATGTGAGTGAGAGCGACATCTCTGATGGAAATTTATCAGATGCATCTACTTCTGGCATTAATCAAGAAATAACACATGATCCACAGAAGAGAGCAAATGCTTTATTACAGTTTCAAAACAGGACAGAGTTTCAAGAAGGTGGGGCACAGAGAGAACGGGCACAAGGAAACAGAGGAAGAACAGGAGGAATCAACAAGCCACAAAGAGGAGGAACTAACGCAGACAAAGCTCCAGTGGGAATGGAAACAAGGGGCAGGAAACAGAAAGTATGACTGTCGTCAACCTCTCCCAGCGGTCTCTTTCCAAGGAGGAAATTGAGACCCTTTCCCTCGGCTTGTCCTTTTGTCCATCACTTAGCATGAACTATGCCCAGACTAGAATTGATCTGTTCCTGTTTTCAAGAAAACTCAAGTTGAAAAAGTGGTTCAATACGAAACCACAGAGACAAATGACTAAGTAGTAGAGAAAGAGAGAGTAATTTAAATATGTCTGACATTGAGATGTTACATGCTCTACACACCATGACAGATGATGATATTGATGTGAACAAACTAATACCTGATTGGGGAGCTTGGGTTGAAGACTTAGGAGGTAACCCAGGAAGTAAGTTCAAACCCAAATCTGTGTTTCTGCCTAACATACAGTGCAATTGATGTATTTGAGAAGAGAGTCTTGAAAGACCTACACAAAATTAGATACAGAAAGATACCGTGTAACAAGAAGAATCTAACAGTTGAACAAATTACCTCCATTGATAATTTGAAGGCAGATAAAAGTATTGTAATCCGCCAATCGGACAAAGGGGGGAACGTGGTTGTCTTAGACAAACAGAAGTATTTGGCAGAGGGACTGAGACAACTAAATGATAGCCACTGTTACTGTAAGACCAGTATGGCCGAAGTATTGAAGTCTAACACTATGTACAGAGAGACACTAGTTGAGTGAAGAGAAAGAGGGCTGATGGAATGAGAGGAATATAATTACCTGTATTGTGCGGATCCCAGAGTACCCATTCTCTATTTACTCCCAAAAATTCACAAGGACATCTGCAATCCGCCGGGGCGACCTATAGTCTCCTCAATAGGATCGCTATTAGAGAATACATTGAGATTCATTGACTACCATTTAAGATCTTATGTAGTGGCCTTACCTTCTTACCTTAGAGACACAACCCATTTTTTAACTATTATTGGTGGAATACATTGGGAAAGTAATTTCACCCTAGTTTCCCTCGATGTAAGTAGTCTCTATACGAGCATCCAACATGACCTAGGACTTCAGGCCATCCAACATTTTTTCAAAACCAGGTCTATTTCACTATTTTATCACTCACAGATGATAATGACGATGATTGAGATCTGTCTAAAGAACTATTTTTTTTATCTTTGATGACACCATAGTCACAGGGCACAGCCATGGGAACCTGCTTCGCCCCCAATTTATTTATGGGCTGGTGGGAGGAGCAGATTGTCGCTGAAATGGCAGAATTTAACAACGTGGCCCTGTGGCTGCGTTATATCGATGATATTTTCTTTATCTGGTGTGGTGATGAGGAATCAGCCAGAATCTTCATTGACAAATTGAATAGAAATAGACTTAACTTGAGGTTTACAGAAAACATCAGCAGGAACTCAATGGCATATCTTGATGTTCTTTTGGAAGTCAAGGATAATCAGTTGACGACCAAATTATTTTGAAAGAAAACTGCAGGTAATAGCATGCTCAGTGCAAGCAGCATTCATCCACGGAACCTGGTGAATAGCATCCCATATGGAGAGCTGTTACGCGCTAAGAGGAATTGCAGCACTGACAGTGCTTACAAATGTGAGGAAACAATCATGTGCCAGCGGTTCAGGGATAGGGGGTACAGCAAGAAAACCATCAATGAAGCAATTTCCAGAGTAGAAATCATAAATTGAGAATGGGGGATATGATGCGTTAGCCAGACCACTTGGGCAGAATTACAGCCATAGTTTCATTAATGTGCACCTCATGGCGTTGGAAGTAGATAAATGGTTAGATTGTGTCCACTTGGGCTGAAAAGGTTTAGTTTTGGATATTACATATTTATTAACTAATGTTGACAAATACAGTGAGCCTATAAATTTGCTCGTACCTATCCATGTTACCTGCTTTAGCAAACTAATGCGCTGCATGGATTGCGCGATGGATAAGGAGTCAAGGTATGATGTTTTACTACTATATCTGTCTTAACGTCATCATGATTATCTACATTTTTGATGTGGGAGATATGTGTATATTATCTGAAATCCTATGTTTATGTGGTTATTAGTCACGTAAATTACAAAGCGGGTTAAATATGCAAATGATTTGTACCATTGAGGAACAAGAAGTTCAGAGTTGCCATTGACAGTTCTAACATTAATTGTCACCTAATTTGTGGATGGTATATGGGCTATCTAATGAGTTTTGTGATATTCCAAGATGGCCGCGACAGTTGCGATTATATTTTTGCACTTGTGTGGGTGTGTCCGTTTTTTAATATGGACAAGGAGGTGTATTTAAACATGGTGTATTTGTATTTGTACAAGCGTGATCAAGCCGTAAAGGTGAAACGCGTAGTTTTTTACTTGCCGAATAAATTAACTGCATTCATACTGGGTGTCCGAGTGTTTCCTGTGAATACGGGGACTTGTGGAATGCATATATATATATATATATATATATATATAATATATATATGTGTGTGTGTGTGTGTGTTTTTTCACGACTCCATTATTCAACTTGTGGTGTTGAGGTTCTTTGATTTTATTGTTTAATCACCAGTGCTTTACACAAGGGACAGTCAACGCGTTTCAGTGCTTGTCACAGGACCATAGATTCCTGCCATCTAGCACTGGAGGTTGGAGCGTAAAGGGGACCTAAGGGAGCCTGAGGATACTATTTTACCGGGACACTCCATGTTTGATACCGCGTCTTTGCCCTGACCAGTGATTCCGTCTCCACGTTGCACCCACCGGGGAGCGGTGCTTTCTGGAAAATGCAGTTCGCTTTGAACTTCTTTGGGTGAACGAACATGTGATCTGGGGTTGGAACTTACCGTCCAATGATGACAAGGCAGGACACTTTAAAAAGACGTGGGTGGAGTTCTATCGTGTGTGTAGCAGCATCTGAGGAAGGCAATTTATGCCGAAATGCATCATGCTGTGGGATCTGAATAAACGGCTTCCTGAAGGTTTCCCCGAGTGGCCTCTTTCCTTTTCCAACCGGAGGGGTGTTTTGTTTCTATTCGATTGGTGCACCAGCCAGAGGTGTACAAGAGACCCCGCTCTACAAAGTGGTAGGAGAGACACTGGCACCAGCTGTTGCAGCTTTAACTTTCCTTCGTGGTATCGAAACAACTCCTGCCCGCCCCGAGTGTTGTCTCAGCCAAGGACTGCTGCCAGGTGCAGCTCGTGACTGCACGAGGAGCCGCAATCACTGCATTGACGACTCACAGCCCGGCGGACATCTGCACTGGAGGTTGGAGCGTAAAGGGGACCTAAGGGAGCCTGAGGATACTATTTTACCGGGACACTCCATGTTTGATACCGCATCTTTGCCCTGACCAGTGATTCCGTCTCCACGTTGCACCCACCGGGGAGCGGTGCTTTCTGGGAAATGCAGTTCGCTTTGAACTTCTTTGGGTGAACGAACATGTGATCTGGGGTTGGAACTTACCGTCCAATGATGACAAGGCAGGACACTTTAAAAAGACGTGGGTGGAGTTCTATCGTGTGTGTAGCAGCATCTGAGGAAGGCAATTTATGCCGAAATGCATCATGCTGTGGGATCTGAATAAACGGCTTCCTGAAGGTTTCCAGGAGTGGCCTCTTTCCTTTTCCAACCGGAGGGGTGTTTTGTTTCTATTCGATTGGTGCACCAGCCAGAGGTGTACAAGAGACCCCGCTCTACAAAGTGGTAGGAGAGACACTGGCACCAGCTGTTGCAGCTTTAACTTTCCTTCGTGGTATCGAAACAACTCCTGCCCGCCCCGAGTGTTGTCTCAGCCAAGGACTGCTGCCAGGTGCAGCTCGTGACTGCACGAGGAGCCGCAATCACTGCATTGACGACTCACAGCCCGGCGGACATCTGCACTGGAGGTTGGAGCGTAAAGGGGACCTAAGGGAGCCTGAGGATACTATTTTACCGGGACACTCCATGTTTGATACCGCGTCTTTGCCCTGACCAGTGATTCCGTCTCCACGTTGCACCCACCGGGGAGCGGTGCTTTCTGGGAAATGCAGTTCGCTTTGAACTTCTTTGGGTGAACGAACATGTGATCTGGGGTTGGAACTTACCGTCCAATGATGACAAGGCAGGACACTTTAAAAAGACGTGGGTGGAGTTCTATCGTGTGTGTAGCAGCATCTGAGGAAGGCAATTTATGCCGAAATGCATCATGCTGTGGGATCTGAATAAACGGCTTCCTGAAGGTTTCCCCGAGTGGCCTCTTTCCTTTTCCAACCGGAGGGGTGTTTTGTTTCTATATATATATATATATATATATATATATATATATATATATATATATATATAATATATATATGTGTGTGTGTGTGTGTGTTTTTTCACGACTCCATTATTCAACTTGTGGTGTTGAGGTTCTTTGATTTTATTGTTTAATCACCAGTGCTTTACACAAGGGACAGTCAACGCGTTTCAGTGCTTGTCACAGGACCATAGATTCCTGCCATCTAGCTTGTTATTTTACAGGTGCCTGTGACCTTAGTTCATCATTCATTTTTCCATTAAAAAAAATAAATAAAAAAAATAACTAGACCACACATTATCATTTACTTTTTCTCCTTGTCAAGTAATTTTATCCCAATTGTCATGTAAATCTCATATAAAGTACAATAAATTACACTGTATTACTTGACTTAGTTTTAACATATCATGCAGAAAGTTGGCACAAAATTAGATTTTCCTTTTTTTCCTTTTTCACAAGCTCATTCCTCTTTGTTTCAGTTCCAAATTACAGTAAAGTACTGTTGATGATAAAGAAACTTCTTATTCAGTGCTGTTGTGTTTGTTAACATTCAGATTTAGTAATTTGTAGTAAAGTACTTTTTACTGCAAATTTTTCTATTTAAAGTAAAGTGCAAGAAGGACATGTACATGAGCAGCTTCTATGGGCTGCTTATTGCGGTTCCCTGAAAATTAGTGCAATGAACAATTGTGCAGAAGATTATTTTTGCCTTACACACAATTCATTTCAATTTACAATTCTTATTAATTTTGAGACAACCACCAATCATCCCCTAAAGTGCATGTGAATCAACAGTACTTTATAGCATGGATATTAAACCTTTCCTTCTTGAATTCATGCAAGGTCGAATAAATAACCCCTCTACGTTGGTCTTGCTAAACACCCCCATTAGCTAATGCAAGTCACAATTACTATCTGTATTACATCATTTGCATAAAATCCTGAAAATCAACATGAGTTCAGTATTCAAGTTGACGTAGTTGGGAACAGTACTAAAGTTATACATGCAATTTTGCATCCAAGTTGTGGCCCATAGGTATTTCTGTTCCCATTTTAGTTATCAATCTTGATTCCATTCTTCTTAGCAATAATTGTCTGGATCCACCTCTTTTGTTTTTCTTTATATGCCTAATCCCAAAATACTGCAAATTCTTAATGTGACCTTGATGTTCTTCCCAGAAATGTTTTGCAATTGGATACTAGTAGTCTCTATTTTTTGCTGCTCAAAGATATTGTAACATTCTCAGTCTGACTTAGTTTATTCTGCTGCCTACATAATATTTTTTGCAAAGACACATCAAAGTATACACTATGGAATCTGTATTACAGGATTTTTTCTCAATTATTCCATCATGTAATCTGTACGCCTTTTGGTTAATGCCATGTTAACAGGCTTTACATTTAAAACACTTCCAGAAACCTGGTTGACTGAAACAATTCATTTCGCCCCTTGTTTCAGTGGAGTATTGGCTTTGGGATAGAATGTCTCCTAATGAAGCAACTTTCCTGTAGGTGACGTTTGGATGAACTTACAGAACTTTATTAAGTGTTTCATCAGATTGTAATATCCTCCAATTTCTTTGAATTATTTGTTTTGTTTTCTTGTGTTGAATATTGTAACCCATAATAAACTTCACTTTCCAGGTAGGCTTTCTTTGTTATTAGAAGTTCAGTTCTAGGTTTCTTCAGTGTTCTTTCCATGGCTTCTTGTAAAAATGCCAGTGGGTATCCCCTTGCAAGGAATCTGCTTTTCATTTAATTCATTTTGATTCTAAAATCCTCATCCTCCGAACAGTTCCTCCTTGCTTTTAGCATTTCTCCATAGGGGATAGTCAATCTCAACTTTTTTGGATGTCCACTGTTGCCATGGAGGATGCTATTACATGATGTTTTCTTCCTGTGTACGTTTGTGCAAATATGCATATCTTTTATGTGGATCTAATTTTCCAAGAACATGATTTGTTTAGAGATCATGGTATGGGTGAAAGTCCGGTTGAGATCATTTTCATTTAAAGACAAAATAAAAGACTCCAGTTCTTTGCTGTCCCCTCTCATATAATAAAAAGAGCATCAATAAATCGCGTCCATAGCTTTACCTTTTCCAATTTCGCCAAGTTGCTCTCTGTCCAAATGACTTCCGACTCCCAATAGCCCATGAGGAGACTTGCGTATGTCAGAGCGAAAGAGTTCTCCATTGTTGTACCTTGTTTTTGGCTTTCAATGAACAAAAAAGTGTTGTGTCAAACAGAAATTCAACATATCAATCAATAAATTTGAGTGCTCCAATTTGTTGACCGATCTGTCACGTAAGAAATGTTGAACCACTTTTATTCCGTTGCTATGCCTTATGGAGGTGTATAATGAAACTACATCAATTGTAGCCATCAAATACAAGCCCTTCCAAGGTATATCTTGAATTTTGTTTAAGAAGTCCATGGAGTCCCGTAAATAGGATGGTAGGGCTGTTACATATGGTGCTAGAATGAGATCTATGTACCTTGAGGTATTTTATAGTAGTGAATTCTCCAAACTGACTAAAGGGCGTCCTATATATACACACGCACATATATACAGTTCTGCTAAGTGCCAGGCATGTAGATTTAAATTAACACTCATGAGACTATTTTGAGCATTACTGCAAACATCGACATAATTCACCCAATTTAGGTGAGCTCAGCTGACAGCTGAAAGAGTGTTCATTTAACCTCTCCGTTGTCCCTTGCAAATACATTATTTTCCTCTTCATTTGGGCAGTGGATTATGGGCCCAGCTCCCTTTTTGAGCTTGTGCACGGTGCTGGTTCTGCTGGGCTGTGTGTTGTGACTATTGCTGTCTGTGCCTGTCAAGGAACAGAACCTTACCTTAGAGCCCATAATACACCACAACTGCTGCAGCTCAGGTACCATGAGCCTTCTCTGAGCGTCTCTGACAGAAATCGGACAGCTTACCTAAGTAGTCAAGATTGGCTCCCACAGCAAAATTAGACGTCAGATAGCGACTCTCTGCCCTTGTATATTTCGGCGCTTGTCCCTCATGACAGATGCAGACTTATTTACTGGGCAGAAATGCTGAAGGCTTTCCAAGGCTCAGCATGCCATCCCCCACCACCCACCCCTCTCCCTGTGGGTTTATCAACAGAACAGATGTGTTAATTTTTAAACGGATGATACACTGGCCCAGAGGCCAGCTGGTAAACTCATTAATCTGAGGTGGCGGGCTGGTCACAGGGGGCTGGTCAGTGCAAAAAGTACCTCAATACCAGAAGAACTGAGGCAACATCTGTAGAGTCACTCAGTTATTATAGTTGTCAAGTGGCTGTGGTTTGTTTGACACCTTCAACCAGTCTTGAGAAAGGGTTTTTAACTAGCTTCACTTGGTGCTTTGGTTATTTTAATTCAAATTCCACATTAGAAAAAAAACGACAAGTCTCAGAATGTAATGACTGTGGATTAAAAAGTCAGAACTGGCAGAAGGTGCCACACATTATAAATGGGCACTTTCTAGCTGAGCATTCGTGTTCAAAATACATTCTGATTTATTCACAATATAAAAAGGGGGAAACAGAAAAATGTTAGGTACTGCTGAATGCTATGTATTCCAAGTTAATTTTCAATTTTCAAAATCCACAATCAGTGACACCAAAGCAATGCAGAATGTGGAGTCCTTTGGGGAAGGACACTGGGTGTGTGATTTTACTAGGCAGGTGATGGTGGCAGGCACATTTCATTGATATGTTACCATTATAGTAGCCCTGAAGAGTCCGCAGCAGGATAATTTTTGCTGGTGTTAAAGCAAGTCCACTGCTGAGGGGAAAATTCGACCACTAGTGGATGAAAGATTACTGCTTGGGTCATTATCTACATTTGCAATACAGGGTCACTTAAAGTGTCACACCTGAGACTGGAAAATGCCCCATGTTAGCTCACTGCAAGCACAGAAGTATCACACATAAGCAGAGGGGTAACAGCCCTGCATATCATATATATGTGAACAGTTGCTATTAATATGGCAATTTTACAATTCTTTATGGCATCTTTATTTCAATTGTCTAATCTAATTTTCTATTATTGTGAATTCTTATTTCAGAGATGGTATGTTTGACCTTGCGAAAATGTGTTGGCACTGGTGGTCTTAACACTTATAATAGCTTAACCAACATAGTAAGTCCCACATAGACATGGAACAGTGTCTATTACAAACTCTAAATATCAAGTATACCATAAGCGAACATGACCCCAGCAAGATTTTGAATTGTACTAAACTCAGCCTGATAAACTCCAGCAGCATAGACCTACACCCTTTGGTGGGAGAAATGGAGATTTGAAATATGATGGGATGCTGCATCTGAAATCACACTATCCATCCAGATACTCGACATCTTCAGTAGGAAGGTGTCATAAAGATATAAGAGACTAAAGGCTCTGGTACAAGAAGCACCACAAAGTGAAGCACCATTTAAATCTAATGCAAATGGGAATGTGATAGAGGCACTGTTAGAGTCTCAAAAGTCCCTACGTAATCGTATTACATGACATTGAACGAAATGCACTAGGTTGCTGATGCTGCTTTAAAATGCTATAGAAGTAGCTGGGAGTTCATGTGTCCCCATGGCCCTGCCCTCCTCACCTGCTCTATGGTCAGGTCAGCTGATGAGCCCTAACTAGGGCAAAATCAATCCTGGGTTGCTTCTGTTCCGGTTCAGGGAGGACCTGTCCTGGCAGTTCAGGCTGGCTTGTTCCTATTGGAGCAAGGTCAAGACTGATTTACATATGGCTAGATCCAAACTGAGGTGGGATGTGTGCAAAATAACAAGTGACTAGGATGCGGCCTGAGTGATTACCAGTGGCTGAGATTAATTCAAGCATTCCAGCCATCAATTTTTTTGATACATTAGTTTGTCGCCTTAAATGAGATGGGTATGGCCAGACTTGTGTCCTGTGCACAGTGTCACTGGAACCAAGATATACCTGCCCTAACTAGAGCAAAGCCAGTCCTGGGTTGCTTGTGCTCTGATTCAGGGAGGGCCTGGTTTCGCAGTTTGGGCTGGACTATTTCCATTGGAGTAGGTTCAAAACTCATTTGCATATGGTTGGGCCCAAACTGAGATGGTCTGGTGTATAAAGCATTGGTGTACTGGGATGCGGTCCGAGTGATTACCAGTGGCTGAGATTATTCAACCATCCATCACTTATTGTATACTTTAATTTATTGCCCTTAGTGAGATGTATATGCCCAGACTTGTGTACTGTGCACACTGTATTAGTATAAACAACCAATAGCCTGACCCACAATACACCTAATACTAGGACTGGGACATTGAAGGGGTTTCCAATCCTTTCTAATCCCCTAGAGTGTGTTCACTATCACTAATCTAAGTGTCCTGGTGTATTAAATTTAAGAATGTCATTAAACCATCATAACAAATCCCACCCAGAAACAACCAGAAAAAGTGTGGGGAAGGAGAGAAAGCACCTCACGAAAGTAACACCACGGGGAGTTTCTGGCTAGTGCATACCCACTTATCATCATAGGCTACTCTCTCTCCATATAGAAAACAGAAGTGTGTGTATATTCTTTTCAAAGGAATCTCAAACCCAGTGAAGTAAGAAAAGATAGTAAAGCTCAAGTGTAAGTAAACTATCAGTGCCTAGTGTTTTTATAAGTGCCCATTGGACCCCTGTGAGAATATAGAGATGTAATTCTCACCGTTAAAAACCGGTGAAGCTTACTGGCTCAACTTAGCTTAATTAGGTGCTGTAAGCTTCCCCAATTAAAAATGGTTTCATTCAAACCATAGTCAATTCTTTAAAGCCAACATGTTTCGTTACTAAACCATCATGCAACTTCTTCATGGCTGTTGGTGTTCCAAATATCAACTTCACGTGAGATTCACCTAAAACCTATGATGGTATGACAAAGAACACAAAGAAAGCAATATGTAAAAGCCAACTGTCTTCTATAAAGACATACTGTAATGAAAAGCTTGCTCTGAACAGAATACATAAAACCCATCTTTACCAACTAGTTGCGAAGTCTCCTCGTACCTGCAACCATCTCAGATTGGTACACGCGTCCTCCGATCACGTGTCCATGGGGTGACTGCCCAATGTCTAGTCCCCTATAAGGATATGAAATACAACATTACACCATACATTGGTTCCCTTTTATCCTCAATAGCATTATGGCGTCTTCCTATCGGGGTATTTCTCTGAAAACCTCCTCCCATTTTCATACTGATCAGCATATTGCACTTATGGCCCCCAAACCTCCTGTGAGCCCAATTCTCAAAGCGCAATCTAATTCAGCGCATTTGTTTTTCAACACCATCATAACATCAAATACTGCACCGCCAAAGAAAGTTCACAACAGGCGGGGCGCGATGCAAACTCGCGCCGAGGAACTTAACGTGTTCTGCATTTTTTATCAAGGAGAAAATCCAAGTACAGACGTTTGTCTTAAATCTATTCCGCACCACTCTGAAGTGCTACATCTCAAAACCAGCGTCTCTGTGCGGATGGAAACTCACAGGCTGCACGCAAGCATACATTTGACCCCTGCCGAGTCCCACCGGCGTGTGTGAAGCTCAGTTACTGAGCTCACTTCCCCGCGCGGCATAAATGCATCACTGGCCCTGCCCTCACTACACAAAGGTGAACACTGTCACTGGAACCAAGCCCTACCTGCCTGAGAAGCCCTAACTAGAGCAAAGCCAGCCCTGGGTTGCTTGTGTTCAGGGCCTGGCCTCGTTATTTGGACTGGAGTGTTCGCTTTGGAGTAGGGTCAAGACTGATTTGCATGTGGGTGGGCCCAAACTGAGGTGGCCTGGTGTGTAAAATAATGATGGACTGGGATGCGATCCATATGATTACCAGTAGCTGAGATTAATTTAAGCATTCTGTCTGTTAGACCTGGCACCATTGCCGTGGGTCTTCCTTTCATTTTTTGCCGTTACCTCCTGTGTTTTGCTGTGTGTTGGACTCCATTTTTGCTGGTCTAGATGCTTTGGGCACAATGCCACTGCTGTTCAGTGCCAAAGTGCAAGTGCCCCATTTGTAAAGTATTGTTATGGATTAGTGATTCCATGATTGGCTTATTTGATTTACTTGTCAGACCCTAGTACAGTGCACTATGTGTGCCCAGGGCCTGTAAATCAAATGATGCTGGTGGGTCTGCAGCACTGATTGTGCCACACACAGAAGCAGCTTGTAAAATGTGACTCAGGTCTGCCATTGCAGAGCCTGTGGGCAGTCAGGGACTGCCATGCCGACTTGGCAATGGCACACACTTGCAAGTCCCTAAACCTTCCCTTTTCTACATATCAGTCCCCCCTAAGGTAGGCCCAAGGTACCCCTATGGGCAGGGTGCATTGTATATGAAAGGTAGGACATGCCCTGATGTGTGTGGCATGTCCTGATAGTGACTTACTTCCAATTTTGTTTTTCACTATTGCAAGGCTATCTGTTCCCATAGGCCAGAATGGGGAGTTTGTTTATAACATCTTATAAACATAACTGACCCTGGGAACAAGATAGGAAAATAAAGTTTAGCATGCCTGAACTCAGAATGTTAAGATGCATCTTTTAGTGAGGGTGATTTTTACATTCTGTGTTTGAAAATAAATACCACTTTTAGAAAGTATTTTCTTGCCTAACCATCCAGTGTGCCTCTGCTAGGTTTGTGTAGTGCATATCTGGCTTTTGGATGACAGGGGCTGGAGAAGGGCAGCTGCTCCAGATGTCTGATGAGTCAGGGCTGGGCTAAATAGGCCTGGTCTGCATTTGGAGTGGTGGGAGGAGTAGCACCTTCACCTGAATAGGGCTGTGCCTGTCTTCCACAATGACGGCTCTGCCCCCATTTTGTGTGTCTGGAGTCAGGGCTCACACTGACAATGGAGGTTGTTGTTCACTTGTAAAGTCTCCACAGAACTGGTTTTAGCTAGGTACAGACTCTCTCTGCCTTAAGAGAACAAAGGATTTTTGGGTATAAAAAGAGGGGCCCAGACCCCAGACTTTTATATCACTCTTGTGAAATCAAGAGGAACCTTTGCCAAGGAGAAGAGCCACATAAGCTGAGGAAAAATACTGCCCTTGTGCTGGTTGCTGTATGGGGTTGGCTGTACTTTGCTGTTTGCTTTGTCACCTGCTTGAAGTAAAGATCTAAAAGGGCTTGAAACTGAGCTTGCCTCCTGTTCTGAAGTCTCAGGGCCACAAAGACTTCCCCACCAGCTCCCCTGAATTTCCTTGCTGGGAATTTCAACCTGCAAGAGGTGCCTGCTGCTGGTTAGGACCTCTAGTGACTGTTTGTAGCTGGGAGCTGGAAAATCCATGCAACATCGAAGAAGCGAGTCGCATCTACACCTGTTTCTGATGCATCACGAAAGAAACCGTCGCATCGCCTGCCGCGGCTCGAGAAATCGCCGCACAAGGCATCAGGTGCGACGATCTCCAAAATCCGAGATCCCAGCACCGATCCCGACGCAAGCCCGCTGTGCGACTGACTGCACGAAGCCAGGCATCGTACCGGATCGACGCTTCGCACATCGTTGGGGGTTGCAGTAAGAAACAGACGCATCAACTCCCCACGCAGTAAGAAAACGATGCATCCCCTCCTCTCCAGTAAGGAACCGACGCATCACCTTTCCTACGCGTAAGTAACCGAAGCATCACCTTCCCTACTCGTAAGGAACTGACGCATCACCTTCCCTGCGGCCATTTTGTTTGCTTTGCGTGACTCATCCCAGGTACTTTGTGAGGAAAGTGTTGCATCTACAACTTGCATTGAACTTTACTATTTCTACCATTTGAAAGGCTTATTTTTAATACTGTATTTTGGATTTTTGTCATTTGGTCTTGTTTTGGTTTAGATAAAGATTACTTCTTTTTCTAAACTGTTGTGGTGTCAATTTGTAGTGTTTTCACTGTGTTACTGCATGTGTTCACAAATGCTTTACACACCGCCTCTGAGATAAGCCTGTCTGCTCGTGCCAAGCTACCAAGGGGGTGAGCAGGGGTTATTTTAGGAGTTTATCCCCCTTACCCTGATTAGAAGTAAGGGTTCTTATTTGGACAAATGTATCTACCTCTCCCAACTAGAGACCCCCATTTCGAACACTGTCTATGACTTTTTTGGCATACCTTGGTCAAGTTGCCGGCTATTCTCACGGTGCAGTATGGAGGTAGGGCTAGGGGGGGTCCAAGACATTTTTGATACTTTAGTTTGTCGCCCTAAACGAGATGGTTGTACCCATATGTGTGTCCCGTGCACACTGTCACTGGAACCAGGCTATACCTGGCTGATAAGCCTTAACTAGAGCAAAGCCAGTCCTGGATTGCCATGATACAGCAAGGGTTTAGGACTGGGGGGTTCAAGAAGTGGTCTTGGATCTCGGAGTGTTTGGGCAGATCCAGCAGCGAAGGAAGCATGCCAGTAAATCTGGCTGCAATTCCAGCGCGGCACATGCAGGTAAGAGTGGTGGGGCCAGGTTGGGAGGGGGAATTCAACAGATGACCATGAGGGAAAATTAAATAATGAATGAATTTTTCCTCCTGGTTGTCTGTCAAAATCCCATGCCCCCACACCACCAAGCCTCACCGCTCTTACCTGCATTGGTCACGGCTGTGCAGATCTATGGGGTAATTCCAGCAATGGAGGAGAAACTGGGACATCACCGGGAACACCATTGTATAGAGGCCACTGTCTGTGCCTGTGCCTTTTTGCTTTGTTGCCCTCCTAGGCCAGTTTTTTCACCTATTAGCCTCCAATCTGCCCTTCGCCTTTGTGTGTGGCAAACTATGCAGCCAGGTGTTGAGTTGAATCTGAAGGAAACACGTAGTGATAGATTCCTTACCTTAGAATTACCCCCAGGCTTCAGACTGGATCTGGAAAGTTTTTCGTCAGCAGTAAGCCTGCACGTCGGAAGGTGGCGTCGTGTGGCTCCGCGTCCGTCGTTGGTGTCGTGGTCGCCAAGATGACGTTGCGGCAGCAACTTAGACGCCGCCCTCGCGCGCTGACGTCTGTTCTTTCTTTTTTCGCACCAGCAAGCGCATATCCGGGAAGTACCCCAGTCACTTTTTGACTGAGTTTTTTCGAGGCCTTTCATCTCACTTTTTTCAAGTTGATCGACACCTGGTGTCGTAAGGATGCCCGGCTTTAAGAACTGTGGAGACTGTCACCGCATGATGTCGGTGATGGACGCACACTGCGTGTGTCTCTATTGCCTGGAGCGCAACCACAACTCCAAGTTGTGCCCTGACTGCTGGGCCATGGCGCCGAAGACTTTGCGTGAGCGGTCCCGAAAGTCCGACAGTCAGCTCCACGCCGCTCAAGGTCCCGGTCCCGTGGGAGGTCGAGGGACCGGTCGCGGAGCCGTCACCATCGTTCCTCTGGATCTAAGTCTTCGTACTCGGGGTCCGGTAAGTCGAAACATTCCAAAAAGAAGGCGACGAAACGTCGTCGCTCCTCGACTTCCCCTCGCCCATCGCGCGGCGTGGCTGAGGGTGCGGGTGGGGCCACCCCCGCGGCTCCGGCGGAGCCTGCAATGTTGCCGCCGGCCTACCTACCCTTTCTGGGTCCGTCGGCGATGCCTGCTCATGTGCAAGAGTTTCTTGCTGCCATGGCCCAACTCTTTGGGGCCATCTGTCCCGCTGGTGCGCCCACGGGCCCTGTGGGCCCGACTTGGGGTCCTGCCCTTCCGTCGCCCGGGAGCTCTGGCCCTGGTGCCGCAGGACCCCCCTGGATCCGGGCTCAGATCCCGGGTGACACCAGTGTTGACCCCTCCTCCGGCACCACCTCTGACGTCATCCGGTGTCCCTGCCAACGTCGACTCCGACACCGATGGGGCCTTTTTACCCCTATGTCCATCCTCCTTATTTTCAGCCTGTTTCACAGACTTCGGAGGAAGGGGAGGACTGGGAGGTGTCTGAGGACCCTCTCACACAACAGTGTGATTATGATCCGGACTGGGCAGAGGATTTGGGGGATGCCAGTGGTCTTGACAGCTCACCAGACTTTGGCATGCTGTCTCCTCCTACCGTGGCTACGGAGGAGGGAGTCAGTTACGCAGTGGTGTTGCGTAGGGCAGTCGAGGCCCTCCACCTCGAGCTCCCTCCAGTGGCCATCAGGAGTAACCTCCTGACATAAGTGCTTAAGCCAGCTGCAACCTCTTCGGAGCCCTTGCTGCCTTTTAATGACGCACTTTCTGACGTTCTTTTGGGCACTCGGTCCAGGCCCAACACAGGGGCTCCTGTGGACCGGAACGTGGCCGGACGCCATCGCCCAGCTCTGGGCGACCCCCTCTTTCTCTCCCAACACCCCACTCCCAAGAGAGCTTGGTTGTCCAAGCCTCTGCTTCTCAGAGTGCGTTCCCTTCTGCCCCTCTGGATAGGGAAACCAAGAAGCTGGAGCAGCTTGGCATGACGCTGTTTTCATCTGCCAGCTTAGGGCTGCAGTTGGTGAACACCACATGCCTCTCGGGTCGTTATTCCCACTCTCTGTAGGATACGGTTGCGCAGGTACTGCCCAACTGTCTGGAGGAGACACAGACAGTACTCTCCCAAGCTATAGCAGCTGGGAGGGAGGCAGCAAAGTTAACTATTCGTTGTGGGCTTGATACCGCTGACTCGCTGAGCAGGGCGATTTCCACGATGGTGGCGCTTCGGCGCCACGCCTGGCTGAGGACAACTGGCTTCTGAGGGTATGTCCATAACACTTTGATGGACATGCCCTTTGATGGCATTCACCTTTTTGGCAATTAGGCAGATAGTGCGTTGGAGTGTTTTAAGGACTCACGGGCTACTGCCAAGTCCTTGGGCCTGTCGGCCACTCGTCCTCCTCCGCCTTCTGCTTTTCGCTCCTTTCGTGGCCACAGAAGGGATGCCCCAACACCTTTGTTCCAGAGCCACAGGCCTGCGCAGCACCATCCTCAGCGTGGCCGCGGACGTGGGAACCGTCGACGCGGTTCTGGGGGCCAGCATGCGGGTCAGTCCACCTCCACCCCCGCAGCATCCACTGCAAAGCCTTCGTAGTCCGACCTTTCAGGCCCATCAAACGCCAGTGGGCAGCAGAATTTGCCATCATCTCCCCCACTGGCGCAACAACACATCGAACAAGTGGGTGCTGCAAATTGTCCAAAGGGGCTACTCCCTCCCCTTCGAGACTTCCCATACAGCCATGCCACCTCAATACCACCGCATGTCAGGGACCATCTTTTGCTTGTTCAACAAGAAGTCACAGCCCTCTTGGCCAAGGGGGACATCGAGCACGATCCTGGGCCAGAAGTAGGTTGTGGTTGTTATTCCTACTACTTTCTGGTCCCCAAGAAGGACAAGGTTCTGCGTCCTATCTTAGACCTTTGGAACATCAGTCGCTTCCTCCGGAAGGAGAAGTTCAAGATGCTCACGCTTGCTCAGGTCTTGTCTGTTCTGGACCCGCAAGATTGGATGGTATCGTTGGACTTGCAGGACGCTTACTTCCATATCCCTGTCCTGCTGGCCCACCGGCGTTACCTGCGGTTGACGGTAGGCCATCAGCACTTTCAGTTCACCGTGCTCCCTTTTGGCCTTACCAGCGCTCCTCGGGTGTTCATGAAAGTGATGGCAGTGGTCGCAGCTCATCTGCGCAGATCAGGGGTCCCAGTCTTACCCTATCTCGACGACTGGTTGTTGAAGGCGGGCTCGCCCCAGGCAGTCGTCTCCCACCTCCAGACTACGGCTGACCTCCTGCATTTGCTGGGGTTCTCCATCAACGTGCCGAAGTTGCACCTGATTTCCTCTCAGAAGCTCCTCTTCATCGGAGCGGTTCTGGACTTGGCACAGTTTCGGGTTTATCCTCCCAAGCAGTGAGTCCGGGATATTCCGGCTATGATTCCGATCTTTCAGCCTCTATCCCGGGTTTCGGTCAGGATGACCCTCCGGCTACTGGGCCTGATGGCCTCCTGCTTCCTGTTAGTGGATCATGCCTGATGGCATATGCAGACTCTGCAGTGGGACCTAAAGTTCCAGTGGGCACAGCATAAGGGCAACCTGTCCGATCACGTCCAGATCTCGGAGGGCACTGCACGACAATTGCAGTAGTGACTAACGAATCGTGATTGGGTCAATGGCAGATCCCTCTCCCTTCCCCAACCAGAACATTCAGTTGTGACGGATGCGTCCCCTTCTTGGATGGGGCGGCCACATGAGAGAGGCAGAGATCAGAGGGCTCTGGTCTCCGGTGGAGTCCCGGCTCCATATCAACCTTTTGGAGTTTCGGGTGCTCCGACTTGCACTGAAGGCGTTCCTTCCCCGTGCCAAGGGGAGAGTAGTGCAAGTGTTCACAGACAACACCACCACCATGTGGTACTGTAACAAACAGGGCGGGGTGGGGTCGTGGACCCTATGTCAAGAGGCTCTGCGCCTCTGGAAATGGCTGGAACATCAGGGCATTTCCCTGGTGGTTCAACACCAGGCGGGTTCTCTGAACGCCAGGGCGTATGAACTCAGCCACCGGTGCATGATGGATCACGAATGGCGTCTGGACTCGGACGTAGCGCAAGGTCTCTTTTAGCAGTGGGGAGAGCCTTGGTTAGATCTATTCGCCATCGAAGAGAACGCGCAATGTCATCAGTTCTGCGCGTTGGAATTCCCAAGGCGGCACTCGCTAGGCGACGCTTTTCGTCACGAGTGGAGTTGCGGTCTACTATACGCCTTTCCGCCTATACCAATTCTACCCAGAGTGCTGAAGAAGATCAGGCGCGACCAAGCCCAAGTCATTCTTGTGGCCCCAGACTGGGCTCAACGATTTGGTAGCCCGAGCTACTCAGTTTGAGCGTGGATCCCCCGATCCGACTGCCTCTTCGGGAGAATTTTCTGTCGCAGCAGCAGGGTACGGTCCTCCACCCAAACCTGTACAGTCTCCACCTCCTTGCGTGGAGATTGAGCGGCGGCAGTTAACATCTTTTGACCTGCCTCCCGAGGTTTGTGATGTACTCTTGGCAGCCAGGCGTCCCTCCACTAAGACAGTATACGCCTGCTGGTGGAATAAGTTTGTGGCATGGTGCACAGCAAAGGCTGTGGATACCCTTTCTGCCCCTCTTTCAGAGGTCCTTCTATTTCTCCTTTCTTTGGCCGAGCAGGGTTCTGCTCTGGGCACTATCAAGGGCTACCCCTTGGCCATTTCAGCCTTTTTACGGCTTCCAGATCAGCCTTCCCTTTTCAAGTCCCCGGTTATGTTAATAGATACTTAAAAGGCATTACTCATCTTTTCCCTCATGTTCCTTTCATAATGCCTCAGTGGGACTTGAACCTGGTTCTGACATACCTGATGTGTGCTCCCTTTGAGCCATTTCACAACTGTCCTGTTACTTGTAAGACAGCTTTCCTGGTGGCCATCACTTCTGCCAGAAGAGTGGGTGAGCTCCAGGCTCTTTCATCTAAATCCCTTTTTCTCTCTGTCCATCCGGACAAAGTGGTTCTAAGGACTTGTCCATCTTTTCTGCCAAAGGTTGTCACTGCCTTTCATATCGGGCAGACCATTACTTTGCCCACCTTCTTTCCACCTCAGCATCCCTCAAAAGAGGAAGAGAGGATTCATTGTCTGGACCCAAAATATGCGCTCTCCTTCTACCTGAACCGCACACAACAGTTCCGGGTGGATGATCAGCTCTTTGTTGACTATGTGGGCGCCAAGAAAGGTCGGGCCGTACACAAGCGGACCATCTCTCGGTGGGTCGTTTTGTGCATCAAGGCTTGTTATTCTTTGGCTAAAAAGGAGCCTTCGGTGGGGCTGCGTGCCCATTCTGCCAGGGCGACGGCAGCCTCTACTGCTTTGGGACGGGGAGTTCCCTTGCATGACATCTGTCAAGCAGCTACGTGGGCCTCGCTGCACACGTTTACCAAGCATTACTGCCTGGACAGCCAAGTCCGAAGGGATGGTTTCTTTGGCCGTTCTGTTCTTCAGAACTTTCTAGTGTGATCTTGGTTCGCAGACCCACCACCGGGGTTGGTATTGCTGGGGTATCTATTCTAAGGTAAGGAATCTATCACTTCGTGTTTCTTTCAGATGCACAAGTTACTTACCTTCGGTAATGATATATCTGTAAGAAACATTAGTAGTGATAGATTCCTTACCGCCCCACCCATCCTCCCCGTTCTGCGAACTGATTTCTAGGGTTACGGCCATCCCTTTCAGGGCCCTAGTTTCAAGGCACCAGTGGTCAGTATCTTGCATGGCTCTGCGTTCCTGGGGCGGAAAGTCGGGTACAGAACTGATGTCAGCAAGCGAGGGCGGCGTCCAAGTAGCTGCCGCAACGTCATCTCGGCGACCACGACGCCAACGACGGACACAGAGCCGTACGACGCCACCTTCCGACGCTCAGGGGTACTGCTGCCGAAAAACTTTGCGGATCCAGTCTGACACCTGGTGGTAATTCTAAGGTAAGGAATCTATCACTACTAATGTTTCTTACAGATATATCGTTACCGAAGGTAAGTAAATTGTGCATCTGGATTATAACTGGATCACTAAAGCTGCATTCCTTCTAAATCCTCCTAATCAACATAACCAGCACATCAGAAAAAAGTAGTAACAAGGTTATCCTGGCAGGAAAGCAAATAATTCTACACTGTTAGCAGATCCTCTCTGGAGCTCTTGACAACTACTTTCCCCACTTTCAGAATGTGGGACTGTTTAAAAATGTGCATGTAATGCCTGCCAACAGTAGGAGACTGCAATATGAGCAAAGAAGAATACTACCATATAAATGGCAATCCATTTAACAGTGCAATTTATACAGGATGCTCAGGTATGTGCGCATGTTAAAAAGCCATTAAATTATATAATGCCATAAGAATACCAAGTCGTAGGCTGCATAAGTCAATTGATGAACTTGTTTGATATGATCGATGTAAGTTTGCCATAACTGTAACAATTTACTATGCAAAAACAAGAGCTTGTTTTAGTGCACTATACAGCCATGCTCACTTAACCATCTAGGGGACGTATTAATAAGGAAAGAACAGTTGACACAAAGCAAATTACAAACCAAAAGTAACAATAATGGAAAATCACAGGACACACATGACAATATACCTTAGCTCAAGCCAGTTGCACTTGGCGCCTCCATAGTAGATAGAGAAGCATGCACTCCTTCTTGGCAAAAAGGAACCATCAGTATAGGCTTCAAAATAAATATCACACTTTAAAATTTCCACTGAGGCAGTCAAATAAAACAGGATCATACAAAAGAGCTGAGCCAAAAGGTAAGGACTTTTTTTTGCACTGAAATGTGTCTTACAACGAGGACAGCTCAAAAGATAAAGAGAAACCTTTTCAGTGACATGAAGGAAAATATGACAAGAAACTGAAAGAACAGAAACAGGCAACACTAGTCTGTCTTGAAACAAGTAACTTTATGAAATCACTTAAAGTACCATTTCAGCTATGGCTACTTCTGCTCCTTCATTCACCATGTGCAAAAGAAAATGAGTCAATTGAAGTGGGCACATCTAATGAGCTCCAAAATGAAGGAATTAAGTGTAAAACTATAAATTAAGCCACCGTAATTTCCCCACAGATGACCTATCAAATATGCTATATAACCAAGCAGCAGAGCCCTAATGAAGAAATGAGTGAGAGTCACAGGAACTATGACAAAAGACCTCAGCATATTAAACCTGGTATTTTGTAAAGCGCAAACTAATCACCCAGAAGGGTCTCAAGGCGCTGGCGGCCGTCAGGGAGATTAAGTGAGCTATTGCCCAGAGTCACATGATGCTAAGCTGAACTGAGTGGCTTCTGGGGCTGGGTATTGAACCATGAGCCCCGCTGTCTGGAGTCAAACGCCCTGGCCACTGCGCCATACCTCTTTCACTAATAATAAATCGGATCAAACAACAAATTGGCATGACAAGGCAGCAGCATTAAATATCATGATAACAGTCATGTCAAAACAGACCCTCGTTCAAGAACGACAAACTAAAACAATGAACAAAATATACAGTTCATTGCAAACTGAGCAAATTAAACATATTGGTACACAGTAAAATGTCAAACACGCAAAAGGATCTTGCTCTTGTGCTCCTCTATTAAACAAACTATCAAACTTGCCATAATTAAAGGACAATCATAGAAAACTTCAAAACAAACCGTTGATAACATATTACCTATACAAACAACTCGTTTCTAATTCATAATTAGTGCAAATTAATGAAATCGTGACAAGTGCAGCTGTCCATTCAGGTGACACTAGGCATCCAAATTACCAA
Source organism: Triturus cristatus (assembly GCF_964204655.1). Classification (NCBI taxonomy): domain Eukaryota; kingdom Metazoa; phylum Chordata; class Amphibia; order Caudata; family Salamandridae; genus Triturus; species Triturus cristatus. The sequence continues at coordinate 846,471,098 of NC_140584.1, read as the reverse complement.
ATTCGATGGTAACAGCCACAAAAAATAAATTGCCGATCAATTAGAACACAAAGAACTTGTGAACCAATTCAGAAAATCTAAGTATGCCAACGAAACATTCTTCTAATAGTGAGGCTGTAGACATTGTAGAAGACAACTAAGTTTGTCCCATACATTTATAACAAAAATAAGAAAAACTGAGGAAGCTCAACAAAATAACACTCAACAGCAAAAGAAAATAGAAATACTTACAAAATCGAACCAACCACATACCTGCTTAATGTTTATGATGCAAAGAACGAACCAATAACAGTTGCCTGACACTGAATCAATGTGTAACGTTAATGTGGGACAAAATACTTGTAATTGAAAATCAACAACACCAATTAGAATTAATTAGTAAAAGCAATCTGAAGCAGATGAAATATCTGGTTCAAACTACAAAAGAAAAAGTGATTGTTGAAATTGGCCCTATTTGCAGGGTTATCCCCAAACTTTTTGCTTCTTCTTCCTATTTTTCCTGACCTGTTTTTGTTGGCATTAGGACTCTGGGCATTTTCCCACTGCTAATCAGTGCCAAAGTGCATATGCTCCCTGTGTAAAATATGATTATAATTGGTTATCCATGATTGGCATATTTGTTTTACTTTTAAGTCCCTAGTAAAGTGCAATGAGTGTGCCAGGGCCTGTAAATCAAATGCAACCAGTGGGCCTGCCGCACATGTTGTGCCACCCACATGAGTAGCCCTGTAAATGTGTTTCAGACCTACCACTGTAGTGTCTGTACTCACAGTTGCAACTCCCATGTTGACCTGGCAAGTGCACCCACTTGCCTGGCCTCAACATTCCCTTTCTTACATGCAAGGCACCCCTCAAGTGGCCCAAGGTACCCCCATTGGCAGGGGCTGTGTATGTGAAAGGTAGGACATGTACTGGTGTTTTTCTGATAGTGAAATACTGCCAATTTTGTTTTTCACTATTTAAAGGCTGTCTGTTCCACAGGATAGCATAGAAGCTGCACTATAACATCTTAGAACTGTAACTCTCCATGAGGACAAGTTAGAGAAATAGAGTGTAAGCACGCTGAACACTAAATTTACTAACACATATTTTAGTGAAGATGGTTTTAAAATTGTGTGTTTGAAAATGCCACTTTTAGAAAGTGGGCTATTTCTTGTTTAACTATTCTGGGTGCCTCTGCCTGTTTGCTTATTCACTGTCTTTTTTTGGAGTGGCCAGAGCTGGGGATGTACATTCACTCTAGACAGTCCCAAAGGGGGTTTGAGATGTGTCTTCCCTTACCTGGGTGACTCATACTTGGGCTTAATAGACCTGGCCTGCATTTAGAGTAGTGGGAGGAGTTTCACTAGCACCTGAATAGGCTGTGTCTCCTGTGCAAAATGCTGTATCCATCTCCTGTAATGAAGCTGGGCCAGGGAGGTCAAAACCTGGTTTCGACTGGGCTCAGAGACCCACGTCACGAGAAGAAAAAAGAGAAAATGGGGCATAAGTATTGGATCTTAAGCCCCAAAGAATTAGATCACTTCTGAACTCAAGAGGAATCTCTGCCAAGGAAAAAAGCTGGCGAGCTGTAAGGAGGAGTACTGCCCCTTTGCTGTGTAACTTTGCTGGGTTGGCCTGCAGTTGCTGCTTCTGCCAAAAAGAGAACAAAGCCTTCACCTTTGCTGTGAACCTGCTTGTAAAAGAATCTTTAATGGCTTGTGTGTGCTTGCCTCCTGTTTCTCAGGGCCACAAAGACTTCACCTGCATTCAGTGACCAGCACCTGGACTCCTCTGTGGACTCCTGTGTTAAAAAAAGATCCAATTTTAGTTCCTGGGCTCTGAGAACTGTGTGGTTAGTGTTGCAAAGCAAGAAGAACAACTCAGACACTGTCAGTGATGCCACCAATGATGCTGCGACCCGCACTGAGGCCCTGGACACCGCTCGTAAAGTGCATGGCGCACCACCCCACCTTCACCACAGCACCAACGCCTACCGACGCCTGCCGTTATCAGCCTTCCCGATGCCAGTGCTCGCACCGACGCCATCACCACTAGCATTACGTTACTGCGGAGCCAATAACCGACGGGGGGACTTCATGAACTCTTCAACATCACATCACCTCACCGGAACCGGCACCTCATCTGCTGATGCCGCTTAACTTCCCCTGTCCTAGACTCAACACCTCGCTTCCTCACGGACTAGACACCTCACCTCCCTATTGCAGAAAGGAACAGGCTTTGCCTCGGCACTGACGCCTCACCTCTACGACGCTGTGCATTGTCTGATGACTTGTTTCCAAGGTACTGTTGTTTGGGGTTCTGTGTAGCTCTAAGTATGGCCCGCGCACCTCGCGGTCAGGGCTGAACTTTGGCTTTGTGCCTGTCACAATGAATGTTGTAATAGCCCTGGTTTGAGCTATTTTGTATCTACCATTCTATTTTTGGAAGTAACCATTTTAAAATTGATATCTTGATACATGTAGGTTGGATTTTTGTTGTTTTAGTCTTGTTTGGTTTATATAAAAATACTTTATTTTTCTAAACTGGTATGGTATCCATTTGTGGTTACTGTGTGTTTACACATTGCCTCTGGGATAAGCCTATCTGCTCGTACCAAGCTACCAGGGGGGTGAGCAGGGGTTATCTAAAGTGTGTAACTCACTTACCCTGATTAGAAGGAAGGCTCCCTATTTGGACACAGGTGCATACTTCGGCCAATTAGAGACCCCGATTTCTAACAGAGATCAAAATACAAGATCAGCAAACTCTTGGGGAAATATTAGACCAAACATCAATTTTAACCCCAAAAACATGCGATTTAACATAATCACCCTTTCAAGTTGTTGATTCAATTCAGATCAAGGTTCTAAGGATAAGTTTCATTTAAATTGACTATCGTAGAGTTCCAAAAGAACAGTTAACTGTCCAATAGCATTTAATGAATGAGCGAACTAAGCAAAACTATTATAAATTAACATCAATAAAGCCAGATATAAATCCTAGTCCTTTTAAGTAATATCCCCAGTCAATAATTACAACTTTTACTCAGACAAATTATTGCATTTCTGGATTTGAGCAAGCTAAACTAGTGGATGCTACTGGTTCTGAACTTCATTCAACTATTGGTAAAGCAAAGGAGAAAATGGAATAAGATCTAGCGAACCATCCAAAACTCCACCAATAGCCAAACCAGGATTTTCAAACATAAAGCCAATAAAGACTCCTAAAGCAGAGGTAATCACGGTCTATAAGAATTGATTATTGGACCAACCACATACTCCAGCTAATATTGCAGCTGGTTGTTTAATAGCTTATTTTACGCCTCAATATACATCTAGAGGCTCTCAAGGGCTCTTAAACCTTGGTAATATTTTGAAACTTCTAGTGTCTTCTTCTCAGTCTAACAAATTCTCTAATGTTACAGTAGTGAATGTGGCCTTTTGTCCTTAAAAGTAGACGCAAAAATTAAAATGACAAAACTGACTGAGCAAGCAAAACTCCTAGCTAAATACGTATATTCAAGAAATGGGGCATCTCAGGTGCTTACCAAACTCAGAATGTTATCCGCTTATGTTCAGTCAAACTGAACAAACAGAAGGGATAAAAGTTCCAGTTGTTGATACTAAACTCAAAATATCAGAAATAAGAAGGATATAGGAGAATTGGTAATTCGTGAAATTAAACTAAATGTTCATGAAACATATTCAAATGACAAGCAACACAATATGCCTCCTATTCTCAAGATAGCAAAAAATCCTGTATCAACAACTTTTCTAAATACGGAGCTTACAATCGACAAACAATTCTGGTTTTTGCCATTATTTCACAAAACAACCGACACAACAAAATGAAGGCTGGGCATCGTTGTCAGTACACCTACAAAACAAGGACATCACTATAAGACAAAATAATAGCTCCTAACACCCAACTATGTAACAAAGATTTTGAAGTTATCAATAAAATACAAATATGCTCTTAACAGGGTGGCCACACATTAACAAGCATGAAGACGAAATTGTGTTTATTTTTAGCCTTTGATATTGTAGGTCTCCAAAAAACCTGAAAATGTATTCAATAAATCGTCCAGATTTTGAATCTTTCGAGAGACCCCAACAATAAGATCATCAATGAAGAAAGCCATCAGGGGGTTTGGCTGCACTGGTAGCAGCAAAACTCAAATTCCAGTTAGAGAAACTTAATACAGAATGAACTTACTACTTTTGCGATTCACAGAATAAACTTACTACTTTTGCTATTCACAGAATGGATTTACGACTACTAACTTTACGTCCGCACTCGGGCCGGAAATTCCAACCCGGAGGCGGAGCTTCCGGCCCGGAGGCGGGGCTTCTGGGCCTGAGGCGGAGCTTCCGGCCCAGAGGTGGAGATTTTGGCCATGGCTAAATCTCCGCCACTGGCCAGAATCCCCACCTCCGGGCCGGAAGCTCCGCCTCCGGCCCGGAAACCCCGCCTCCGGGCCGGAAGCTCCGCCTCCGGGCCGGAATTTCCGGCCCGAGTGCGGACGTAAAGTTAGTAGTCGTAAATCCATTCTGTGAATAGCAAAAGTAGTAAGTTTATTCTGTGAATCGCAAAAGTAATAAGTTCATTCTGTGAATACCAGAAGTAGTAAGTGCATTCTGTGAATACCAAAATGGTACTAAGTTTAGGATTTTGTCTTAAGTTTGTTCTGTGAATTGGGCCCATATTGTCCTGCACACCACTAAGTGCATAAACAAGTTTTGTGTAGCACGGTCTTGTGACAGCCTGCTTATATATGCTGGCAGAAACTTGAACTCGCTTCCGGCGAGTGACCACCAATCAATCCCAGGCAAGGGTTGGCATGTATTACCTTCCGAGCTCCCGCAGTGAACCACCAGTGAGAGAGGAAAAATAATCATCCTTCAGCAGGTTACACTAGTTTCTTCCATGCTGGTAAAAGATTGGTTGTCTATGCCAGACGGTTTTGTTTCAAAATACTATGAGTAAGTAACAATCAGACAGTTTATAATGGGCGGGAGATGACAGTCTGCCATTTTTTGTGGGGCTGAGAATTAGTTCCTGTAACATGAATCATTCCATTGCTATTAAACAAGAACATTAAAAGGGTGTTGTCACGTACATGGCGGTGTTGGCAACCTTCTGAGCTCTAAAAAAATAAAAATACACCAGGGATTTCAGTGAAAATTCCTTGCGTGGAAGGACAAAGTTTTACTTTAAGCAAAGCACATAACATGAATTTCTCCAGGACACCGGTAATTGTGCTGAAGAAAATATAGAATGGGTTGAGGTATTTTTCAAAACATGTCTTTGGATCGCACAAAGAGGTATTAAATCTCAAAATCATGTTATTGGCATACATTCATTGACTCAAGGGTTTGTGGTGGTTTGCAGAATTGTGTAGATTTTGAATGGATTTTTTAAATGTAGCTTTTTGTTAGAGAATATAGTTGACTTGCGTTAGGATTTTGTTCAGTAAGTAATGAAGGATTTTTTAGGACGGAATGGTGTAATTTTATTTCCTTAACCTTAGAAGTATATGGCGCAGCTGCATTTGGAAGGGTCCACAGTGCTTTTGGTAATGTGATGTTTATTTTTTCTACTGTTTTGTTTGAGTCGTACATTTTTAGGTCTTGCATGTGCGAGAATGCGCTAGTGCATGAGCTCTCGCTTGCGAGACTCTTGTGTTCTACACAGCCGCGGTTGCTGCAGGTAAGAGGGGTGGGGCAGATGGGCTGTGTTGTGAGGCTTCCCCCGTGCTAGTGGGTGGGGGCATGTGTCGCCTGCATGCACCTGCCTGGCCTCGCACGCGCGATGCGCAATAATTACACACACACTTGCTGGTATCGTTGGGCGCGAACTGCCCTCTGTTCGCCCGCCCGTTTATTTTATATGCGCGCTCACGTCCGTCGGCGTGAGCGCAATCTACGCATTGCGTGTGGCACTCCAACTCAGTCCTTTGACGGCAGTTCAATGCTTAATTCGCGGCATCACTTACTTGGCACGCAAAGTCTCTCAGCCGACTGCTGGGCCTGGGGTTCTCCCTCAGCGCATACCTCGAAGCTCTCTGCGAGGCCGGGACGTGGGTCCCGGGTGCCGCCTCTTGCCTTGGCTCACTGCCCGGGCGTTCGGCGCTGTCCGGCTCAGTCCCTTGGCCGCCCCGAGGAGCGGGGCTAGGTGCCCTTGCTGGGAAGTCCTCAGGGTTATGGTCCTCGTCCACGCCCGCCGCCTCTCGGTTGTCTGCGGGCCTCCTCACCACCTTGAACCATGATATGTTCCGGGTGACCACGTCTCTCCCTCAGCGCGCCGTCACCATAGTCCCCCGGCGGTCGACTACTCTCCAGTATCCCTTTTCATACCGTGTCTTGAACTTTCCTCCCGGTCGGCGCTCTTTTAGGACCACCGAGGCTCCAGCGCAGACCTCTCTGGTCACGGCTCTCCGCGCCTCGCTGACTCGATTGTTGCGTTCTTGGCGCCTCCGGAACGCCTCCTCTTCGCTGAATGGCGGCGCTGTCCATCCTGGGGCCACTGGCAGCCCATCTCTGCGAGTTCCGTGGAACATTAGGGCCCAGGGCAGCTGACGGGTGGAACAAAGGGGCGTGCTGCGATACTCCCCTAAGAATCGCTGTAGCTCTTGCTCCGGGTCTGATTGTTCGGACACGGCGATGCGCAGTATTTTATTGATGGTGCGCATAAACCGCTCTGCTTCCCCATTGGCTTGGGGCCATTGTGGGGTGATGCGCCTGTGTCGTATGCCGTGTGATTTTAGGAGTTTTTCAAACTCGTGCCCTTGAAATGGGGGCCCATTGTCACTCCACAGTTCTTCGGGGCACCCGAACATCCCAAACACCTTTTCCAGGGCGGGACCTACATGCACGAAGGCGGTGGATGGTAATGCCTCTACTATCGGGTACTTCGAGTAGCTGTCGATGACTACTAGCGTGACTCGCCCGTCGGGCAGGCTCCCAAAGTCCACACTGATTTTCTCCCATGGGCTTCGCCCGTGCTCTTCCGTTATGATGGGCGCCGGAGGTTGGGCTCCACCCGTCAACTGGCATGACTGGCAGCTACGGACGGCATCGTCGACATAGTCGTCCATCTTCGGGAACCAGACCTTTTCTCTCATTCGAGCCTTCATTCTCTCCGTCCCTTGGTGTCCTTTCTGGGCTAGCTGCGTAGCTCTTGTCCTGAGGGCCGCAGGGACGACAATTCGGACGCCTCTTAGGAGGTGCCCCCCTCTGGTCACGCTCAGCTCGTGGCGTACCCTTCACATGTGTTGAAGGTCGTCTCTGTCTTCGTTGGCCCACGAGTTTGCTGTTTGAAGAATGTGCTGCCAGGTTCCCTCAAGAACGGTGCTCTTGACCTTGGCCATTACCGGGTCTTGATCAGCTGTCTCTAGGACCTCTTCTAGCGTCAGGGCCCGTGGACACGTCAGCGCAGCCACCATGTCGAGATGACCCTCAGCCTCTTCCTCACTGTCTTTTGGCTCAGGCTTGCTACAGCGGTCCGGGTGTCGGGACAGGAAGTCCGCTGGGTTTTTGGCTCCTGGTCTGTACACTACGCTTAGGTGGTACTGTTGCAGGCTGATGGCCCATCGTTCTATCTGTGGGGGAGGGTGTGGCGCTGTCCCTCGGAATAGGGGCACCAGCGGCTGATGGTCGGTCACCACCGTGAACGGGTGTCCGCATACGTACAGATGGAAATTACGGCAGCCCCATCGGATCGCCAGCGCTTCACGCTCGATTTGGGAATATCGTTTTTCTGTGTCCGTGAGGGCCTTGCTGGCATATGCTAGAGCTGTCCACTGTCCTGGTTCTTGCTCTTGGGCCAGGACTGCGCCGAGCCCTACGGGGCTGGCATCCACTAGGATTTCGGTCTTCTTGCTCGGATCAAAATAGACTAGTGTTGTTTGATCCAGGAGCGCCTCTCTGATCGCCTCAAACGCTCCCTCCTCGGCGTTGGTCCACTGCCACATGACGTCTGTCTTGGTGAGGTTCCGGAGAGGTTCGGCCAGGGTGGCCAGGTTCAGGATGAATCTCCCACAATAAGTGGCCATCCCCAAGAAGCTGCGGACTTCGGCTACTGACGTGGGGGCTGCCGCCACTTTGATGGCGTGTGACTTCCGGGGGTCCACTTGGATGCCTTCTTTAGTAAACACGTATCCGAAGAATTCGATTGTCTGTTGAAACAGTTGGCACTTCTCCCGGTGTAGGGTGACGCCGTGCTCCTGTAGACGTGCTAGGGTGGCCCGGACATGTCTGTAGTGCTCCTCCACTGTCTTGGAGTAGATGAGGATATCATCGCTCACGTTCAGGACGCCGAGGAGGCCGATCAAAATGTCTTTGATAGTGTTTTGAACGATTTCGGCGGCCGACGAAATCCCAAAGTTTAGACGCTTGTACCGTCTCAGCCCTAGGTGCGTGCTGAATGTCGTAATGTACCTGCTCTCTTTTGCCAGGGTGAGTTGGTGGTAGCCCGCGTTCAGGTCTAGTTTCGAGAACCATCGGGCACCGTTTAGATCCGACACAATGTCATCCATGGTCGGAGTGATATGCCTCTCCCGTTTGATGGCCTTGTTGGGGAGACGCATATCGATGCACAGCCGGATCTTCCCAGGTTGTCGTGGTTTCTCAGCTATCACCATTGGGGATACCCACGGTGTGGGCCCTGTACCCTTCTCGATCACCCCCTGTTCCTCCAGTCGTTGGAGCTCCTCCTCTACCAGCGGGCGTAGGTGGAATGGAATTCGCCTGTGCCTGAGGGCTGTCGGTTGTACCGCGGGGTCGATGTGGAGGTGTATCGGTGGTCTCTTGATCTTCCCTAGTCCTGAGAATAGGCCTTGAAATGTTTCCAACAGGTCTTCGACCTGCCTGTCCTGGACCATCCGGGGGAACGTGATGAGTCCTAGATCCTCTGCGGCGTGCCCGCTGAGCAATGTATCCACTTCTTGGTTGATTACGTTGATGTCGATGACAATAATTTCTGATTGTCCTGATTGCACTCCCACTGTCATCTTCCCTTTCAGCGGAAGCGGCGTGTCGCTTCCGTAGGCGTATATGTTGGCCTTGGATCGTCGGAGCTCGGGCTTTGGCTTGAGGCGATTATACTGTTGTATACCCATCACTGTTACGGATGCACCTGTGTCGATCACGGCATTCACTGCTGACCCGGCTATGAGTATGTCGCACCGTGGCTGCGGTCGTCTGGTACTCTTGAGGGCCATGGTGAATGACACGAGGTACATTTCATCTTCATCGTCAGACTCCGTGCTTGAGTCTTGATGCCCCTTGGTTTGTCCCCTCTCGGGCTTTGGCTGTAACGACAGCGACGTGTGTGAGAGCTGTCTCACCATCTTCCGCAGCGGCCTGTCCCGCTTACTTCCGCTTCTCTGTGCTTTCCTCCGGTCGATGCCGCAGTTGGTGCACGTTTTCCCACTGGCCGGGCATGCTTTGAGAGGGTGGTCGTTATATCCGCAGTATCCACACTGCCGGGCTGGATCCGGGGCTCGCCGGTCCCGGGGCTTTTGTGGTCTTTCCTTTGCTCGCACTGCGTCCGTCTTTTCTACCTTCACTTCTACGCCTTTGTCGGCGCCCTTGATTAAGGCTTGGTCCATTTCTTCTGCCCGCACCGCCGACAAGTCGTGTGTTCTGGCCAGGACCAGGATCTCGTTCATCGTGATGTTGGATTTTCGAAGTATCAGCCCCCGAAGCGTCTTACTCCTGATTCCCAGTATTATTTGCGCTCGGATCTCTTCTTTGGCCCTGTCCCCTACGAGGTGCGTGTCTGCGAGGGCCCTTAATCTCGTGTGGAAAGCATCCACCGACTCCCCTTCGCGCTGCCTAGCTTGGCGTAGTTTAAAGTGTTCATAGTCTGGGTTGACCTGGGGGTCGAAGTGCACATTCAGAGCCCTCACCGCTGCCTGGTAGTCATCTGGGTTCCCCGTGTCGGGCAGGTGCTTGAAGAGCAGGTATACTTCTTCCCCGGCGTAGTGGAGGAGGAGGGACCGTTTCACTGCTCCATCTGTCTCCCTTGACCCAATGAAATAGTTCTCTAGCCTGCCCAGCCAGGTCTGCCATCGCGGGGCGGCTGTCGTCGGGGCAGCTGCTTCGCTGAACGGAGGCAAGACCCCTGACGCGGGGTGATGGGGCAGCGCCCTTGCTGGGCCTGCCTGTTCAGTGTCGCTCATGAGGGCGTCGGGACACTAGCCACGTGCTTGCTATGTCCGCAGTGGTCCTCCACTCACTTTATGTGCTGGTGGCTTCTTACCAGCAGGGTCAGTGCGCTGCACCGCCAGGCGAGACCTTCCCAGGCTCGAGGAATGTGTCTGCAGCTCAGAGGCCGGTGGCGTGGGTAGCTGGGGCTGCTCCGATCTCCGAAAGTGAATCAGGGGCCCATCCTCGTCGCCAGTGTTGTGAGGCTTCCCCCGTGCTAGTGGGTGGGGGCATGTGTCGCCTGCATGCACCTGCCTGGCCTCGCGCGCGCGATGCGCAATAATTACACACACACTTGCTGGTATCGTTGGGCGTGAACTGCCCTCTGTTCTCCCGCCCGCCCGTTTATTTTATATGCGCGCTCACGTCCGTCGACGTGAGCGCAATCTACGCATTGCGTGTGGCGCTCTAGCCTGAGGCTAGAGCGCTAACTGTAACAGGCTGGAGGGGGATTTTGAGAGACGACAACGAGGGAAAATGAATTATGTATTTCATTTTCCCTTATGGTCGTCTCTCGAAATCCCTCCCCAGCCGGCCCCACCGACTCACCGCTCTTACCTGAAGCAGCCGCAGCTGCTTCTACAATGGGTTTGGAAAACCGCCTATTGCTTACCTTTTGTCTGCAGCTTTGCCACTCATCTTTGCTGCGTTTTAATTGGGCAGCATTTGCCATGCATCACTTTCTTTTTCTTTTGGTGGCACATGGACCGAGCACAGACTAATTAACTCTAATAATCAGTGTCACTCAACTGTCCGTCCGCTGCTCGTACTGTGAATTCAGGGACTATGTTTTATTTAAAAAAAAACACTGATGCGGTCAATGCTGCCCGCATCACAGCGTGTTTTCTTTTTCACTCTCCCATCTTGTATCTTCCCCCATCCCCTACCATCCCTGTTTCTTCTCTCCCTACCACTAACAGAAGTAAAACAATGCTATAAAGCAGCCGTTGCTGGCCATTTCATAGTGCTTTTAAAAAAAACTGTCCTGTTTCCCCCATGTCCCTCCAGTTACCGTCACCCCTGTTATACACCCCCACCCGATTGTCGAGTCCTTTTTTTTACTTCCAGGGGCAGTGATGCCAGAGCAATGCAGCGTAAACAACAAAGTTGGAAACTCTGGCCGTAACCAGTAGCAGCCGGTGTCTTGATAGATTGGCGGCGAAGGGAAGGAATGGACGCGTGACAAGACAAATAAAGAAAAAAAACTACTTACCTGCCGCATCACGGCGTTGCGCGACTCTCCACTGCAGGCACAGGCTCCCAGAGTTCATTGCGACCAACCCTGATGCTGCCTTCATGTTTCTGGCAGCATGAGAACAGTGTAAGGATTGGCCTGAGCACCCTCGATTTGTAATCCCAGTTAGACTAGGAACCTGTGCCTGCTCTCTCCAACCTGGCAATGCATCTCTGGTTAGAGAGAGCTTTAGTGTGCATGAAGGTTTGGCCGTCCTGAGAGGGCCAAACTTGTGCACAGATAACAGTGCGAAACACTCCCCTGGTGCCTACCATCCCTTGACCACACCCGCAATCCTCGGCTCTGAGAGCAAAAAATAAAATGATAATGAACAAGGGTTTATTATAGCCTTATAGCCCGCCGTAGCGGGCTATACCGGCTGTTAATGGCCCGCTGCAGCGTTAAAGGCCCGAGCCGAAGGCGAGGGACTTTAACAACAGCAGCGGGCCATTAACAGCGGTATAGCCCTGCTACGAAGGGCTATAAGGCTATTAGAACATTCTGCCACTAGAGAGCAGAATGTTCTACCAAAACAAAGCCCTTCAGGGAGCGCGAGGGGATTGAAATCCCCTCAGGCTCCCTGAAGTCTTTGTTCACAGCCAGAGCTGTGAACAAAGACACATTGGAATGTTGGTGCTCCGGGCTTATACCGGCCAGTATTAGCCCGGAGCGCTCCATTGTCTTCAATGGAGCTGCCAACGTTCCAATGTTCTAATATTGTTTAATTTTTCAATTTTTAGGATGGTGGCAGGAGCAGGACAACACTTTAGCGGAAGAGCCGCCGCTGGCCGTAATGCCACATCCTTTGCTCTTTCCCCAGCAAAGCCAAAGAAGAGGGCCGCCATCGTGGCTCTCACTCGCATTTAGAGAATGTTAACATTCCATTCAGATGATTGATGGGCAGAAGCTTTGCCTTCTTTCTAATCAGATATATTCCAAACCGATGGACTAATACCCTCCACTTTCTCTTTTACAGAGGCGAGTGCTGATGAGTGAATGGATTCTCAGATGCTCTCTTGTGATCAAGAGCACGCTGTATGTCTGAGGCGAGCTGTGATTTTGTATGTATACATGAATCCTTAGATCCAGATAAACACATGGGATCTCACTCGCATGGCAATATTTCATCCTCCGATTTGATCATCTGTCACTATGCCATGCAAAGAAACAAAACTGAATTCAGTACAGTCATAGCCGCACATGCAACAGAGCTCAGCAACAAACCAGTGTTTACAAGACAGATATGGGGCTGTGTTCATTGACAAAGCACACGCCTGTAATTGGTCCTTGTGCATGCACTAACATTTCAGGTAACCATAATGCAGTATGTGCAACTATGCAGCACACTAACACGACCCCTGTCCTCTCCCCAGATGTTGCTTGCCCCTACTCCGTCCCATCCTACCAGAAAAAAGCACTATGACACTACCAGCATCTAGCGCTTCTTTTCCTAACGTTTAACCAAGATGCACAACAGCCACGCAGCTGTACAACATGGCTAGAAAACATTGATAAAGCCAATAGCTTTCGCATAGGCGAGAGCTATTGGCTTTGGCAATGTGTGTTGTTTCTTTTTGTAAATGCCTGCGCGGGCTGCATGTTAGGTCTAGAAGAGTTAGCCCCATGGATTACATCTACGCGGTACCCTGGCCAAGCACACCAATAAAGAGGGCTGTTTGAGTACAGGAGGCGGGGTCACAGGCTGTTATACTGGAGTTTGCAGTCAGGCAAGCAGGCATGCTGGTAGTGGGTCATACTATCGAATTTGAAAACACAGTCTTATCTAACGAAAGAGGATAGGAAATTAAATTAACAGAATGAATAGTAGCAAAGAGTTTCTCTCCGGTGGTGGCTGAGGTGAGGTGCATTGGCAGCCGGCATGACTCACGAGTGGCCCGGGAACTTACCATTGCTCCGGGTCCCGCGTCCCCGCCGCTACTTTTCTCCGGAGGGAAGCACAGCCAGGCCCCACAAACCAATCACAATGCTGCAATGCAACGATATGATTGGTTTTGATCGCCCCGGGTGGACGCTAAACCAGGGAATGGGAGCCTGGGCTTGTTCTCCATGCAGTCTGTAATGCAGCTTGCATGGATAACGGGGGAATTGCGCATGACTGGTTGGGTTGCCCGTGAGGGCCGACTAAACAGTCATTGTGCACTTAGGAGTGGGCGAACCACACCTCCCCTGCCCTGCTCAGAGAGCAGAGCACCCCTTTCCACCTGCCCGCCCGCAAAGCAGCTAAAATCATAAAATGATAATAACATAAAGTAATTATAATTTTATACTTCTTCTTTGCACTGCTTAAAAGCAGTGGGGGGGGGGGAGGGGGGGGGCGACGCTTCTCCACCATGGCGGAGGAGCTGCCACCGGTGAGGTGAAGGGCTGCTGTGGTGCCAGGTTTAGCCAAGTAATGTGGACTGCCCAGCCCTGAGTTTGCATAATGCAGCATCATTTCAAAAGTTTATGCTGTCGCACTCATTTTTGAGATTTCTGCCGGTAAAGGCCCTTTTAGGTGCTAACTATGATAGCCGTCATTGCTCTAGATCCGATAACTCAGTTCCCAGTGACTTGATGCTTGCTTTGCTTTGGCGCCTTGACTCTGGAAAAAAACATGAAGCGAGGGCCGTATTCAGCTACTGCCTACAGCAATACAAAATTGTGTGAGGTAAAGTAAACTGCAGCAATAAACCCTGGACAAGCTTCCATGGTGTAGACATCATGACCTGCTCGGCATCCTAAAGGAACCACTGAACCCGGTGAGTTTTAAGTCTCACTCACAGACATAACAGTGAAGAACAAGGAATGACTCAGAGCACTGGAAAAGCGCAAACATGTTTGATGCCATAATCAGAGCTTGATGCCACTGCTCTCGCGGACAAAACACTGGAACATCAAGGGAGTAGGTGCAAGAAGGTGACCTATTAAACAGACACAGCCATGAGCTTAATAAACATGTCAATACAATTGGATTGCTTATTAATGTAAATGATCAGTATCTTTGGCAAAGGGATTGCAATATACTTCACTCTACATGTATCAAAATATCAGATATAGTCATAGACGAGTTCGCAAGAAAAATGGCAGAATTTGTTGTCGAGAGTAATAGTAGTTTAAGAAACTTCAAACTGTAAGAAGCTCCTCTGAAGCACTCTCATGACTGTACAATAAAAAAAAAAACAATGTTACTATGCAGGGTGGAATCCATACAGTAAATCCAGGCAAAACACAATGCACTGGGAAAACCCAATACATTTGACTTTTAGTTATCTGGTGTGTTTGGTAATGGACAGTTGACTGTAAGTTTCCCCTAAATATTCTAGAGAGAAAATCCACTAATAAAGCATCATCTAGGGCTACAACAATATGGAAGCTCGGAGAAGGGCCTCCTTGGTGATCAGACTGCATCAGCAGACACAGGGCCTGATTACGAATTCAGCGGTCCATCGGACCGCCCAAACCGTGGAGGAGTTGCAGTGGCGGTCGGGTATTGCTGCACTAGTGGTCTGACCGCTGTATTACAAGTATGGTGGTTGGACCATTTTGGGACTGCCGCAATCACCAGGGAACCGCGTTCCCTGGTGGTGGCGCAACAGTCTCGAGCAGCAATATGCTTGGTGGTGCTGCTGTAGCACCACCAAGCATATTCTGAGCTTCCCCACCGCCAGCTTTTTCATGCTGGTGAGCCTGCCATGAAAAGGCTGGCAATGGGGAAATGAAGGGGGCACCATAGGGCCCCGTGTTGCCCCTGTACACTGGGATCCATGCAGAGGGGCAAATGGTGGGCCCCACTGTGTGCATGCATGCCCAGTTCCTGCACGGTAAGGACTAAACGGTCCATGCCATGCAGGAACGTGCTTTGGCATTCCCATAGCAGTATCTCCTACAGGTGGATGTGTATGGATGGATGGCAGCAGAGGGTTGCTCTTGTTCCAACCTGCGTGGCCACACCCGGCAGTCATGAGTCTTTCATTTTCTGGAAGAGCGTGTGCCAATGGGTTGGGACTGAGCTGACACAAGAGCCACGTCAGTGGGCAGAATCGTCTGCCTTTTCCCCCTTATTTACAGGATTAAAAGGGAATGGAAAACGTCAAAGGGTGGGCTCTCAGCCAAGGCCTTCTTGTGGGTTGGGCGCGGCACCCTCTCTTGGAGGGACCACACCTGCTCACATTGAGAATGCCAGAAGGCCTGAAGGTTGCAGGGATCCCTTTGTGAATTGACAAGGCACATATCATCACTGGGAAAAAGTCTAAGAGCAGAGTATTTCAATGAGGATCGGACGTTTAACAGGTGCCAGTGTAGTAGAAACATTTTCCAAAGGAGATGCCTGTTTAAGTGCATTGAGATAGCAACCTGTCCAGTATCTGGAGCTATGAAATTGCACAGTACACACGGAGAGCGCAAGACAGACAGGTGAATTCGGTGTCCTCTGATCCATGAAGTAGGTTACACCCATGAAGTAGGTTACAGGTAGAAGAACCCTCACCAGGAGCTTGATATGGCTCCAGGCCCATAAAGAACACTCATTACATTAAATCACACTGACTACGTGACATCACACATGCCACACTTAAATAGAAGAGCAAGTCAAGATATTCTTTCCACCCACACATTACAGGACAACAAAGAACTCAAGCGCCACACCAAGCCATAGGGAACAAAGAGCATATATGCTGAACACATAGAAAGCATAATCTATATAACAGGACACAATACACAATCCTAAATATAGCGTAATCTACATAACAGTTTGCATTACAGAATCCTAAATATAGCATATATTTAGGATAAACATATCTAGGACAAAGGCATGCATTTTGGTTGTATGATTGTGTCCTAAATATGGTTTACAAAGATATCATCCCATTGGCTGTAAAGTTTCTGTTATTAATTCCAAAGGGGTGATATTTTTGTGCATAACATTTAACACACATTATTATAGTGAGACAATATTTAGTCCACGATATTCTAGTTATTAGTACCATACCAGCACCATCCACAGCTTTACAGACAGCATAAATTCTCAAACGGTGTCATTACATGCACAGGGTGATAGTGTGAGGATTCGCTGTGTGTGTGAAGTTGTGATGTTCAAAACAAACTTTAACCAGTGAGTTTGTCCCTGCAGCACACTTCAAGTCACTAGCAACAATGAAAAGAAATTAAAAAGGAGACCAAATGGGGTGCAACATAGAGAACTTCCGCTCAGTTATCACTATATCAGCATCACACAACCTTGGACACCAGTGCACAGACCAATCCACAAAATGCAAAGCAACTCAAATGAATCCTCACAGATGCAACCAACAGCACATATTTTCTGTGTGTGGTGATTTCAGTCAGTAGGCTATAACCAGGAGCATTCTACCAAAAAATTGTAAAAAGCAAACAGGTCACAGTAAGGAAATTACCTCCCACTACAGCACAATAGAACCGTCACAACCCACTTTGCACACTGCAGCATGGCATCGAACCAGCAATAGCAGCAAAATAATTCAAGCAAAAGGAAACAGTGGGTAAGTGATCCATTTCATCCTATCCACACACTGGTAGGCTATGACTTGGCACCACACCCTATGTACATTGCATGCCAGGAACAACTATTGCACCATGCTCCATGCAAAATACAACATAAACACAGGGCTGATGCCGCCCAAGAAGAAAAGCCAGTGGGAAGTTGTTAAGGGCAAGTGACTTTTCGTTGTGCATTTGTTTTGCATCTAGTTTCAGCGTTTTGTTGTGCATCTGTTTGTGTGTGTGTCTCAGATCGGTTTGATGTTCAAAAACGGATAAAAAGCGTTCAAGGAGTGTACTTGAAGTGTTTATAGCCTACATAACTTGTTTGCCTGGATTAGGATTAAATCTGATGTTGTGTAGCAGCGTGTTAGTATTTACGAGAAGGTTCTTCAAAGTACATGATAGCATTAAAAGCTAGTAGTCAGTTTTGACTACTTACCTGCAGTCCAGCCCCAGAAAAGAAAGTGTATTTAAGAAATGTCTGCAACTAAGGAAACCTGAGTGGAAAAACCCACTTCAATGTATATTGAAGTTCAGTAACTAAGGAAACCTGAGCAGAACAGACTCTACTGCCCATTCCTCACACCAGCTGCAGTCTAAGTGATTGACTGACCACAGATTTACCTGAATCAGGTATTCTCCTCCTCTCTCCAGGGCTTAGGGTGAGAGTTTTGACTGCTGATTGCTCCATGTGCTTCAGAAGGTTGTTGGGCTCATGGCAAGGGTTTCTCATTGTTTTTTTTCTGTGTTTTTGTTATAATTGGTCTTAGGGCTTCTATTAGATCTTGGACTTAGGGCTAGGATGTCTGTGGGTTGTCAATTCTGTTTTTTTAAATTGGTTTCTGGGTTTAGGTTTCCTATTGGTTCTATCCCTTAAGGTTTGGGGTTCCTATTGTTTTTAGTGCATAGAGTTCTTTTTAGTTCGAGTTACCTGATAGTTTGGGTTACCTCTCCTATTTAAACACAGACTATAGGACATTCATCCTGGGTATCAGGTTAAGAGTGCTGCATGTTTGGCTGTGTTAGGATCCAGAAAGAGCATAGGGCCAGAAACTCTTGACCTCCACCTTCAAACCTCCAGGCAAGCAACCACTCATTTACACAATATAGATCTGTTAGTAATCCCTAAAGACAATTCTGAATACTCATCAACAACATAACTACCTCTGAACCATCCACATCCATCTATATAGCCTATTCAACACCCAAACCAGCCACCACACAGAGACTACACACCCTGTCAAGAACACACCGACTATAAAACCACAACCAAAACAGCTGCCAAATACACAGTCACTTGCCAGGAGCAAATTTAAAATCAAGGCAAGGCACATAGGACCACTAGGTTCCCCGATTATACCTTGTCCCCTGAGCCCTCCACCTCCAATTAAAACCACAAGTCAACACAGTAGCTACAGCATCACTACCTTCCACAATAAGTCCACCGACCTAGCTCTCAAATCTCAAAATTCTCTAAACCAACATCCTTCTTTTCAACTCTATCTCAAGCTGGACTAGAGTACCCTTTCCCCTGTTGCTTATTCCATACTACACCCGACCTCTCCCTCAAAGCATCACTGAATCAAGAGGAAAGTGACAAAAATTAAATTACAAGATCCTTAAACAAAAACAACTCAATAAATTGATGTATTCTCTGAAAAAGTACAAGACCTCACCTTTCGTAACAGAAACCGGGCTCAGTGAAAATTCTGCATCCATATGGTGCAAAGCCATGCCATAAAAAAAATCACTGAAAAGATCACAGATCAAAAACTTCACTGTGGACTATAGCTAGTCCTTGCTCATAAAATATCACCCCACTCCAACTCTCACTTATTCCTTCCTCTTAAAAATATTTGCCATGACCCAGCAATGTGAACTGTAAAGATGTCTTACTGGATGCAGTGACCAAAACCTGCCCGAACTACCCAAATCTATACATTCTAGACCTCACGAAATGGCCTGACAAGAAGAATGTAACTACAACCACAACTATCACAACAACGTTTGAGGCCTCCAACCTCTAAGAAATATTTCTGAACCTCAATAAATATGCAATGTTAAGATATACACATTTTCTATAACCGGGTCCCCACTGCATTAGATAAACAGATATCGATGAAGACCACATCTAAGATTACCACAAAAAGAACACCACATTAGTTAATGACAACATTAAAAGAATGAAAACCTAGCTCAACATACTATGACGGAAGTGGAGAAAACCAAGAGATGAAATAGACAAATAGCAGAGCCTACAGAAGAGCCATAAGAACCACTAATAGAGAACACTACTCTACAAGCATAGCTGAAGCTGATGACCTTGTTAAGGAATTGCACAAGATTGTAGCAGAATTTCACAATCCAGCATGTCAAAACACAGAAACTCTACAATTACTAATTTTCAGAGACAAAATCTCCACGGAACTAATCTCAGAAATTTGAATGATAGAAAATTACATGAAGGAGAATACAGCCAACAGCAACCCCAACAAATATCCAACCACCCTAAAGAGAAATAAGCAATCTTCCACTACTAAATACTTGTAATACCTGTAGTATATGTGTAATTAATATTCAGAATGTATGAACATGTAGAATCCTTTTATTTTTTTGTTCTAAAGTTCTGTCCTTATAGGGGCCTAGGAGTAGAATGTTAGAGCAGATGCTGCTGCAGCTGATGCCAGGCTTGTACTATGTTTGGTCTGATAATAAAAGAAGACAATTACAATAAGAATTTGGATTTATTCTAAAGACGATATAACATCGATTTGGTGACGAGATGATGTTATCAGCCCCTGAACCCATGTATTCATGCTTTTCATGGGATTTAATTGCGGCTCACTCCTGCTTGTTGCTGTTTTTTTACTTATCTCGCTAATGTGGAAATTCCGCCTACAATTTCAAGGATATCTGATTCATAGGAGGCATTTGTTTCCCCTTGCATCATCCGAGTTTGGTGGACATTTTCATTTAAAGCTCGCAAGCCTGTTTGTGTTTTCCCCAGCCTTAACGGCTTTGCGTACTTTCAAAACCCTCATACCTCTAAAAGTAGCTTTCTGTATGCTCCTGCCCTGTGAGATTCAAATCGGCAGCAAAACTCCAGACACGCTTCCGCTCCTGGATTTCTTGCTGAGCGCAGAGCATTCCATTCTGGAGTGAGTACTGAGTCTTATTGGGTCACCCAACGCGACCTTACTAAGGGTGGGCAGAATTTGCTAAATTGCCTTTCGCAAAATTTCGCGAAACGCAAAAAAATCACCGCGAATACGCGAAATGTCCTTGCTCGCGGAGATTTTGGGCTGATTAATGCGTTACTGAATTTGACCTTCAACTCGGGCACCTGCTTTATTTATATCTGTAAGTGCTTCCTGTTAAGGTTTAATTTTTGTGACAGGAGCATCGTGCCACAATGAATACTGCCCTGCATATTTACCCACGAGGATGCCACCATTTTGTGCAATACCTCTACTCAACTGGAGTACTTTCTACTGGCTAATCAATAAGTGCTACCTCGTTGGGTAAATGTATAGTGCTTTTCCTACACTACAGCTGCGTAAAGGGCCAGAAGAGTTGTCTTCCGTGACCATGTGTGTCTGTAACTTTGCCACCGCGCCGACGGGCGCCGGGGTCCCTCGAGTAAGCTGTCCATCATAGTGGGGAAAGGGCGGGAAGACATTGCACACCGCTGGTGTGTGGGCTGGGGCCAAACGTGCGGGCTTCTATGCAGTTCACATGCCTCTTGTTTATAAAGGGTCAGAGACCGACCAGAGCAGCAGATGAGGAGACAGAACCTCCTGGTGTCAGGAACTACACAGGGATTGTGCTCGAGAAACTCATGGATGCACAGACCTTCATCAAGGATTACAGCAAATTGTTGACAGTAGATATGGGGAGAAAGCACACCTGCCCAGCCTCCATCGTGCTCATGAATCTTTTGTGCTGATTAATGGGTTACTGAATTTGACCTTCAACTCGGGCACCTGCTTTATTTATATCTGTAAGTGCTTCCTGTTGAGGTTTAATGACAGGAGCAGCGTGCCAGAATGAATCCTGCCCTGCATATTTCCGTTCCGCCGCGGATCGCGAAAGTTACGGCATTTTCGTGTTCCGCGCGGAACGCGAAAATGTCGAAATTTCGCAATTTCTGCGAGCGGAACGGAAATTGTCGCCCACCCTTAGACCTTACATGCTGCCATTTCGAATTTACACAGAACAAGGAAGCACAAAGCAGGAATACTGCTGCACCACGTTTTATCTCGTTTCCCCATCAAAATGCTTCATTATAGCTTCAAACGGCAAGTATTGACGATTTATCACACGTGCAGGAACTATACATATATTGTTTGTTTTTCTTTTCTTTTTTTCTGCTACAGATTCTGCCCTGTCATTTCCTCCTCCAGTATATACAACCTGGATACCAATAATAGAGCCCCCACCACAAACTTAGCAAATATTAATGTGGGCATTACCTTAAACACACACAAAGAACAAAGACTTTTTAACCAGCCATCAAATAAATGGGTAGAGTGGAAATCGTTTTAAACCATATTGCTACTGTGGAAGATAATGGTAGTATTTTAACTCCTGAAAGAAAACATTTTTTTTTGCATTGCTTAGGTCCTGAAAGCCTTAGAGTAAATAACCAAATCCAGAAACCAGATAGGGCTGGTGATATAGATGTTTTTAAGTGTGCCATTTTAGATTTAAATGATCATTAGTCACTTACTGTATGCATTGCAGTTACGAGACGCGCTTTCTTTAAAAGGAAGCAACTACACCAGGAATCAATTAAAGAGTACGTTTCTGCTCTTAAAATGCTATGTGCAAATTTGGAGTATGGCACAATGACTTAATTCATGACCAAATTGTTGTTTGTACCAAAAACAAAGGAATTAAGATAGACTGTGGATTGAGGGTGACTCTAGTTTAAAAGACATCATAGCCTTAGTAAAAAAGGAGAGTTGTTGGAGAGGAGCTTTAAAGCAATTTCTGCACAGAATGATTCTCCTACGGCTAACAACATTTCAGGTGGAAGAAAAGAGTACTTATGCAAGAAACAAATCTAACAAAAAAAATTGATGAAACCTATGACTAGAGACTAGCAAGTTGAACATGCAACCTTTTCTTGTTACTGTTGTGGTGGTAAAGTACACAATGCTAGGTCTGGCAGATGTCCAGCCAAGTCAGCAAAATGCTTGGAAAGTGATATAATAAGTCACTTTGCGAAAGTTTGCAGAAAGAAAGAAAAGAAAGCATAAGGGTTTCTTGCCTCACTGAAACTGACTAATTCTTCTGATGGCAATTTAAATGATTCTGCCCAGAAACATCCTTATAAAGACGAAAAAAAGAAGAGTATTGTTCTCAAAATCAAAGGGTCTGACAGTAACAAACCAATGTGTATAATTAACTTTGGAGGAATTCCTTTACAGGTTGCTGCGTATTCTGGATCTCTTTTTACAATTATTGCACGTAATGTTTGGGAAAGTAGATTTGTGGGTGTTATTGGCTCACATATTGAACCAACTGCTTTTTCTTTTTAAAAAGAGTTTTATATAGCGCGAACTAGACCCGAGACATCGGGTGTCAGAGCGCTTTACATCTTTACAGGTGGACACATTCATTTTTGTTAGGCACAGGAGAGATTAAGTGATTTGCCCAGAATCACAGGATGTTGAGAGTCATTACTGAGACTCAAACCCGGTTACCCACCTGCGAGGTCGACCGCTCTAGCCGTAAGGCTACATCCTCTCCCTATGTTCTTTCAGAAAGTTTTACTGGTGATGAAATAGACATGTTTGGTTATAGATTACTTGTTTTTGAGTTCAGGAATCGCATAGCCACGTGCAAATTATATGTAGCTGCAGATGGTCCATCTGTTTTATGGTGGAAAGATCAAAGGGCATTACATATCTTCCTTAACCCTAACAGTCCAGAACAGGTTCTTGTTGCGTGTGAGGGGGAGAACGCTAAGAATTAGGTCCTTGATTAATTGCCCAATGTATTCAGTGGTAAGGTAGTCAAATTAAAGGGTTTTACACATTGTATCAAAGTTAAAAGCAACGTAGTACCAAAAATACACAAAGTTCGTAAAATTTCCTTAATTGTAAAAGATGAGGTGAAGAAGAAACTCACTAAATTACGAGAGTCTGGCATTATAGAACCCATTGAGGCATTTGAGTGGATTTCTCGATTAGTGAGTGCAAGACGTGCTACTTGAAAAAGGTGTCTATCTGTAGATCTCAGAAGTGTCAATGACAGCACAGTTGTAGATCAATTCTAGTTGCCAAGCATTGATGAAATATTGTCATTGACCCGTGGAGCCAAATGGTATTCCTCCATCAACCTTTCTGCTGCATATCAACAGATTTCTTTGCATCCATCCAGTAGAAATGTGACAGCCTTCTGCACCCCATTTGGTTGCTTTCAATTCTGCTGCATGCCTTTTGGATTAGCTTCGCTGCTGCTGTCTTTCAGTGAGTCATGTTGCAGTTATTTGGTGATATGCTGGGGCTGTGTTTTTCCAGGATGATATCCCAGTCATGGGACACAATGTTCAGGAGCATAACGAATGATTAAGGAAAGTATTGTATGTTCTTAATCAAAAAGGTCTCACTGCAGAAATTTCAAAGTGCAAATTGGCTGAAAGAAATGCAACCTATTTAGGTCACAAAGTTAGGTACTCTGGAATCAAACCAAAGGAGAAACTCATTAAGGCAATAATTGATGCCCCAGCTCCCAAATCTATGGATGATGTCATTCTTGGATTTAGCTGAATAGTATTCTAAATTTGTGGATAAAGGTTCAGAAGAAACCTTTGCTAAGAGACATTTACTGTAGAACAAGGTCATCTTTTGAGTGGTCAGATGAGTGTCAGCAAGCCTTTAGCAATATTAAAAATGCTATAAGCAAAGCTCCTAATTTCAAGTGTTTTGATCCCAATGCATACACCATGGTTATCACTGATGCTAGTTGCAAAGGTTTAGGTGCAGTACTTAGCCAGTCAAATGACGACAAACAAGAGGTAATCACTGCTTTTGCTTCCAGATCACTTACAGGAGAAATACTCGGTTATTGAAAAAGAAGTATTAGCAGTGGTGTGTCTTTAGAGTATTTTTGGAAATTTTTGTGGGGGAAGAAATTTGTTGTAAGAACTGACAATAAACCTCTCAAACTCTTAACTACTGATGGTTTAATCAGAGCAACAGCTAGAATTGCCAGGTTCTCAATGAAATTACAGAATTTCCTATTTGACATTCAGTATGTTCCCAGAGCAAAGAATATTACTGCAGATTTTCTTAGCAGACTGGTTTTGCCTTTAACAGAAATAGACATTAATTAATTGAATGATTTTTCTGTCACCAATGTTTTCTAAGTGAATGAATTACGGGATAGCATAACCCATGATGAATGGTTAAATGCTGATAAAGAAGACACTACTTTGAAATAAGTCAAATCCAAATTAATTAAAGAGTGGAGTAATTCAGACAAGAAATGCATTCCAGATTACTTAAAAGGATTTTGGGAAGTAAGAGATGAATTACCCATGTCAGATGATTTACTATTAAGGGCAGAAAGGATCATTCCCCCCAGGGTTTTAAGAAACAAACGTATACATTTGTGCCATGAAGGTAATTCAGGCAGATCACGTACTAAATATCCTTACCAACCTGTGCATTGGCAGTAGCTAAAAGCTTACTCATCAAGTCCCAGGAACTAGGTTAATTCCCATTCGAGCTGAAAATCTGATACTCTAGAGGTCTCCGGAAAAAGAAAAAAAATAGACCCACCGACCCAGCAAATGACAGACCAATATCAAATGGCCGATTCCTAGGAAAAATATTCGAAACAGCAGTGTTTACTCAACCCTCAATACTTGAATGACAGAAAATTACCTTAAAGAGAATACAGACTACAGCAACCCAACACATAACCCAACCATCCTAGAGAGACAAAATCAATCTTCCATTACTAAATAATTTCAATACCCGCTGAGAAAAAGATTTCCTCAATATTATTATTGCAAGCAGACCATCAGGATCATCTTCAGATCTGGCAACTCCAAAAAGCTTTACAAATAAATACTTCACAACCTGTGTATAGAAAGGTAGCTAGAAACTTGCTCATCAAGTCCCTTGAAGTAGGTTGATTCCCACCCAAAGCTGAAAATATCCTCCTTTAGAGGACTCTCGAAACAGAATAAAAGAATAGACCCATCCAATCCAACAAACGACAGACCAATATCAAATAGCCCATTTCTATGAAAAATATTTGAATCAGCAGTGTTTACTCAAATTTCAAAACTTACAGATGAAAATTACTGCATGTACAGCTGGGATGACCTAAAACTCACACTGGACAAGAATGGAATGGCTGACATTTTGCCTCTGGACCTATCTTCAGCATTTGACACTGTCCTCCCCCACACTCTACTACAATATTAAAATAATTTGAAAATACTCTCAAATGGATTGCTTCTTACCTCAGAGACAAAGTGCAGTGTACTTACCACCTTTCATATCACCTCCTCTCAACCAACACAGTGTCATCTCTTAGGGGTCCAGCATATCTCCCCTTTCTTTAAACATCTACTTAACCACCTTACCAGACCTAATTAAATCATTCAAGTTCACCTGGTACATCTTTGCAGATAACACACAAGTTGTTCTAAAAAAAATAGGTGGCCTAGTGCCCTCTACAACTAAAAACTTGACACTTGCCTTTCTTCTTTAAACATATGGATGAGGAGTAATCACCTAAAACTCGACACTGCAGAGACAGAAATCGTGACCTGAGGGCAATGCCAAAACTTCCCTCCTATCACTAAATGCCCCAAGGAGATTGAGGTCCATCCAACAAAATCAAGGGAAGTCCAAAATCGTGATATAATCATGAATTCAATCTAATCCTTGATCCCCCATGTCAACAAGGTTGCAAATAATACCTTCTACACAATGAAAACATTGCATTGCATCTTCTCATTCCCTGGGTACCAACAAAAACTACAAGTTATGCTTACACTCGTAATCTCTAAGCTTGACTATCTGAACAGCGTATAACTTAGCACAACCATTCATCTTATGCAAAATTCCATTAATTAAAAATGCTGCTACAATATTCCTATACCTTTATTCATTATGAGGAAAGCTCCAGTTCTGTACTCAGTCCACTAGCTACCTATAACTATAGGAGCAACATTAAAGGAACTTTTTTATTGTCCATAGAACCTCCAAAGTGAAGAGTCACTATATCTACAAGTTAAATTCAAGCAATACAAACAAAACTCGACACTGCACTCTAGGAATGCACCACAATCATTATACCACCTCACGATAAGAAATCCATAGGAAGCGGTGCACTCTCAGTACAAGCTACCAAGTTCCGGAGCTCATCATCAGCCAATTTTCAAAGCATTCAGGAGCATATTCACTTAAGGAGACAGTTAAAAAGATGTCGGTTTCCAAAATGAGTATATCCCACAACTCTGGGATAGAATCTTACAAAAATAATGACACTTCCAAGTACAATTTACAGTCTACAGCCCATAGATATAGAACAGCTCAGCCAGCACACTACTTTCTATATCCTGGTTAGTGAAGAAGGGCTGATCTATGACTATCCTGGGTATTATATGGTAATGTCCATTTATATATAGCCCTTGTTAGATTTGGGGGTCTCTAGTTGGTAGAGGTAGGTGCCTTTGACCAAATAGGGGCCCTTGTGTCTAGTCAGGGTAAGGGGGTACACTCCTAAAATAACCCCTGCTCACCCCCTTGGTAGGTTGGCATGAGCAGACAGGCTTATCTAAGAGGCAGTGTGTAAATCATTTGTGAACACATACAGTAACCCAGTGACAACACTACAGATGGACACCACACAAGTTGTATATTAAAAATAAGTATTCTTTATATAGACTTATCACATGACCACAAACGACAAAAATCCATAATACTGTACTTAAAATGGTAGAATTAGGTTAGTTCTCTTTAGATGTTAAAATGCAACACTTTGAGTTCAACGTACCTTTGGATGCGTAACGCTATACAACAAAAGTGTTGCAGGGAAGGTGATGCGTCGGTTCCTTACACGCAGGAACAGTGATGCGTCGGTTTCTTACTGCGCTTCTGTGGTGATGCGGCCCGCAACGCCATGATGCGAAGAAGATCCGGTGCAATGAAACAAAGATGGCGTCTTCTTCTGGCTGCGACATGATGCGTGCACGCTTGACGGCAGTGCGGCGACTCAACGATTCTTCTGTTCCGCGACAGGCCCTGCGACACGCTTCTCCGGTGATGCAAGACGCTTCGATGATGAGATGCGACAGCTGCAGCGGCGACACCCTTCTTCAGCGATGCAACGACAGCGGCTGCGGCGGTGACACTCTTCTCCAGTGATGCGAGACGCTTCTGCGATGCGACAGCTGCAGCGGCGACACCCTTCTTCAGTGATGTGACGACAGTGCCCTTCCAAAGAACTCTTGGGGAGCTGGTGGTTGACGTCTGGTGTCTCTGAGACTTCAGCAGGAGGCAAGCTCTTTCTCAAGCCCTTGGAGATCCTTCACAAGATGAATAAAGTACACACAAAGTTCCTTTCTCCTCTCGTTGGCAGTCAGGCAACCACTGCAGGCCAACCCCTCAAGCTTAGGGATAGTCTCTCCTCAGTCTCTCTGGTTCCTCTCCTCAGCAAAGGTTTCTTCTTGTTTCCCAAAAGTGATCTAAAGTTCTTTGGTCCGGGTCCCAATATTTATACTCCTTTTCCCGTTGTTCTCTGAAGGCAGAGAGGCCTTTGCCTAGTCCAAACCAATTCTGGTCAGTCCTGGAGCACTTTGTTGACATGACTCCTTCTTTCCTTTCACAGTGCAGGGCAGAGACATCAGACGCACCACAGGAGGTGGAGTCAGCATTGTGGAGAGAAGGCACAGCCCTATTCAGGTCCCAGGTGCAACTCCTCCCACCCATCTGCATGCAGATCTTTCTATTCAGCCCTGTGCTGACTCACCCTGTCTACTGGAATCCCCCAGCCCTGTCACTCAAACTCCAGACAAGGAATACACAACCTAGCAGAGGCAGACTTGGATGGTTAGACAAGAAAATACCTACTTTCTAAAAGTGGTATTTTCAAACACAGAATGTTAAAACCAACTTCACTAAAAGATGCATTTTATCATTCTGAGTTTAGGCATACTAAACTTGAATTTATACCTAGTTCCCTGAGTCAGTTAGGATTATAAGATGTAATAATCAAACTGCCCATTCTGGCCTATGGGGAACAGGTAGCCTTGTAATAGTGAAAAATGAAAATGGCTGTAATTCACTATTAGGACATGCCACACACACCAGGGCATGTCCTACCTTATACTTACAATGCACCCTGCCCTTGGGCCTACCATAGGGTTGACTAATATGCAGAAAAGGGAAGGTTTAGGGACTGTCAAGTGGGTGCACTTGCCCAGTCAGCATGGCAGTACCAGACTGCACACAGGCTCTGCAATGGCAGACCTGAGACACACTTTTACAGGCTGCTTCTTACCAGTGCTCTAAGCCCACCAGCAGCATTTGGTTTACAAGCCCTGGGCACACGCAGTGCACTGTACTAGGGTCTGACAAGTAAACCAATCATGGAATCACTAATCCATACATCAATTTACCATAGGGAGCACTTTCACTGTGGCACTGGACAGCAGTGGCACAGTGCCCAAAGCATCTATAACCAGCAAAAACACATGAGGCAACAGCAGAAAAATGGAAGGGAGACCCACGCCAAAGTGCCAGGTCTAACAGCCCTTTTGGCCCACACTAATACTAAAACACTCAGCAGTAGGCAGACAATTGTAGATCATACAAGCTGCATAGTAACTCCCATATACTGTGTAATTACTCAAATGAAAAAAAATCTATGCTACAGGTCTTTTCGAACACACATCAGCAACTGTACATGCATGGAGTAACTGAAGAGGCTTGCCATATTCTACCGGCCAAGCAGAGGACTCTAATGTAGCCTTGCCCTGCAATTTTCAACTAGCTTCATACAATGACCACTTATTTAAATCTCACAATGACATTCACATATGAGATTACAGTAATAAAGTCCATCCCAGCAGAACTTCCCATCATTTATTTCTCCAACCATGCTTGCTCAGAACCATAAACGTTAAACAAAATATCAAGTTTGACAACCCAGTGCAGTAACCACTGAAGAAGACTATGATCATAAATACTATAAAGGTACCTGCAGAGCTGTGCAAAGCTGCCAGCTTACTTAAAGCCATAAACTGCATTTCTGTCTCTCACACTTCTTCCATCCACTACAGTGCTGAGTGATGCATCCCATCACATGCTAACCGCATCCCAGTGATCGTTATGCACTACTTGGAAACACTTACCATATGGGATAAAAAAACTAAATACCACCACCCTTCCATCCTACATAGCTAGCTTGCTGACCATGGAGGCAAGTGCTTCAGTGCCCATTATAGGATTAGTAAAAGCAATTATATGTTGTAATACAATGCAATACAACCATGTATTTGTATGACAACACCTAAACATATCAAAGCTAAATTCAAACATTTGCAACTAAATTCGACTGATGAAAAAGGACACCAACTTCCGAAAAAGGATTCATGAAAACCATGTTTAGCCAAAAGTGAAGAAACACAGCACGATGAAGGTGTCAATCGCCACTACCGCTACATATCATATGTCAGGCATGAGAGAGCAAAAAGTATGAGAAGTAAGAGAATAGCTGAAGTACCTAACCCAAATGTCTAGTAAGAGCTCTTTTCCATAAATCACGAAGGTTGAAACGCGATTGAGATGTTCACACAACAATGTATGTACCTTCAAGTGATGGTATATAAATAGTGAATATAGTGAACTGGTCAATGGAGATACCTTCTGTGTGCAGGACATTGAGCCAGGGTGTGCACCCCCCAGAAAAATGGAAGAGGCAACAATGCTTACCAGCACCAGAGCAGGTGGTGGTCTGTCACCTCCTGGCTGTGACCTGGTCCACTCGAATATACGATGTTACATCGCAGTGTTAACACCACAATACCTTTACAACACAGGCATTCAATGCAAGTTGTTACAACGACTTGCACTGGAGGGCGCTGGACTTAGGAATAGTATGATTTACTATTCCAACTCCAGACTATGTTGCAGTAGGGAAGGTGTTGGAATAGTAAATCATACTATTCCTTAGCTTAGAGCGCCATGTAGCGCAAGCCATTGTAATGACATGCTTTGTAAAGGTTTTGCTGTGTGAAGACCGCGATGTAACCGATGTTTCCCGGCCCACTCACTTTGTTGCTGCAGCATATAGCTGTCAAGAATCCAGGTTCAGAGGATCTTTGGCAACACAATTTCTCAGAAGGCAAGATGCTGCATTCAGCCAAACTAGGCATCCCCAGATCTACCAAACATCATGCCCTTGGTATTCAGTGGAACTGATAAATGACAGATAGATAGATTTCATACTATTGACAGACTGCAGTTCTGCAAAAGAAGGATTCAAAGTACTTAATGAATTCACCAATCCTGTTGCCTGTAAGTTTGCTATTCCAGCATCACAAGAGATATGCGACTCACTTGCCGACTATTCCGAGGGTAAACTTTCTAAGATATATCAGAGCTTTCTTACTTTGACATTGAGATCAGATGACTCGCTGAATTTCAGCTTTCCTCCTCCGAACGCACCCGCCTTGCTGAAGAAGTTTGTTGCCATCTCCCAAGAACCAATTGCAAGACATGCTAGTCACCATTAAATCAGGTTTGCCAGCTGATCTCTGCACTACATATGTAGTCTCCTCTCTGTCATTGCTTCTCACACCTTCTATTTCGGACCTTTTTGAATTCATCCCTTGACTCAGCCAAATTGCCTCAAGTCTGGAAATCTGCCTTTGTCATCCCTATTTTTTTTTTTAATAAACCCTGATCCCAATAAACTTGCAAACTTCTGGCCTATATCGCTTCTTTCTCTTCTCTTCAAGGTCCTGGAGAGCCTAGATACATGGAGTACAATCACCTGCTCAGTGGCATAGCAAGGGGGGGATGCGGACCACCCGGGGCAACACGCGTTTAGAGGGCGGCGGTCTCCTCCCACCCCCTCGCTCGTACCAGCAGTCGATGTGGCGTGGGAATCGCGCCAGCACCGCCCCGCTCTTCACTGCGGCCACCGTGGGTGGCAAACGCCAGGGCCCCGGGGCCGCACCGGGTCGCCAATGGTCTAGCTACGCCACTGCACCTACTGGACTTAGCTCAATCGGGTTTCAGAGCTTCTCATAGCACGGAGACTGCCCTTCTGGCAGTGACCGATTCCACCAGATGGATGTGGGTTTTCTGGCCATTATGGTACTATGGGATGCCTTCGGGGTGGGACTGCTAAAGGATGGAAACAATGCATCAGACCTAAAGGAAAGGGAGGTTGTCATGGGCCTTAGAGCAGACACAGAGTTGCACTTCACAGATAACAAACACTCTGTGGATTCCAAAATTGTACAGTGGGATGCCTATGAGACAGTGTTTAGAGACAGAGCTCAAACCTGGTCGCTGGAAGGGCTGGAGGACCAGATTTTTCAGCTTGAGAGGTCCCTGGGTTCAACCCCTGAACCCCTGGTATTGAGGCAGATAGATGCATACTAGACAGAATACAGAGATCTGGCGCAAAAGAAGGCCAAACAGCAGATGATAGTCACCATACACCATTTGTACTTAACAGGTGATAAGGCGGGTAAACTGTTAGCATGGCTAGGTCACCAGGAATAGTACAGGACATAATGAACCAGTCAGGGGACTGTCTTCAAACTAGTGCCTTGATAGTGGTCAAATTTACGCTGTATTACAAGTAATTGTACACCACCCGACCACTCTATGACTCACAGGCCATTGCAACATACCTGACTTTGATTACCACACCAATTCTGGTTGAAGAGGCATGTGAGTCCTTCGAGGCAGACCTCACATTAAGCGAGGTGCAGGATGCCATACCCAAATTTTCAACAGGGAAGACACTGGGTCCCAATGGCATCCCAGTCAAATTTTATAAACGGTACGCAAATTTAGTAGGACCACATCTGCTGAATCTCATTCGGGAGGGGAAGGACTAAGGAGAACTACCGCTTGACCTTTGGAAAGTGATGATAGTAGTCCTTCCCAAGGAGTCTAGACCCAACGACAGGTGCGAATCATACCTTCCGATCTCCCTACTAAATGTTGAGACAAAATTGCTGGTCACCATGCTGGCGACACGCCTCTTGCAGGTCATTACTCCATTGGTACATTGGTACATTGCCACCAATCAGGGTTTATGCCTGGTAGATCAAAACGTTATAATCTACAACACACACATATCTGGTTAACAACGGTACAGGCCCGTCGCCCTCTCCATTTATTCCAATCATTAAGTGCCGAGAAAGTGTTTGATGCTGTCCAATGGCACTTCTTGGAGCAAATGCTTCTGAAGTTTGGCTTTGGTCCACAAGTTCAGAACTCAGTAGTGGTGTTGTATAAAATCATTGTGCCTACAGTCAGGGTGAATGGGAATACGTCAGAGGAATTTCCTATAGGGTGTGGGACCAGACAGAGGGACCCCTCTCTCCGTTATTATTCGGTCTCCCATTGGAATCTCTGGCCTGCAAGGTTTGGCATCACTAGAGGATACATGGGTTCCGAATCTTGCCCAGTAGCGTAACAGAAAAGAGACTTTCTTTCTAAGCAGATGGCATGTGACAGATTCAGATACTACTATCCCGATACTTTTTGAGGTGCTGAAGAACTATGGAACCCACTCAGGGTATATAATCAACTTGAGCAAATCAGTGTTTTATCTGCAGCAAGACCTGCCGCAAGTCCCCCGGAAACTCTGCTCCTACCACAGGGTCTCTGATTATCCACAGAGGGCTTTCTTTATTTAGGGATCTTCATGATTGCACATACATCAGAAGTAATATAAGGAGAGTACTCACAAATTTCCTGACTGATGTGGAGAGATGGAGGAGACTACCCCTCTCATTGATGGGATGTGCAGCCCTATTTAAAATGATCACCCTACCTAAAGTGTTGTATGTGCTTCAAAACACGTAGTACCCCGAGGTGCAATCGGTGTTCACCAGGGTCAACGAAGGGTTGAGGACACTGTTAAGGGACTGAGGTCACTCCCAGATATCCCCCTGATCCCTGCAATCGTCCCAATGCAACGGGGACTGGCACTCCCTGATATTGAGGGTTATTACCGGGTGCCACACTTAATCGCTATCAGTGATTGGTCATACTCCCCCCAGGATCACCCGACATTTCGCCTGGAGTGTGCAGGGCTGGATAAATGAACACACTCACATTATCTATATGGGTGCGGAGGCATTCAGAATTCAGAGCCTAGCAACGGCCACACAGGTGTCTTTGCTTGTGTGGCACAGGGCAACGAGAACGTTGGGCTGTGCCAACAAGATTACCAGAGAAACACTGCTCTGGAGGGCTAGGAGGTTGAGGGAGGTCTCCAAGCTTCGAGACTTTGGGAGGTGGGACACAATAGGTAGTTCTAAAATTGGTGACATACTCGAGAACAACATGTTCATGTCATTCTCCTTGATTAGGCGGGAATACCAGTTACAGCATACTCAATTTCTAAAGTATGCACAACTGCACCATGCCTGGCAGGCAGAGGAGCTGGACTGGGAGGACATCATGGATTGTGCCCACCTTCACAGGTGTATTTTGATGGAGGCACTGGGCAGAGACGCCATATCCCAGACATACAAGACTATAAACAACAACATACCGACTCGTTGAAACACTTAAGGGAGAGATGGACCCGGGATCTGGGCACAATGGAGGACATAGATTGGGAGGCGAAGTTGAGGCATCCCTGGGAGGTTGCAATCAAAGTGCGTCTACGACTAATCCAAATTAAGTTTCTACACAAGATGGCCAAAAGTTACATACGATGGGTAGTGCTTCCACGCCTGCATTTTGTAGATGCTCATAAGCAATAGGCTCCTTTATGCACACAATATGGGATTTTCATCAAATACAGTATGAGAAAGTGCCATCTTTCTTACATGGTATGCCCCCACTTTTTGCTGAATTGCTGAATGTACTTTGACTGAGTGTGCCCTGGACTCCTGTCAATCAGGTGCCCAGGGCCTATGTTCCTTCCCTAAAACACACAAAACCCAAATTGGCAAACCCTGGCCACATGTCAGCCCCTTGTAAATGGCACCCTAGGTACCCAGGGCCTTGTGACCAGGGAAGGCCTCTAAGGGCTGCAGCACTCATTGTGCCACCCTTAGAGGCCCTGTACCCTTACACACACACACACACTGCCTTTGCAGGCTGGGTGTCTGGGTGCAAGACAAAACACAGTCGACATGGCACACATCCCTGTGTGCCATGCCCATCACCTACACTGCCATGGCATTCATCAGTCACCCCCTCTAGCTGGGTGCCTTATGCCAATGGTGTGGGCACAGGAGCAGGAGCCCTGTGCCCCTACATTACCCAGGTCCATTCCTGAGCACTGTAAGTGCAGTGCTGCCATTTAAAAGTACATGGTGCTGAGAGCACGTCAAACACAAACTCCACAGCACCATAATGGCAACACTGAAGACTGAGAAGTTTGGTATCAAACTTCTCAGCACATTAAACCCACACTGATGCCAGTGTTGGATTTAATGTACCAAGCACCCCAGAGGGCCTCTTAGAGATGCCCCCTTAAACCTAACCTACAATCCACGTCTGCTCTGAGGCTGCCTAGGCTGCCACACACCAGACATGTTGCTGGCCCCCTGGGTAGGAGAGCCCCTGCTCTCCTGGGCCTGCAACAATGCACATCCTGGGCGAGGTGCTAAATCTCCTCCCCCAGGATGGGCAGGGGGAAGCTTCAAAGGCATGCCGCCTCTGTGAGCTTCCCCAGGCCACTGCAACCCCCCACTCTGGCGGGAAGCTTGGACGTAAACCCCAAATAAGGACAGGGGATGTGCCAGCCTGCCAACCCCACCCCTCAGGTGGGGGAGGCGATGTGAAGCCCATCTCCGGGCTCTCGCCATCTTGAAGATGGGAAGCCCTACCCTATCAGGACTAGGCTACTGCCCCACTCCCACAGGAGAGAGGCAGGATAGGGGGTGTACCCACCCCAGGACAGGGACCCATTGGTCCCTGTAACACCCCTAAATCTAGTATTTAGGGGCACCCTGAACCTTCCTTCCCCAGATTCCAGATTCCAAAATACAAAGAAGAGCAAGAAGAAAGAAGACCTGCCCTGCAGCTGCTAAGATGAGGAAGACACCAACTGCTTTGGCCCCAGCCCTACCGGCCTGTCGACTCTCGAACCTGCTCCTGCTCCAACCCGGCATCTCTTGTGGCCAGCAACCGCACAAACCCCGGAGGACCTGGCTACCTTTTGGCTCTAAGCCCCTGGGACTCCCATGAGTAGAGGCTCTACTCAAAACCTACCTCTAATCCCTGGCAGCAGCCCGGAACCGCAAACCCAGCACACTCTTCACCAGCCAAGCCTGGCCAGTGCCGGAGTGAACAAAGACCACGAGGACGACCCCACGGCGACTGTGACCCCAAGTCCGGCACCCAAGGACCTCCCTCGACACTCCTGAAGAAGCCTGCAGCCTCAGAACAAGGTGCCCCCCCTACCGCGATCAACAGAGGGTAAGATTTCCCGACACCAAAAGGCACCCCTGCACGCGGCACCCTGCAGCCCCCTGTGCCCAATCCCGGGGTAACTACCTATCCTCCAACTACCCAACTTACCTCTCGAAGTGGTGGTGGTACCTGAAGAATCCACGTCCCGAGCTTGCAGTCTTTTTCTAAGCCGGAGATTTCCCATTGAAATCAATTGAGCGCCCGAAGGCTCAAAAGCACCCTGCACCCAGCCGCCCGAGTGGCCCTGGCAGTGCAACCTCTGCACCTACCTACTTCCCCACTTGCCCTACGTAAGTGACCAGGAGCCCAGCTCCCACAGCCGCGTGGCTTGCTAGTCAGCAGCCACCAACCAAGGTCCCCCTATCCCTCATAGGATAACATTGGGCCTAACTCTCTCTGCACCCGGCCGCCCTAGAGTCGCTGAGGGTGAATCAACTGTACCTACCTGACCCTGGGGGACCCCTGAGTCTATGCCCAGAACCTCAACTCTGCCAGTCGAGTACTTACCTTTAAACCGATAACTCTATTTTCTTCATAGGGTAACATTGACTGGCTTTTTCCTGAAATTTCTTCGAAGTGTGGACTTTTAAAATCTTAAAATATTCACCAAAAATCAGCCGAGTAACGAAAACGAAAGTACCCACCTGCTCTTAGGTGAGCTCCCAGTGCTGGATCTTGGTACCAGTAACCCAATTTTCTCCCATAGGAAATCATTGACTGTTTTTCTGTGAAATTTCTTCTGTGTCAATTTCTGCAATCTTTAAATATTCTTTAAAAATCGTATAATATCTGAAAACTTAATTACTTACCTGTTTTGGATAAAGGTCCCAGTACTGAGTCTAGGTACCCAGTACTGGATTACAAAAGTAACGATAACATACTGTACCTGCAACTTGAATTTTCTTCCATAGGGAATCATTGACTGTTTTCTTTGAAATATTTTCTGTCAACTTTTAAAATAGCTAAATATTGTTTAAAAATCATCACAGTAATTAAGTCGACTTTCATCACTTGATTCTAAGTACTGACCCAGGACTGAATCTAGGATCCAGTCCTGGAATTCCAAAAGTATTCCTAAAAGTAATCTGTTGCAAATAACTTGGAATTTCCATTGAGCTCAATGCATTGTTGTGTTTAAAATAGTGTTGCCTATTGCAACCACTTGTAACTGTTTACAAAAGTCAGTTGCATATTGCAAAAGTATTTATATAAAGCATCTCATTCTGAGAAAGTATATTTTATTGCCAAGTGTTGGTTCTGAAATAAAACAAGCATATATTTTTTATATATAAACCATTGGCCTAGAGTTCAGTTATTGAGTGTGTGAGACCCTTTGCTGACTGAGTGTGTACAACAAATGCTTTACACTGTCCTCTGATACTGCCTTACTGCTCGACCAAGCTACCACTTTAGAGAGTAAGGTTATATCTAACTTTAGCCTCTGCCAAACCTCTGGGGACTCTGTACACCCTGTACCTATTAAGGAACAGTATATACAGAGCCACTTTCTCACATACAGGCATACTTGTACATGATCATCCAGGACCACTCACACATACTGGATGCGCAGCTCCCACTCGACCTTAAATACATTTTATTAAGAATCCCTAATGATGTAGACCTCCCCCGATTTAAACTACTGTTTAGTGTTTTGGGCCTAATGTTGACGAAGAGAGAAACAGCAAGGTACAGGGAAGCCCCAGAGACTTCTTCCCTGCTGGATTGGCGACGAAGAATGGACCTCTATATGGCGGCCGAGAAGGTGATGTACAGGAGCAGAGGTTGACCCTGTAAATTCATTCAGATCTGGGGATGGTGGAGGGCATACTATGGGTTGGACGCTGTAGGTGACTGTATTGATGTATCTATGTTTCAGTGGATGGTGGGACCCGGGTGGTTTTAGAGTTAAGTGGGTTAGTTATCCAAAATAGCCTTAGTAATACCTTCACATGCTGGCTACGTCTACTTTTATGCCTGGATAAAGGCACTGATCACTATGCAATTGATCTTGTATATCTGTGGTATGTATTCGCTGAAATGGACGCTTGTTGCGCACGACCTGTCAACCTGTCTTCTTGGTATTTCATATCTAAAAACAACAAAAAGACATTAATTTTTTTTTTTACATTTCAACCTACTTTGGTCAAGGTAAATGGTGTCTTGTGATGCAGTTTTCATTTGAAGCGGAGAACGAGGCAGGATTATTTGTTCTTTCTCCCTTCCCCCACTGGCCTGTTTGATCAGGGCGGATCCATTGGTTATAATGTTTACTTTGAACAGACACTCGAATGACAGAATTTCAGTTCACTTCATGTGGATGTTGCTCTTTTACACATCACTGATCCTGAAGATGTGATTAGTAAGATATTATATGAGTTTGAAGTATACAGTATGATTTCAGAATCATCTGTGAAAAATCTGTGTTGTTCCCACTTAATGGGTGGAGGCCTAATGCATAGAGCTATCCTGTTCTTTATATGTTGATGAGGGGATTTAAATACTAAGGAGTGATAATTACACAATATTAAGACGATTGTTATGATAGTGATTTGGCCACGCTATTGAATCACTTTAGGGAAGTCACAATGCATTGCAGGAAAACGACACGCTCCTAACATGGAAAGGTGGCACTGTTCAAACTCATCACACTGACTAAATGTCCCTACATTTTTTTTTTTTTTTTGACATTTTTTTATTTATTAGGGTTTTGCATGCATTTCATCACATTGAACTTACACAGGTATAAGCGTTAATCAGTCCACTACATCATCATGGACCTTTGCATGATCTATAGTAAGTGGGTGCTGTAGTCCATTAGTTGCTGAAGTCTCCTGTTATGACCTGTAGGACGTGTCTCCCACTAGTGTGCTCTGCCTGGTCCCCGTGTATATCGGCACGGTGATGTCTACAACTTCCGTCTCGATCGGGGTCAGCTCTGCCTCCCCAACTTTGTCTATGCAGCGTTCCCTTCTTTCCCAGATTCACTGTCAGGTCATGTAGCTAGGACCACGGCATGTGATCCGCCAACTGGGGCAACTGCCGCCTACGGGGCGGCTTGAAAAGGGGCCCTAGAGAGTGGGGGGACCCCCAAACTGGGATAAATGGGGGGAGGAAGGAAGTAGGGAGTGAAGTATGAGAGGGGGGAAGGGTGCGGGACTGGCGAATGAGAAGTTCCCGTGGTAGATTGTGTATGGACTGATGGCAAGTGCGTGCGGTGTGCCCTGGGGCTCACCTGGGGGAGGGGGGGGAGGGCCTATCGCTTGTCGCTTGTCGCGACGCAGGAGGCTGGGTCCGTACTCGCTCTCGCACCTAGGTGTGCTACCTGCCTACTGAGCCGTCCGTGCCCTCCACCGGTCCGGGGCGGCCAGGGGAAGCAGAAGAGGCGTGGGGGGTGGGCTGTGTCGCATCCGGGACCTCTCCCACTGCGTATTTTTGCTTAAAAAGGATGAGGAGTTGTGCCCACTCCATAGATATCGGGTGTTTGCGGGCGCCCTTCGCCTCCTCCTCCCTCAACAGCTCCTCCTCTGCTGCTCCCCATTTGAGGACCGCTCCCGCCCATGCCGGTCCAGACGGCCCCTCTGGGGCCCTCCAATGCATCGCAATGTTCCTCTTCGCGAGGAGAATGGCCAAGGACATGAATTTCCATTGCACCTTCGCGGTTTTCTTCCTCGGGGATATCCCCAGCGCGCATTCCTCCCAGGTGGCGGAAGTTTGGATTTCGGTTGTAGTTCGAATGGATTTGTACACCCCTCCCCAGAAATGTTGTATGGATGGACAGGCCCAGAACATATGTTTGAAATCGGCGTCTACCAGTTGGC
This sequence comes from Triturus cristatus, assembly GCF_964204655.1. Lineage (NCBI taxonomy): Eukaryota > Metazoa > Chordata > Amphibia > Caudata > Salamandridae > Triturus > Triturus cristatus. Next base: position 846,431,689 of record NC_140584.1, on the reverse strand, counting down.
AGCGGGGGCATTCAAATCATGCATCGGGGTAAAACCGGTGAAGTTTGTCCGGAGTAAGATACGCCCGGTGGAGGATATTAAATTGAATATTTTTGAATCGCGCGTTCCTGGACACCTTTTGGGGGGACTCCAGGGCTTTACGCCACTCTGCATCATTAAATACTCGGCCTGCATCGTCTTCCCACGTTTCCCGGAGTTTGTCCAGGGAGACGTCCGCCAGCTCCCGGATCGCTTTATAATGCCAGGTGATTAGGTGACTGCCTGCTCCCATACGCAGCACTGTGTGTAACACCGGATGCGTCGGGGATTCCCCATCACGTGGGTTCCAGAAGCGGCCACTACTTTCCAGTATTTGCCTGTGTCTCAGGAATTGTCCCTGGGGGAGGTCATACCACTCCACCAGCTGTGCGTACGTCCTCAATTGCCCCTCTTGGAACAACGCCTCCATCTCTGTGACGCCGTGGTCCGTCCACACTTGGAGGGCTCTTGCGGTGTAGTACCCGCTCCGTTGGGGGAAACCCACCAGGGGGAGTAGGGGGGAATATAGTGGCTGGCCCTTTGACATGCGGTGTATCCGCATCATGCATCGGCGGGCTATGGCGACCTGGAGCGGATGTGTGCGCATCGGTTTAGAACCCGGTAAGAGCATTCGCCGGATCACAGGCAGAGGCAGTCTGCCTCTCTCTGTGGTCGTCTCCTCCACGTGCCGTTCCGCCGTCCATTGGGACAGCCACTGGAGCTGTGCCGCGAGGAAGTATGATTCGAAGGACGGTGCTCCCAGACCTCCGGCCGTCGTGGGTAGGTACAATGTGCGCAACGCTACTCGGTGCCGGCCGCCCCCCCCATATCAAGGCCGCTAACAGCGTGTCTAGTTCCCGAAAAAAAGCACGCAGCAGGATTATAGGAAGGTTTGCAAAGTAGTAGAGCATTTGCGGTACCATAATCATCTTTGCAATTGCGACTCGTCCTATAGGTGCTAATGGCAGCGTCTTCCAGAACCCCACTGCAGAGCGCAGGCTAGTCAGCGCCTTTTGGTGGTTTCCCTCGAAGAGGTCTCTGGGGGAGTGGTATAGGCGCACCCCCAAATATCTGGGGGCCGCCCCATCCCATTTCAACGTCTCAGCGCCTAGCGTTATCGCCAGGTGTCCTGCATGGGTACCCAAAGGGAAAATGGACGATTTCTCCCAGTTGACCCCGAGTCCCGAGGTGTCCCCGTACTCCTGCAGCGTCGTCCAAATTGACGTGAGGTCAGCCGATATATCACGGACATATATCAGAAGATCGTCCGCATATAACGACACACAATGGGTGACGCCCGCTATGTGAATCCCCCATGCCTCCCCCTCCCGTCGCAACCTTATGGCCAGGGGCTCCATCGCCAGGGCGAAGAGGAGAGGAGAGAGGGGGCATCCCTGCCTGGTCCCGCTGGTCACCGAGAATGGAGCCGATACAAGTTTGCCGAGTCTCACTCTGGAGGTGAGGTCCCCGTACAGTAGCTGGGTGTAGGCCAGTAGCACGGGCCCGACACCCACACGACGCAAGACCTCGAATAGGACTAAATGTCCCTACATAACGCAGAACACACCTTTTTAGATACCGAATGACTTGTCCAAGAAGTTTGTTCCTCCTGATATCTGGGCTCTAGGATGAGGGTGTGTCCAGGATATACTTAGACACATTAATGCGTCTGTATCTGAGGATGGAATTTCCCTTCCTCATATTCTCAAATACTATTCTGTGTCCCAGTAAGTCACGATTGGTCATTCATTTCTCAAAATAGACCTTCATTGAAAATTAGCAAGTATATTTTGGTTGACAAAGGCTATCTACCCACACTTTATTTTGGAAATATGCCTACTAAACTTCCCAGTCTCACTCTGAATGTAATTAAATCATAGCTAATGGCCGCCTCCATGGTGGCTTAGCAGAGAAAGGCTACCAGTGAGTACCCTCAGTGGATGGGTGACTTTAAAGTACTTGGAAGGATTGAGATATCTGTCTTGGACTGCCTAAACTGGGAGATTGATAGGGACCCACTGCTATGAAAACGTTTGAACATCTAAGTGGGGACACAAGTCATGTTTGACTTGCCCTTAAAAAATATTTAGATATTTCTAGGGAGTTCCAGGAGTGTTCACCAAATGAGGGCCAACTCCTCTCAGGACCATTGATGAAAACGCTCCCCTACTGATATAAAGGATGCTAATTACTAATAACCCCAATAACTTAGATAAACAAAGGCTGAGATAGGAAAAAGACATGGGAATGTTGGAAGAATCTGACCAGAATGAGGCCAAGATATATGCTCGGGAGGTAATATTTTCCTACCCGTACAACAGAATATTTTAGACTATTTAACAAGGATCTAGTTGCATATGATTGAGAAGGTTTCCGAGGAAGTCTGACGCTGAGAAGGAAGGAGAGAAATAAGGGCTCCAGTGTAAAGAGGATAAATGACGTGACAGGCTCCTGTCAGATGTAGGCCACTGTTAGAGAAATGTCTAAAATGGCGACTGACATCACATGCTGTCTGCACTGACCAGAAGTAAAATTCAGGATGCTGGCACTATGACTAATTTTCCTGCAGCTTTATCAGGAGAATCGTATAGTCGCCATAGAGCTGCAGTATGCATATTTATTTTCCAGGGATTCGAAAGCACAGAAAATGTCTTGGCTCTAAAGTGGGGAAATCGCCCTCTCCAATTCAAAGCGCTGTGGCTTAACCAGAAGTCAACTCAGAGGGCATTCTCCAAGTTTTATAGTAACTGCAACTTGTCTATCGTGGATATTTATCCGTCCATATCTTGAATGGTTGATCAAGACTGCAAAATACAACAGATATCCTTTGCAATCCATGGCTGCAAGTAAAAAATAAAAAATTCACGTTAACATCGGTCAAATCAATCCAGTGCTGGGATGAGCTTCCTGCTGCAAGGTTCGCAAGTACGGATCCCTCGGGGACTGACCGTCATCCACTGCGACCAGATGCCATCACCACAAGACAGTGACCCACCTGACATTAGGCACACTTCTTTCCCATTAGCCGTCAGCGTGTCATGCACCTTCATAGTGCCACATGCCAGACTCTGTATGAGGGCAATTTGTGTCAGAAGTTGGAAACCTGGGGCAAAAAATAACCGTTTCCCAGATTGCAAAACAATCTTCTACCTCATTGTGAAAAGAACTAACATGATGTCAGGAGTTCTTTTTCAACGCAGTTCAACGTCTCGGGCTCGTGGGATGCAAGGTTGGGATCCCACATAGATTATCAGATAGTATAAGGACACAGTCTGAACTCTTAAACACTTTAAAACCCACAGCAGTCCACCTTGCTCTGTAATTTTCCTTCCATCCCTCAGGTCGGAGTGAATGTTAAATCAGACAGACAACATAACAATAACGCGATCAACAGTTTTGTGGCTCATCATCGTCACAGTGGTTCATATACCAAGGCCGCAAAACTCTAAGGAGGCAGGGCTAAGAAGGTGTCTGCAACAAGGTCACAAATGGATCTTAAAAATGAGGTGCCTTCATACATCTTCAGCTCCTGGGGAAACCGGCTTGTTGGTTTCAACAAAGAATGAAAAATGCCGAAACCTCACATACAGACTCTCAGAAGTCAACCTGAAAGGAGATTTTGAAAGGATAAATGGGTCAGGGAAACAGCCGTAGGCATTTCCATGGATGAAACCTATTGCAAAGACAACCTTCAAAGTGAAACAGAGCAAAATGAGATTGAGTCACATTGCCTGGAGATCCACAGGATTTCTGGCCAAGGATGTATGGGCACATCCGTCAATTTGTGTAACCGCCTGGCTCTTGAGTACATGTAATTAAAACATCTGACCCTCTCCCAAAACCTTTATGAGCATTCTGAACAAGGACATGCACCCTTTTGTTAAGTGCATGAGATGAGCAACTGGTGCTTGGAGATGCAGGTACACCAAAGAGAATAAACTACCTCATCTTCTTTATTTGCCCAAATCTGGCTTGCATTTATGCAATAAAACTACATTTGGCTGACATGATTGTGTATCTTAGAAAACCTTCGCTGGCATCTTTTTTCGTGATTCTAGTGATTGTAGTGGAGCTCAGAAAGATTTCCTTCATGCAAGTGCCTTCTCCTTCCTTTAGAGCGATGGTGGCTATGCCTTGACCAAGTCAAACCCTGCAGCTGATATTCGCGCCTGGTCCACCAGGTAAATGTCTGCTTCCAGGGCTCTCACTGGAGGTGTTCTGGTGGTTGTTATCTGTTGGGCGACCCCTTGACCATCCTTGCATACTTTTGCTAAACATTACTCCCTCATTACTCAAGAACACAGTGATAAATACTTTGACATATATATACATTTTGCATTGATTACCATGTGAAAAATTCCACCGTAAAAAGCTTGGCACTGCTTAATCTTTTTTTACACAGATTTCTAGCTCAGGAGGGAATAGAGAGGTCTGTTTTTCTTTGTATAGGTTTCTAATTTTGTAAGTGGTATTAACCTGTATGTTAATTAACGTACTTTTCCATTGATAAAGTAAACGCACTGACTGGACATTAATCTATTAACTGTTAATCATGCTTGCTTCTGATTTCTGAATGTTTAACCTTGTCACACTAGGACTGCTCTGTCTCGCTACACTGAGAGTCAAGTGTTAACGGGTTGTTCTTTTTTTTATTCGGTTCCAACAGTAGGCTCCAGGTCACCACAGATACGCAACCCTCATTATTTGAGTTTGAGACCCGGTAACTAATTTCTTTGGGATCCTCTGAGGCAGTTATCACGATGCTGGAATAGTAGATGTGTGTCTGACTCCAAGATGGCCGCCTGAGAGTTTGCACAGCCTTAATAGAGCAGAGGAGGACTTCAGCTCCATGTAGCAGGCCTTGGAGGCCTATGAAACTGAAACGTTCACTCTCCCGGAGATGAGTGTCGGTCTTATACTGGCATTACTGGAATTTTAATGTCCCGACCAGTACAAATATGAGAAAAAACACCTACAGCTTGTATTTTTCCCCTTATCGCTACATACCTGTAAACAGTCAATGTTGGAAAGTAATACTTTAAAATGTATTCTACAGCTGTCCTAATGACCCGACTGATAGTTAAAGTAAACGAAGACAGAAAGACCTGTTAAAAATTAATACAGATGATCTTATGTAAAGTTCTATTCAGGTATCATGTCCGGGCCTTTGCAGAATGTTCAAATGTGAACAGCTGACCGGTGTTTTTCTCTGGGAAAGGTGGCAGCCCTAGTTTCAGGTGGCTGACTGCTGTTGCAGTTTGGCAGACATAAGCAGCTGGGGCAAACAGAACTGGGCAGGCTGGCTGTGGTGGCAACCGGCAGGCAGAGGAGAGCAGGAACATAAGGAACCAGGATGGTTGGGTTGAGTGGGGATTGGGCGCTGTGATGGCGTGAGCAACAGGTCGGTGACCGCAGAGGCTACCCTTGATGGACATCATCCTGGCAATGCATGGGCGTGAGACGGAGCCGATGCCACTTTTTGAGCCCTTCACCGCCAAACCCATGCTGACACATTTGTGGGGTTTGTCTCCTCCTTTACTGCCGCAGGAGTACAGGGGCCTACACCTGCCAGGAGACAGTTTAGTGGGTAAAAAACATAAATAATGTCCATGAGTCCATTTTTGTTAGCAAGTCGACAGAAACCTCAGAAGGTGCTAAAACTGCGATAGAGGGGTTGTGCACGGACTGTACTCCTAGACTGCTGGGTTTCAGTGTCACATCATTAATCTTTTCTACATACCGAGCAAACAACAATCATTGGTTTTGCCCATGTAATGAATAAAGAGCTATTTTCACCATTCTTCCCCCGGAAGAAGGAAAAAACTACCTGACAGATAGCACAGGAGTGAAAAAGATGTGGCGCAGTGGCCAGACCTGCTGACTCGAGAGCTGGGGATCCCGGTACGAGTCTCGGCAGTGCCCTGCAACATCCTGTGATTCCATGCCAATCACTTAATCTCTCCGGGTGATAAGTTTTGATATAAATATGCTGCAAGAGTAAAAGGCAAAACTCGTGAAAATATAGTTCCACCAAAGCGGATGTTAACAGTATTTTGGCTATGGAAAACTGATAAGAGAAGCAGACGAAGAACAAACATTGGTAAGTGTGGGAAAATATGCTACAGCCAATAGAAATTAAGGAAAGGTAAGTGGCATGCACAGGAACCAGGAAAGAGAGGAGTCGGAAAGTCAGTCCCTTTAAGTTTATATTAAAAACAATAGATTTCTCAAGCACAGAGCCAGGTGAAACCTAAAAATGGGACCATTCTTGTCAACAGCCTCCGTGGTGCTCTACCTGGTCTCCCATAAATCGACAATCACCTTTTCAGTATATATTAGCACGCACATGCAGAATTGTTTCATGGCTCATATTTTACTTGTCACTATGTTTTGTACCAACATTACAGCCTAAGGTGTGAAAAGCCATTGAAATACGGCTGCTACTATGAATAGCATTTACCACGCATGCGTTCCAATGCATGTACCGTTACCATGCATTGCCTTTGCCATGCACTTTTTTTACAATGCATATGCCTTCACACACATGCCTTCACAACGAATCACGTTGTAAAGGTATGAATGGTAAAGGTATGTGCGAGGTAATGGTAGTAAGGGAACCGGCGTGGTACAGCTATGAACGTCATTGGAGATGAAGAGACCCGCCTCGTAGATAAGGCACGTCCCCATGGAGGTAAGGGGGATTGCACAGGAGGACTGGGGAGTTTCCGGGTTTAGGGCCATGGGCTGGGATTGAATTTTATTTTTAGGGCAGGGTGCAAAGGAGTTGGGGGGGGGGAAGCGCCAATGGTCAGTTTAAGCGCCAATGGTCAGTTTCGGGTGTAGTTTAGTTCCAGATGTACAGTGATTACGGGACCCACATCTGGACGTACCCATCACTCTGAAGTATACAAAAAAGTAATGTGTGGGCAGCAAATTCACAAAGGCAGAGTAAAAGATGGTGGTCAGCTAGAGAGCCGGACGCATAAGTGTGGCGTTATGGGAGCACAGAAGGGGAATTAGGCAGACTGCAACCTAGTGGACCCACCTGTTACGATACCGTAGCACTGTGAGGAAGTGGGCGAGATCTCCCCACCTGCTAACCCCACACTTGGCAAACACGGCGATGGCCTTGGAGTCAGGAGAGGCTGTCGGGGAGCGCTGGCTAAGCCTACTGTGCAGGGAGTGTGGAAGGGCCCCTGGGCTGCTGCAAGCATTCCCCTCTGGGGGAGAGTAGGAAGCAGCAGGACAGGAGTGCTGCATGCAGTGTGGAGCTCAGGGAGGCAGTAGATTACAGGTACCAGGACACCATCAGGCATGCGGAGAGTTATCAGAGGAAACCCACATAAAGCAGAGGAATGCTCAGAGCAAGATAGGAAGGAGGACGACCACCCAGATGGGGAGAGCACTCCAGGAGAACGTAACAGGTACTCCTTGGGGAGTGTATCAAAAATTCATGTTAGGTCACCACAAGAGGGAGCAAGTAGGTAGGGCAGCCTGTAAGAACTATAATCCCCTACTTGTGTCTAACGAAGTTGGGAAAGCAACAATAACCCCCACTCATACCAGCAGGGGAGGCTCGTAAAAACAAAGGTTGTTGAGAGCAACCCCCATGCTGAGATCCTTTTCTAAAGTTTTGCCAGCATTTGCTAACGAGGGAAGATTGGAGGGACAGGAGGGGGCCAACACCAATACCAAGGCTGACACTATAGAGGGGAGTGAGCCTAACGATCATAGAAGTAAAACAACTCACCCACTTGTTTCCCCAGCGAATAGAGAGGGAAGGTGACATCCAGCACACAACAGCTGGAAGCCTGAGGATGGATGGGACTGAGCAAAATATCAGATATCAGTTTGGGCCCAGATGGAAGGAAATGGGGGTGGGTACTAGAAGGAACAACTGAAGAAGTGCGAGGCAGGGGGGGCTGTGGAGACAATGGGTCCATTATAAGGGAAGCAGCGCAAGGTATCTCCTAGGAGGCTGGTAGACCAGGGCACCACTCCCAAGGGGAGAATCATATTGAATGAATGCCTGTGTCCCTGGTGGCAGAGGTTAAAACTGGGTTTCCTATTTCTGCAATAAACCAGAAGGAGATTCAGGGTATGTGTAAAAGTCTGGTGGAAGAACTTGACTCCCTGGCTCAAAAGACTCAGGCCCTTGAGGAAACTGTTGCAAAATTGAAAGAATCTGCTACAAATGATAGGGAAGAGCTAAGGGGATCAAAAAAAGAGAAAAATAGCAACAGGACAAACTCAAATCATTAGAGAACGTGGCAAGGGGGAACAATCCTAAGAATATTAAACGTGCCAGATGGAGCATAAGTGGAGTACATTAAAAGGTTTATTATATCCCTTTTTAAATCAAGGGTTTGTTTGAAGACTCTAAGGAGGCTCTTGCTAGAGAAATAAAGCCGGTACACCAGGACTCCTTGAGGAAACACCCCAGCAGAAGCAAGCGAAGGAGGATCCTGGTGAACTTTTTGACTTATTCTGTGAAGGAACAGATCCTGGCAAAAGCCCTGAATCAGAAAACCCTGAGAGGAGGCGGATTCATTTTTGAAGTAAGGTCAAATCTCTCTCGTACCACCCTGAATAGACAGTGGGAGCTGAGAAAGCAGATAGAGGAGTTCAGGAAGGCAGCCATGACAGCCCAGCTGAGATTCCCTGCCACACTAAAGGTGATGCACAATAATAAATTGCAGTGAAGCAGATAAGTTGATTGAGGGGATAAAGCGTGGGGATGATTAGAGGAGGGTTAGCATACATGGAAAGCAATGGACACATCAGGAGTCAATCTGCCTGTTAGAAATGGGGTCTCTAGTTGGCAGAGGTAGGTACCTTTGTCCAAATAGGGACCCTTGCTTCTAGTCAGGGTAAGGGGTATACACTTCTAAACTAACCCCTGCTCTTCCTCTTTGTAGCTTGGCACGAGCAGACAGGCTTATCTCAGAGGCAGTGTGTAAAGCATTTGTGAACAACACATACAGTAATACAGTGAAAACACTACAAATGGACACCACACCAGTTTAGAAAAATAAGTAATCTTTATCTAAACCAAAACAAGACCAAAACAACAAAAATCCACAATACAGGAATAAAAATAAGGCTTTCAGATGGTAGAACAAGTTCAGTTCAAAGCAAATTGCACTTGTCACACAAAGTACCTGGGATGCGTCATGCAAACAAACAAAACGGGCCTTAGGGAAGATGATGCATCGGTTCCTTACACTCAGGGAAGGTGATGCGCCGGTTCCTTGCTCTTGGGGAGGTGATGCATCGGTTCCTTACTGCTGCGCAGGGGAGGTGATGCGTCAGTTCCTTACCGGAGGGGAGGTGATGCATCGGTTTCTTACTGCATGGGGAGGTGATGTATCGGTTTCTCACTGTGTCCCCCAACGATGCGACAAAATTGGCACCTAGATGCGATGTGACGATCCGGGACGATGCTTGGATTCTTCCAGCTCCCAGCTGAAAACAGTCTCTGGAGGTCCAAAACAACAGAAGGCACCTCTTTGCAGGTCAGAACTCCCAGTACGGAAGTTCAGGGGAGCTGGTGGTGAAGTCTTTGTGTCCCTGAGACTTCAGAACAGTAGGCAAGCTCAGTTTTAAGCCCTTGGAGATCTTCCTCATGCAGGGGACACAGCAAACAGCAAAGTCCTTTTCTCCTTTCCTTGACAGCAAGTAGCCACTGCAGGCCAACCCCAGACAGCAAACAGCACAGGGGAAGTATTTCTCCTCAGCTTCTCTGGCTGTTCTCCTTGGCAAAGGATCCTCTATATTTCCAAGAAGTGATCTAAAAGTCTGGGCCCCTCTTTTTATACCCAAAAATCCTTTGTTCTCTGAAGGCAGAGAGTGTCTGTACCCAGCCAAAGCAGTTCTGTGGGGCACTTTGCAAGTGCACAACGACCTCCATTGTCAGTGTGATCCCTGGCTCCAGACACACCACAGGGGGGCGCAGCCATCATAGTGGAAGGCAGGCATAGCCATATTCAGGTGCTGGTGCTACACCTCCCACCACTCCAAATACAGACCAGGCCTATTCAGCCCAGCCCTGACTCATCAGGCTCTCTGGAGCCACTGCTCCTCCCCAGCCCCTGACACTCCAAAGCCAGACATGCAATACACAAACCTAGCAGAAGCATACTGGATGGCTAAACAAGAAAATACCTACTTTCAGAAAAGTTCTTAAATATCAGCGTAGGTTCAGCTTCCCTAAACACAGTCGCGGAGGTTTTTCACGAGGGGGAAGGTAATTAGCATTGCAGCCCAGAAGAACAAAAAACATAAAAGAGAGGTCGAGGTAGTAGAAAAAGAACAGAGGGAATTAGATAGTCAACTGCTAGCCCAGCAGCAAGTACCTAAAAGCGAAATATATTTGGAGAAGGTAATGCATGAAAAGAAAGATTAATTTGTATTAATATTGGAGACAAGAGTGAGTGGGAGACGGAAGGCAAGCAAGTTGGCCCATTTTGAGTATGGGGAGAGCGCTGTGAAATTGCTGGCTTGAAGGACAAAAAGGGACCAGGTCAGAAAGTTAATCAATAGAAGATGAGGAGACAGGATCAAGTATCTTAAGCACACAGGACATCGAGAAAGCGTTACTTACTTTCTTTAGAGACTTATATTGTGAGAATCTTGAAGTTACAGATGAGATGGTGTGGAGGTGGCTGAAGGGGGACACTTTATATCAATTAACAGAGGGCCAGAAAGTACATTGGAACAAGATATTGGGCGAGATGAGATTAGGCAAATCGTCAAGTAAAACAGGGAAAGCAGCGGGCCCGGACAGTTTCCTCAATTAGTTTTATAACGTATTGGGAGACTCTATTGCCCCTTTTATGACTAGGCTGACAGTGAAATCCTAGTGAACAGAGCATCAGTGCCACAATACTGGGGGAGAAGTGGCAGTTATTTTAATTTTAATATCAGGAAAAACCACCAAAAAGTGTGTCATATAGACCCATTTCGCTCCTAAAAATCAAATATAAAATCTTCACTAATATATTAGCTAAGAGGTTAGGTCAGGTAGTGGAGGACTTGGTTCATGGGGATAAGAAGGGTTTTATAAAGGGAAGATACTTTAATGAATTGATGCATGAGCTGATAGGCACAATAGATCTGGCTACTACATTTGAAATTCCCTTAACTGTTCTCACACTTAACACTACAAAAGCATTCAAAAGGGTAAACTGCTCTTACCTGAATGCTGTGATGAAATTATATAATCTGGGAGAGAACTTTCGGAGGGTAATTCAATGAATATACACAAACCCCTCAGCTGAAATACTCTTTAATGGTAGATTAACAACTGAATTTAAAATCAAGACAGCAATGAACCAGGGATGTCCTCTCTCCCTACTTCTGTTCAACATATATATTGAACCCGTGTATGAAGTTGAGGGGAGGGAAAAATATAAGACACTTTAAGTAAAATACATGGGGAAAAAAAATAACTTTATATGCGGACGATCTGATGATATATACAGCAGACTTGCAGGCCTCCCTATCAGTAAATGAGGACCTGTGACCAGACTTTGGAGGAGTGCTCGGCTATGCATTGCACTCTTCTAAAATGGAAACAATAGCTTGGAAATACTTTTTGAACCTGCTGGCACCTTGAAAGACTTACCTGTTGAAGGGCTCGGCACCTGCCCTGGGCTCCCGTGCTCCCACCGACGTCCCTAACTCTGCAGCACCGCGTGTCTCCCCTGCCGCCGCTGTACCACCTCGCGGCTGTGAGCAGGGGAGACTACACCTCCCAGGATCCCCAGCGCACCATCGCGTCATCCTAGCGCCCGGAGGCGTACAAAAGGTCGCGGCTCCCTCCGCGTCGCGGAACGCGCGCGGGACGCGCCGGGTTAAGCCCGGGACAAGGGCGGGACCGTCTGTGGCCGTCCGAGGTCGATCAAGGTCGGGTTGGGCCACCCCCTTGACATCTAGCTACGTGCCATCAGATAAGTAGACTGCATTAGCACCATTCATCTTTTGCTGTCGTGGGACTGTGCTGGGTGTATTGGTACCCGATCTGGACTGAGTTTGCTCCTGTTATGTCTACCCGTTCTGGCAAAAGCCTGAGGGGGGTGGAGGGGGGGGTGAGGGAGATGGGGGGAGCATGATTGGCACCATGGACCGTTTCATTACTCGCGTGGCCAATGTGATTGATAAGGAAATAGGCATGGCCGAGCGCCGACTATCGCGAGGGCCCTCTGGTCTTCGACGTTCATCGCTGGGCCCGATAGCCTTGGTGCCTACCCCAGAGCGTAGCCAGGAGCCCCCTTTCCCTGTCCTTCTTCCCCTGGACCATCCCCGGGTGGTGGCCCTGAGAGCTAGCATAGATGATCTCGAAACACTGACAGCCTCGGCACTCCAAGTTGAAAACAATATGGCCATAGATTCTATGGCTAATGAGGCAGACATCTCGCTGTTTCCCTCAGCCAATCTCCCTAATAATTTTTATATACCCCCTGTTCCGGCCTTAGTGGCACAGGCGGAATTACACCCTGCCCCTACTAAAAGGAAAAGGCTACCCACCCCACGAAAAGGTATCCCGGCTAAAGTCTACAAGAGGCCTGGCAGGCTGGTGCTAGGTTGGGTGGCCCTTATAAGAAAGTAGGGCGAGATCCTTGCCCGCCGCAGGGAGACAAAGAGGAGGGCATATTGGGAGGGCAATCGGTCACTGGCCGTGAAGCACCGTTTGACGGTCTCCCAGCACCTCCATCTCTGGATTCCTTACTCTCTGCAAACTTAGAAAAAATGATGAAATCCTTACTTCTCCCGGTGCTAGATAAAATTGGGGGGCTCTCACAGCGGATGGACAAATTGGAGCAGGTAACTCTGGATAATTTCTTCTCCCTAAAATCATTTATCAAGTTGCAGTTAAGAAATAGGGAGGATGGTACGGGGGGGGGGGGGGTTGTTAGCAGGGAGCCACATATAGCACATCAAAGTTCAGCTTTTCCAACAGGCACCTTACCAGTTGTACCGGAGGCACCTGACTGTGCCTCACAACCCACTGTTATAGTCGCAGGGTCGGGGAGGAAGCCTGGTCCTTCAGCAATCAAATCTGCAGACAAAGCAAAGCCCACTAAAGTTGCCAATACCACCTTAAGTAAAAAGACGACATGCCCCATTGCTTCCGGCACCCCTGGCAAAGCTAATCCTATTACCCCAGCTACCAAGCCTGTGGCTCCAAGCCCATCTGAGACCCTAACATCTAATTTAGTCAAGCCTGTAAAGGCTTATATACAACAGACAGGCGAGGGATTAGGGGAGGGAAGGGCGACTAATGTTAATCTTCCCCCGGCCTGCCAGCCTTATGTAGCTGTTTTGACTGGGGTGCCTGTGCTTAGCTCGGGCAAGCGGGAGACCTTTGAGGATCTGTACAATAAGACTCTTTTTTGGCTTAAAGAAAATAGGCCTCTGCCTAAACCCCTGGAGGGACGAATCATCCACGTAAGAAGAGTTGGTTGGATTGATTCTAATCAAAAAACCATTAATGGGGATTGTATTATAGTAAACTTTGATGACCCAAGGGTGGCTAGCTATGTATGCAGCGGGCCCTTGAGGGAGTATAGTCCAACTGCCAGTGGGAGCCAAATTGGTATCCATGACCTTAGCTACTTTTATCCCCCAACCTTGCCTGGGAAGACAGTTAGATTCTCTAGGTGGGAGGATAGAGGTGACAGACAGACCTGTGGTCCCCTCTCCCAACCTAGCTTCTCTGGCAATATTCCATACCACATTAAAGAAACCATAACAAGCATTAACATCACAGATTGTATCCATTTATCCCCTGAAGAAGGGTTGTTATTGAACCCGAAATGCATTGGGAGTTATTTTCGTTTATATTGAATTGCATTTTGATGAAATTCTTGTACATTGCTTAAAATAAATATGTGATTGTATAACATATTTCTTTATTCATCTTGAAGTCAATAAGAATACATGATTTGATTAAAGAAAAGTAGATTATTTTGCATTTATAGATTGTATCCTCTTCTGTCTTTACCATTTTTTAAGAAATTGGTTATAGTGTGATTTATTAGTTTTTAAATTCAAAGAGACCTTAGTGTCCTCGAGTTGTGCGGCACGCAGGCCAGGGTTTCCCTGACCCCTACTTCAAACACATATTACTCTGGGATGCACACTCACATCCCACACGTGCAAGCACACAAACAAGTTTTCGTTCAAGTTTTGTCAAAAATTTTAGTGTTAGTACACAAACGTTATACTGGTGTGCAGGCTCACCTCAAAAAACGTCATTAATATTCCATACCAGCCACGTGGCCGGCTTTTGCAAAATTATTGACATACTATCTGCCCAATATGGGAGACGCACGTTGAGTCAACTGGGGAGCTACCAAGCAATAGCCTAATGGTTGGAGCGGGACTAGTGAGACCTCCCACCAGCACCCCTTTCTATCCAAACATCTCTAGGGGCAATCGCAATTTCTCTTGCCATGTCCCGAGACACTTGACCCGTCTCTCACAATCAGGGATGCTCCGAAGGGGGTCATTATATCTAAGGAGACCACGACGTTGCCAATTATCGAGGCAACTGTAACGACCGCTAGTGCCCCCCCTGTAAGAGAAGTGGAATTAGGATGGGAAGGGGGTGGCAATGTCCCTTTGAAGGTAGTTAGCTGGAACATAGCAGGACTTGGACGAAATATAGGTATTCCAGATTGGAACACTATGATAGAATCGTTTGGGATTTGTCTGTTCCAGGAGACTTGGTCTCTGGAACCACAACACAAGATGGGTTACACCACCTACTTTGTCCCTGCTGTACGACCAAGGGGAGGGAAGGGCCGTCCCTCGGGAGGGCTGACAATTTGGGTGAATATCTCCCTGCGATATTCTATCAAATCTATAACTACGAAGTCACCTGATCTCCAAAGGTTAACAGTGAGAGGTCCTTGTGGAGGGAAAACATTTGAAATTTTTAACATTTATGTCAGAGGTGCATGGGGGGGTTCATCTACGCTGCCCTCAACTGGCATTGACGAGGAACTCAGAAACATAAAAGCCGATGCCTTTATCATGCTAGCTGGGGACCTTAATTGTACGTATGAACCCCTTGCTTTGGATGATGTGCTGGGCAATAGAGAAGATGACGCTAGGAGAGGTATCCCATCGTTGCAAATTTCGCCAATCAGGAGATGGAATCAAAACGCCATCGACCTCAACGCACTCTGTATGGAGTATGACCTCAGAGCCACTAATGGTAGATCCAACTCAGACAAAATGGGGGCCCACACGTTCAACAGAGTAGGACATTCCTCTCGGATTGACTACATTCTGTTGAACTTTGGTTTGTGGGCTCATTTGTTGGATATGGCGGTTTTGCCGTCTACTGACAGCGACCACAATCCGTTGTCCCTATCCTTGTCCTCCCTATGGATGGATCATTCCCCACCCCGAATCACACATGTGTGGAGATCTACGCATGAAGTATGCCCTTCTAATTGTGGTAGGCGCCTAAACTGTATAATGACTAACATTCCCCCACGCTTAGACTCTCCCTCTATTAGCGCACAGGAGGTCTCATTATTGTTTGACCAAACTACGCATGCATTAGGCGAACTATTTTTAATTCACAATGTGGGAAATAGATTTAACAAAAGAGGCGCCACAAAGGGCAATGCTGGGTGGTTTACACCTGCCTGCCGAGATGCCAAAAGGGAACTAATCAAGGCGGTAAAATCTAAGAACAGAGCCTTGATTAGCGTTGCAAGGGGCAACCAAAGGAGAGTTATAAATGAGGCTAAGTTAGCATGGGAGAACCAGTTCTGGTATGACCTAAAGGTCGCCAGCTTAAGGAAGGACCCTAAAGGTTTCTGGGACCTACTAAGAGCTAGGGATAAGCCCGTGGACTCATTAATAACATGCAATATACCATGGTTCGATCACTTCTCGCAGCTTTACACTATGCCCCCAGGTGTGGGGACAAGCTTGACAGAATGCCAGCCCATAGTATCTTGTGAATTTAATGAGGAGCACCTGTTCACAGCCAAGGAAGTGGTAGGGGCGATTACATGTCTTGTCCCCAACAAAGCTGCAGGGCCGGATGGCCTACCAGGGGACTTGCTACGTATTAACCCAGTGGAGTGGGGGAAACTCATTGCTGCCCAACTGAATGCTACCTTCAGCGGGGCAACTTTCCCGGGCTCATGGAAAGGTGCCGAAGTTGTACCCATCTTTAAAAAAGGGAGTCGGACCGATCCAGCCAACTACCGCCCTATAAGCCTTTTAGACTCCTCGCAGAAAGTGGCGGGAAAAGTGGTCCTAGGCAGAATATTACAATGGGTTGAGGAAAAAGGCATTCTCTCTGACTATCAGGCCGGTTTTAGATCGGGTATGGGGACGATAGAGCAATCTTTCCGGCTTTTGATGCTCTATTGGAAAGTAGTTGTGTTGGCCAAAGGCAGTCTGTATCTTGCTTTTATAGATTTGCGGACTGCCTTTGACCTAGTCCCGCGCAGCCAACTCTGGAGTGTGCTCAATGACCAGGGCATCCCACCATACCTTCTAAGTTTACTGGTAAAGTTGCATGCTGACAACTTTGCGCAGATCAGGTGGGGTAACCAGGGTCAAAAAACAAAACGAATATCTGTAAATAGAGGAGTACGCCAGGGGTGCGTTCTAGCCCCCACTCTGTTCTCTCTGTATGTAAACGGAGTGGTGGAACACTTATCGAAAGTTCCATCAGATGCACCTTCCCTGGCCGGTAGAAGAATACCCACTCTCCTATTTGCAGACGACACCCTCCTGATCTCTAAAACCCCGGTAGGCCTGCAGAGCCTGTTAACTAGCTTCAAATCCTTTTGTGATGTAAGGGGGCTAGTTATTAATACAGGTAAAACCAAGTATCTAGTCCTCAATCCACCGAAAAAGACAATCAAACCACCTACTCTAGATTCTGTTTCCCTAGAGAGGGTTAATGAGTTTGATTATCTTGGCATTCGCCTTTGTGACTCGATGAGTTGGAAATGTCACCTCCAAAAGATGTTGCTGACTCACAAAAGGGTGTGGGTGCCCTTCTTAAGGAACAACGCGCCTCATCCCTTAAACCCATTGCACCCATTCTTGATATTTATAGGGCACGGGGTGTTAATGCAGCTCTATATGGGGCTGAACTCTGGGGGGTACATACGGCGGATCAGTTATCATGCTCAGAAAGCAAGTTCCTCAAAGATTTAATGGGGCTTCCCTATAGCACCCCAACCCTCCCATTGTTATTAGATATGGGTATGAGATCAATTAGTGACCAGGCTAGGCTCCGCCCTCTCCTCTTATGGGCGAGAATCTGGAGAGTCCCAGAAATGTCTAGCTTTGCGGATGGCCTAACCGATGTGCTAGATACACCGGGATGGCCCAAGATTCAATGGCTGAGGGAAGTCAAGCGTCTTCTCTTCAACATGGGCCTTGGCGATGCCTGGGACAACAGATCAGCCCCCCCAAAGTCTGTGTTAAAGAAAATATACTGGAATTGGGTAGCTGATGGTAGATCTAGCAATCCCAATCTGTGTAGGACTACCCTGGACTTTCTTTTAGTAAAAGATATGCCCCTATGCGAACCATACTTGGATACCGTCACAAAGCGCAGGGATAGGGCATTGTACTTTCAATTTAGGATAGGCCTACTTCCCGTCGGGGAACTAACCTCTAGGTGGAAGGCCCCGGCCCAAACAATTTCTTTGTGTCCATTTTGTGAGAACAGGATACAGACAATCCCGCACCTGCTTTTTGAATGCCCGGCCTATGTACTACCCCGCAGTAGATGGTTAAAACCACTCTGTAGAGATCTCGGAACAAGGCACTTTATGGAGGCATTACGTATATTAAAAAATGATCCACGGCCCTTCTTTGCTTGTGGTATAGCCAAGTTTTTGGGCTGGGCTTGGCGCATTAGATCAACTAGGCTTTTGTACCTTGTTTAATCTGTTTTTTAAAATGATTTTACTTAATTTATTGGGACCATTTGCAGCATGAATTGTATGATTACGCATTGGCTCTTTTTATTGTTTTATTGTTCTATGCTAAATGTACTGCTTTTAAAGATATTTCTTGTATCGAAATAAAGCCTATGATGATGATGATGACTTCTGTTCAACATATATATTGAACCCGTGTATGAAGTTGAGGGGAGGGAAAAATATAAGACACTTTAAGTAAGATACATGGGGAAAAAAAATAACATTTTTTATGCGGACGATCTGATGATATATACAGCAGACTTGCAGGCCTCCCTATCAGTAAATGAGGACCTGTGACCAGACTTTGGAGGAGTGCTCGGCTATGCATTGCACTCTTCTAAAATGGAAACAATAGCTTGGAATATGGGGGAGGTAAATCAAGACATTAAAAGAGAGATGAAACATCTAGGAATTAAAATTACACATGATATTGGAACGACTGCAGAATCCAACTTTAAAAGTGTGTTGAAAGACTATACTCCAAAAATTCATCTTCCTCTTTAATTCTATCCCCATGTATTTAAAAAAAAGAGTGGTTGTGGAGGTTGCATGGAACTGTTAACTCCATCATTTGGGTGTCAAAAGGCCCACAAATTTCGTTGAAGAAGCTACGTAGGAAACAAGAGAATGGTGGTGTCTCATTGCCAGACTTTCTAATCTACAAGTGGCCCTATCAGTTGAAGAACTGCAAGTACTTACTTAAAGATGTAGTAGCCAGAGGAAGCTTACTTAAAATCATGTTGAAGAATGTGGAAGGGGGTGAATCTCCCTTTTTATACGGGTTCGGAGATGTACAATTCTACAAAAAAGTGAGACTAAAAGCATTACAGGCAATGGCTTATTTATGGTTGCAGATAAGAAGGGCCATGAAATTAGCATACTAAATCAGATTTGCACTAATGTAGGAGTTCCCGGGCACACCAGATTGCCTGAGAGATCACCTAGCATCCCCTATTAGGGAGAAAGGAATACAATATGGGCGGCAGCGACTACAGGGAGGTGAACTTCTCCGGTGGGAAGGCGTACAAAAGGCAGCTCAGGGTAAAATTCCAGCTTTTAAGTTACAATTAAGGAGATGGTCCTGAAATTTGAGAGGGGAGGATGGGAATTCTAATGAGCTTGAAGAACAGTTACAAAGGGCGAAAACAGGGAGGAGAAAGATATTTTGCTGGTACTGGTTGATCCTCGAAAGTGTAGATGGAGATTCTGCACTTCCAGAGACGTTATGGGGGAGAAGCTTGCCGCAGCTACAGATCCAAGACTTATGGCAAGTATCAATGTGTACACTTTATGATACTGCACATCCTGGATATTTAAGAAGGAACCATCTCTTTTCCCTTCATAGAACCTTTTGGTCCTTGTAAAGGATTTTGAGACTGGGGGAAAGGAGCACAGGGTGCTGTATGAACTGTGGTCTGGAAATGGCAGAAAATATTTGATCTTTTCGTGGAGTGCCCAGAGACACAGCAATATTGAGAAGATGTAAGTGCATAAGTCAGGTGCTTCGAGTTGATATTAAGATAAACCTTGGATTCATAATTTTTGGGAGAATGTAAGAATCTGCGACATTGAGCAAAAGGGAAAGTAAACTGGTGTTCTATTTAATTGTGTTGCCGTGGAGGGAGATTTGTAGGAATTGGGTGATGAAATTTCCCCCCACTAAGACTGAGTGGCTAAATTCAGTGATATATAGTCTGAGAATGGACACATTATGTAAGGAGTCAAGAAGATCAAGTGTATGGGGACCTCTGATTACATGGATGGGGAGAATAAGGTTGAAGGCAGTCAAAAGGTCCCTTCTTTACACCTGACCTAGAACATGGAAGCCCGGAAGGTGCATACTAGCACGGAAAAGGTCCATAGCATCTTTCCAGGCTGAAAAACGTAGCGCACTAAGTGTATAAACAGGGAGGCATCCAAGATTGGCAGGTTGACAGCTGGAGGTGAAAAAAGGGTGAATGCGGAAAAAAAGAATTGTATGGAATGCTTGAATTAATCTCTGTCACTGGTAATTACTTGGAGCCCCATCCCAGTCTATCGTTATTCTGTGCACCATGGCACCTCCGTTTGAACCCAACCATTTGGAATGCATTTGAAATCCAACCATTTTACCCTGCTCCAATAGGAACAGTCCGTCCTGAGCTTCCAACCCAGATCCTCCCTGAACCAGAACACACGCTACTCAAGACAGTTTTGCCCTGGTTAGGGCTCTTTAATTGGGTGTAGCATTAGGCATTAGACCATAAGTACAAAGCATTTTTGCAGTAAGAAGCAGCCCGATCAGGCCATTTCTGAACACAAAAATGCTTTAACATATGTTGAAAGCACGAATTGCAATCTGTATTTGTGATTTGGTATTTGGAAGGGGTGTGTTTTGGTCATCCCATCCAAATATCGAATTTGAATAGGATGCGTTAAAGTTTTATGACCAAATTCTGGTAGTGAAATATTAATACTTTACCAACTCCTTGAAGGAGATGGTAACCCATCTGCAAATGGGAAGAAGCCCCAATGGGACCCCTTTCCCTTGGAAAATGGGGTGGGGATTGTTTCATTGTAGGCAGTGTGTAGGCAGTGTTCTACTCTTAAAAAATTCAACTTTAGAGTTTTGTTTTCTTGTTTTAAACGCAGACTGTTCTCCTTTAAGGGACAGGACTCCCTTAAAAAAAAAAAAAGATTGCTTTAGAAAAAAGTAATTACAGACATGGTGGTCTGCTGATCCCAGCATACCACCATCCATTTAACCTACCTCATTAATAATTATGCGGTAGGTCAATTTGCCACCCACTAGGAATAGCTATTTGAAAGATGTACATTTTTTAAGGTCAGAAATTGCGATTTCCTAATTGTGATTGTATAAGAATCACAATTTGAAAATAGCAAGTCTAGATTACTGTACATGTGGCTCTTGGTTCCAGTGCCACAGTGAACACAGGACCCTTTCCTGGGAATACCTGTCACATTTATTGTGATGCATTGAAGTATACAAATAAGTGATGGGTGGAATGCTGTTAATTATTTGGAGCAGCATCCCAGTCCATAGTTATTTTGCACCTCAGTTTGGACCCAGCCATATTCAAATCAGTCTTGAACCTACTTCAATAATAAGAATAGGCCAGCCCGAACTGCCAGTTCTGGTACTACATGAACTGGAACATAAGTCAATGTAGCTTGTTTCCAGCCGCACAGTGAGCACAGGACCCACATCGGGACATGCCCATCCTACTTAAGGCACAGCACCAAAGTACACAAAAAAAGTGATGGGTGGAATGCTTGAATAAATGTCTGTTAGTAAATACTTGAGGCTGCATCCCAGTCCATCATTATTTTGCTTACCATGACACCTCAGTTTGGACCCAGTCATGCACAAATCAGTCTTGACCGTGCTCCAGCAGGAACAGCCGAACCCGAACTGCCAGGCCAGCTCTCCCCAAAGCCGGCGAGCAAAACGGGACATCAAAGAAATATTTCCTGATCAGAGCTGAATTTATGAACTTGTGCAAAGTTATTCTGCCTTATTACTCTTTATCAGTCTCTATTCAGAACACTTGGTCATTATTTTTAGGTTTGAATTTTCCAGCCATCAACAACTGGGAACATGACTATCTCCAGCATACTCGAAGAACACGTCATACAGAGTACAGGACACATCTTCAGTTCTATACTAATACCCAATGCACTGAATTTTGTTTACAAATTTCCAACTGACAGAAGAAGAGCTTTTATGGTTTAAGTGTTTTTATTAATTGCAATTCAAAAACATAACCACATACATACAGCTATCATCATATAGTGCTATAATGATATCACTGAACCCAGTGACAGTAAAGCGCTGCCCCAGCTGTATGTGCCCTGTTATGAGATAATACGTACAAGAATTAACAATTAAATGCAAAGAGAAGAAAAGGCAGAAACAAAAAACAAAAAAACAAACAAAAAAAAACCCCGGATCTCTGGCCCCTTCCCTCCACCCCCTCCCCTCTTCGTGCTCCACGTGCCCCACTCAAGCTATGTGAACTCCCCATCTACCCCCTCAGCAGTGCGCCCGCCCCACTTTTGTAAGGCGCAACAACCGTAGATACCAGGGGCATGTGACCTCTCGAAATTCAGCAGCTAATAACGACAGAAATGGTTGCCACAGCTCATCATATTTAGTTCCCTCCCCTGCCATGGTGAGTGCCAGCTTCTCCATACCAAGGACATGCCACAGACGGTGCAACCAACACGTAAGAGTTGGGGATTTGGGGGTGCGCCAGTGTATAAGTATGTTTTGTGTCGCTGACCCTAGTGCAATAGCCATCTGTCTACCTCTGCGAGATTTTAGTGGATAGGTCAAGGGATTGGGGAGACCCAGTAGAAGATTGGTATCTCAGTCTCGAAGTGCTTATCCACCTCATCCAGCACCTGGGTGAAGTAAGGTTGAACGTGTTCGCAATCCCAAAGTAGATGTACTAGGTTGCCTACTTGGCCGCAGCCCCTCCAGCACTTCACCTCTCGGGTGTGATCCATTGTGTGCAAGCGTTCTGGAGTGTAGTACCAGTATGTCACAATCTTCGTGAATGTCTCCGTGAGTCCCATGTGGTATGCAGAATGCCTTGCCCTATAATATATTCCCTCCCATTCTTTGTGGTTGAGTGTTCTGCCCAACTCTAGTTCCCACCGCTCTCTACTGGGATTGTGATTGTATGTGTGTATAATCTGCAATCTCTTGTAAAGGTCGGAAATTAGTTTTTGGTCTGACGTGCGAGTGAGGAGCCATCTTTCGTAAGAGGAGAAGCGTCTGTCTGCCTCGGAGCGGACCTGTGGCTGGAGCGCCCAGTGCCTCACCTATAGGTATCGAAGTCTCTCTGTCTCTGGGAGCCCAAATTCCTGCTTCAACTGAGCGAACGAGTTGACCCCATCAGCGCCATAGATGTGGTACAGAAATCGTCAACCAGCCGACCTCCAGCCTGCAAAAGCTGCTTTATCCATCGCAGGAGTAAAATCAGGGTTATCAGTCAACGGGGTGAGCGGGGACGGAAAAGTTGTGAGTTCGTGCTTGATGTTAGTGGCATCCCACACTTCCAGGGGGACTCGTGTGATATACGAAGAGTATAGATTAGGAGGCCTATGAGGCTTGCGCAGGAAAGGAATTTCCAGCAAGGGTCGAGCCGCCACTGCCTGGTCCTGAAATAGCCAGTGTTTTTCAGATTCCCTTCTGCTCCACTCCACCAGGTACCGCAACTGTGCCGCCTGGAAGTAGAGCTGGAGATCTGGGACTCCTAGCCATCCGTCTTCCGGAGCGAGCGTTGCCAATGCTCGTCGCATTCGCGGTTTCCGACCATTCCAGATAAACTGGGCTAAGTCGGATTGAGTCTGTCGGATCCACCCGGCAGGTGGCCGCAGAGGTATGGTGCGGAAGAGATAAAGTATCTGCGGTAGAATGATCATTTTTACGGCTGCTACTTTGCCCAACCATGATAAGGGGTAGTGTTTCCACCGGCCAAGTTCTTGACGGATCTTTCGGCGCAATATCGCATAATTAGTATTAACCACTGCAGGGAGGGAGGGAGCCAGCTGTATCCCCAGATATGGGATTGTGTCCATCGCCCATTGGATGGGGAGCAGGGTCTGCAGGTATTCCCGGGTGGGGCGTGACGAAGATAGATCTAGGGCCATGGATTTGTCAGCATTCCCCTTAAATCCCGCAGCTCGGGCAAAGGCGTCCAGCTCTGCTATACAAGCCGGCAGTGCATTCCTCGGTTCTGCAAGCGATATTAACACATCATCTGCATATAAGCTAATCGTGTGTGTATAGCCCCCAAATTTAATCCACTGTACCTCCGGGTTCTGTCGCATTCTTTGAGCTAGGGGCTCCATATAGAGGGCAAAGAGGAGGAGTGACAACGGGCAGCCCTGTCTCGTGCCTCTTTCAATATGGAATCGGGAGGATGTGTAACCATTCACTCGAACCGTTGCTGTGGGAAATCTATAGCAATTAAGTATGTACGTGCGGAATCGTTCCCCCATCCCCACTCTTTCTAGCACCTGTTCTAAATAGGGCCAGTGCACACGGTCGAATGCTTATTCAGCATCGATGGCTAGCATCATGAACTCTCCTGAAATTCGGGTAGCTTTCTCGATAAGATGCAAAACTCTTTTAGTGTTATCTGCCGTTTGCCGTTCAGGGATGAACCCTGCTTGGTCTGGGTCAATGAGGTCGGGCATATGGGGGCCAAGATGAGAAGCTAGAATCCCCGTGTATAATTTAAAATCTATGTTGAGGAGGGACATTGGGCTTTACGCTCCGCAACAAGATCTATCCTTCCCGGGTTTGGGAATCACCGCTATAGAGGCCTCCAAGAGATCACTTGGTATTGCCCCTTGGGCAGCAAAGGAGTTAAACAACTGAGTGAGAATCGGGGCGAGCAAGGCGCAGAATGTGTTGTAAAAAATAGCGGAAAAAACGTCCGGACCGGGGGCTTTCCCCAGCTCAAGACGAGATATGGCGGCTATGACCTCCTCCGTCTGGATGTCCCTGTCCAGGTGGTCTGCTTGGGCCTAAGTCAGAGCTGGAAGAGTAACAGAATCCAGGAAGGCCGTCCCCTCGGAACCATCCAGCGAGGCCCCCGCGTAAAGAGTGGCGTAAAAGTCTCAAAATGTTTCTGCTATAGCGTCGTCATCAGACACGCATGTGCCATCCGCTCGGGTGATCTTCTTGACCCCGTGTCGCTGATGGACCTTCCTCAATTTGTGAGCGAGGAGGCATCCACATCTATCCCCCCCGGCATAGTATGCATGCTTCAGTCGTAATACCGCAAATTCCGCCCTATCCTGGTCAAGCGCCGCTAGCTGGTGGCGCAAGCTTTAAGCTGTCGCCACACACTCGGGGCTCCCGTTCTCTGGTGCATCTGCTCCAGCTCTCGGGTCTGTTGTGTGAGTTCATCCTGTTTGCGTCAACGCTCCCTATTGTCAGCCACTGATACTGCAATGAACTCCCCTCTAATGACTGCTTTCAAGGCTGCCCATTGCGTAGCAAGTGTGGTATCTGGGTTTGCGTTATGTGAGAGGTAGTCATCAATAGCGTGTTGTATGCGTTTAACAACGTCCTTTCGGTGTAAAAGAGTGTCCCTGAGTCGCCAAACCCTAGTCGGCCGTGATATGGGCGGAAGGGCGAGGGTGGTGAGGACTGGAGCGCAGCCACCCCAATCTCAACGGCCGACGTGAGTGCTCGCACTGATTCAGATGCTAAGAAATGGACCAACCTTGCGTAAGTCTTGTGTGCATTAGAGTAAAATGAGTATTCCCTGGCAAGAGGGTGAAAGCTACGCCAGAGGTCACGCAGCCCCAGATCCTGTATGCGTGTAAGCCCCTCTGTTGAGAGTGCCCCTGATTGGTGAGTGCGTTGACTAGATTTGTCCTTATTATTATCAAAGACGAGATTCAGGTCGCCCCCCGGAATGATATTGCAATCCGTCGTGGCAGTGGCTTCTACGAGAGCAGAATGCAGGAACCGTTCTTGGCCTTCATTCGGGGCATACAGGGAACCAATAGTAAATGTCTGTCCTCCCAAGGCAAAGCGATATGCTAAGAGCCTCCCCTTGATCTCGGGTCCTGTCTTCTCGTTTCCTGGAGGTGGGCATAGCCCACTCAAGCTGGGCCCCAGGAACCGTGCGAGGGTCTCTGTGTCACTGTCTCCACTGCCCCGACGGAGGATAGGGCCAGTTTAAGCCCCCTGCTCAGGATTAGGGACGCTGGACACTCGAGGGGCCGGAAGGCTGTTCACATCGCGTCACTCTCTCCACCGCCGGTGCACCCCGAGGCGCACCACGTCAGTGGTCAGCTATGTCGCTAAGGTAGACGCCGTGGCGCGTGGTGTCAGTGTCAGCCACCTCTCTGCTTCAAAATGTTAGGCCCAGTTCCCCATGGCAAGGGATCTTTCCGATGGCCCCGCTGGCATATCAGACCCGTCCGCCCATGCGGAGCCCACCTCCAGTCCTGGTCAAATATCCGGGCCAACCAGCCAGCCCCGTCGCTGTGTCTCCACGGGGACCGTCACGCTATGCTACTGCGCCGCTCCACCTTCGGTCCTTGATCCATCCCTCTCCCCAATCAGTGCAGGCCCTCCGTCGACAAGCCTCCCTCACGTGCCAGTGCGCCTCTCGCGCTCGGGGGTTATGTGGCTCCAACTTCCCAGGGTCTCCACTGTCTCATGAGTTCCGGCTGGTCCCGGTGGAGGTGAGGCCCAAACCTGGTTCCTCCTCGTCGGGCGTGCTGCTGGCGCCTCCCCTCACACCAGGCCATCCAATCCCCCCCCGGGAGGGTAGTGCCGCCTCTTAGAATAATGTCCTGATGTGGGGGGAAGGGGAGAAGAAGAAAGGGGGCGCGAGGCCCACTCACCAGCTCCGCGGCCGCCGTCACCAAGGCTCCAGCTCTGGCACAGCACATTCCTCAGATGACGGGCCGCCTCTTTCACCGGCTCCGTGCGGGCTCTCACAGCTGTCCTTTGGCCCCGCCAGCAACAACCTTCGTGCCGGCAGTCTTGCCACTGCCGTCGGCCGCCTCGGTGAACACAGAGCCCCACCTATGGGCGGCTCCAGGTCCCGCTGCTCCGCTTGTCGTTCCGGCCTGCAGCGCGGCCGCGCCACGCCAGTGCCTCCGTCCCGCGCCCCACTGTCCACAACCAAGCATCCGCCTCAGACGGTTTCCACCGATCTCGGGACTGCTCCGACTCCTTGAGGTGCGCTGTGTACGCCCGTAACGGACCGCAGACCGGTGCTTTGGGGATCGTCGGCGGGAGATCGAGAGCAGTACGTCTGCTCACTCCGCCATCTTGGCTCCGCCCCCCAGAAGAAGAGTTTTTAAGAGATAAACTGTTACATGAATCTGATGTCCCTGGTTTATGTTCTTTAAGTTGTTAATAGGCATATCACATTAATTCAGTATGTTCTCTGTAGAGACTTTAATGTAAAGTTTTCCTTTCTTTGAGTTGATTCATTTTTTTCTATCTTTTGGAAACAATATTTAAGAAAGCTTGATTGTAATTTTCTTTCAAGATCAAATCAATATTATTTTGATCAGTTGTCGTAGGGCCCCTAAAAGGAGTGGGGCCCATAGGCAGGTGCCTGATTTTCCTATTTGGTTATTCAGAACTGGTTTTGACTTCTAAATGAAAAATGCCTTAATTGTGTGATGGATGCAGAAAGCAGCTCAACTATTTACCTGTAAAAGTAAAAGTAGCGGACCTCATTTTTCGTTAGTCCACAGCCTGCATACTTTGCAGTGGGTGAAATTCTGATGCAAGAATGGCACACTGGGGGGCGGGCAGAGGTAGAGTTGGATGAGGGAGGGGTTCAATCGGACACTTGAGAGACACTGCTGAATGGAGACAGGACGGCACAGTATGACACAAGACGCACAAGTGGCCTTTTCTGATGCCAGAGGTCACACTTAGACGCAGTGAGAGTCAGGAAGTGTATATGTTGATTTAGTTGGAAGTGTACCATACATAAGTGGTGAGGGTAGGAGGAGGATGCAGGATTTACACATTCAGTGGAAGTAAATTAACAGTTGAATATAGAAGGGAAACAGCAGTCTGGTCCAGGAGAGGCAGTCTAAGAAGCATAGCGAGATGCTGGAATCTCGCAGCCAGTTGTAGCAAGCGCACAGACACTGATCTCACCTGGTGAAATGGCGGTGGTGAGCAGTACATTTGCTGGGATGGTGGCTGGTAACGGTACATCTCGGCCCGTGCTTCCTGCTGGGGTCTCACCAGGAGGCTTGCCGTTAGCTTCACTTCTGAACCCTGCAGAAGCATTATTGCAAAAATACATTAGCGCAATGTTCTTTTCGGAGAAGAACTTCCTCCACCAGTTTCTTTTTCTGCTCTTTCCCAGACACTTGCCTAACTACCCCTATGTATCCTAAGAAACTCTTAGAATTGGGAGGACCAAGGCCTACGTTATATGCAGTAGGTGGCCCTTTCATACCTATTGAATCCCCAGCTCCCTCAGTCCTCCTACAACCGGTAAACATCGTTTACCACAAATCCTTTTCCCCACAGGCTATTACAACGTGGTCGTTACAACGACCGCATTGTAACAAAGCATACCATTATGCCGCAAGTCATAACAACGACTTGCGGAGGGGACAGAAGGTGTTGGATTTAAAAAATCCAACACCTTTCCTACTGTTGCACAGATTGGAGTTGGAATAGTAAATTATACTATTGCAAAATCCATCCATCCAAGTATGGTATGTGTTGTTACAACGTGGTCGTTGTAACGACCGCATTGTAATAGCTTGCGGGGAAAGGCCATGCGTTGTAAGGAGGCATATTCCCTACAACCACATCCACCACTCCTTAAATTCTTATGGCTTTCACCTTCAGGCCTAGATGGTGCTGGTTGTTTCCTTCAAAGCCTGCTTTGGTTTTATTTAAGGTGGCCTTTCAGAAGCAAGTGGGCACTGTCAGGGACACAGCACTAACCTTTGTGTATAAAGTGTGGTATCCATGGACAACGCACTGAACCCTGTATATAAACACCATAGTTAGAGGATTTAGTTGTGGAGATACCATGCAGCTAGAAAGTACGATTCCAACCCATGTCGCCACAACTATTCCATCCATCAGGAGTTAACTCACGGAATGGGGAATGCGGACCTGATTTTTGCATTGAAATTCCACACTATATTCCCTGTTCTGTGTGGAGTATTGGTCTCATTTAATGTCTGCTCTGAGAAGGTATTGAATAGGATAAGGTGGGGACATTGCAGGGCGGGGTGAAGAGGCTGCGGAAGGTTATCCAGAGAAGGCGCGGATGTGCCCTGGCAGGGGTAACGTTACCTGTTCCCCATGCCTTTGGGATCTTGTGGGGGCCAATAAATGGGCCAGGCTTCACCTGAAGCTCTATTCTCAAAGCGATTTGTCATGGAACATATGCAATACCCCAATGATAAATTCTGTGTATAAAGCAAGTCATGCAGAGACAACGGCTATTACTTAGCCCTGAACTTTATCTTAAAATAGACCTCTAAGAGCATGTGTAACTCATTTAAAACTGCAGTCTGCAAGTAAATTTGGAGCTATCTAGGGACTCTGGGTTGGTTTGTATATCTGCATAAATTAGGAACAATTAGTGACAATGTGTCTACTACTGAACTGTGTATTTAAATTAGACTTATCTAGAGACCGAAACATTGTGTTCCAGAAATGTCTGAAACTCACTTAATAGCACATCCAAAGTGGTGCAAGTAAAAAATGATGGCTCACCATGACTTGTGAACCGCAGTGGTGGTTCATATGGTACCAGTTTGGATCAGAACACACTTCAGGGCTACGTGCAGCAAACAACTCCATCTCACTGGCTTCTTTTGTGACCATCATCTCAAAGTTTGCTTCTCTTTCCTCATTTTTAAATGAGTGCTGTGCAAGGACCATCGGTTGGTGAGATTCCAGGAAAACGTCCTCGCTGAACTGCCTCTTGTACGGGTGAAACTGATCCCGCCCACCCTTGCCGAACCGCTCATAGTGTCCATCTGTGGTTTCTTCACAGCTGTGCCGTCTCAATATTTCCCCATGACAAACCTTGAATTTACCACTGGCTAGGATGCCTTGGTTAGATTGGAATGCCCCCTGCATTTGGTCCTGTGGGAGAGGAGGAGCAGGTGGCGGAGAGGGACTTGGACTTGGAGAGCTCTCCGGCATGTTTCTTTGAGTCTCACACTCAGAGCTGTAGGTCTGGCAAGTGAAGTTGGTCTTATCCTGCAAGAATAAACAAACATATAACAGTAGACATATCAGACGGTGGATCATTGGAAAACTAGAATAAGCATGCTTGAATTTGGGGCCAGCTTGGTCGCTGCAAATGAGGGGTTTGGTGGCAATTCAATTTAATAAATATTTGCAATGATAGTGATATAAAAATTGACATTTGACAATGATGCTTATATTGAAGTTGAAGCAACTGAACCAGAGAAGGAACGGTACATCTGCAGACCAGGTAGTTTCTTTGAGGTTAAGAGTCAGGTGGAAAATGTGCAAACACTCTAATTCATCTTGTGATTTACCTCTGTTTTAATACAATCTCTCTTCCATGGAATTCTCTTGATATCCCTAAACAGGATACACTCTCTACACATGTTTGAGATGCCTGGACCACTTTTTAAACAGCGTTTTTTCCATGAACAAAAACAATAAAATAAAGTATGCCTATTTTAGTCAACAGTTTCCAAAGCCCCACTTCAATTATCTGAAATAACTTTTAAACTCAATACATTATAACAGTCATATTAATAGTAGCAATACCTAAAGGGGCATTGGCTCTACACCTTTCCTCTAATGGTTGCTTGAAGTGTAACTTACATTTTGGCTCATCCTACAACTGGCTTACATAGAGTGCAAAATGAGTCAGTCCCCTTTCAGCCATTGGCTCGGTTAGTGTCATTCACTTATGAGGGCAGACCACAGATCAGTCAATGGGTTTTGGAGTGTCATGCAGTGTGAGTGAAGGCATTTTGCTGGTGTAGGAGAAGCCCATGTTGGGAATAGATGACCACCAAGAGGCAAAGTATTCCATCATCAGCTACCACTGCATCACCCACCATCTCTCTGCGAGCAGGAAGCTTCTGTTTTGAGTGCAAGCAGAAATGCTAGAGACAGAATTGTTCAGTCTCCCCATCCAGCAGGCTAAACACGGCCTCACTGGAGGCTTTCATTGTCAAAGATATTCTTGGTGTGACAGAAGCTATATGGTATCAATTTTTCTTATTGCATTAGAAGGGCTCCTAGGGTGTTGGAGCGCACCAGCACGCGCTGAGCCAGATCCCTAGACATCCGTTCTGTATACATCTAAGACAAAAAGAATGGATTCAAGAGTTCCAGTTCTGCTGGATTTACTTCCACAACTGTGAGTCTGCCAAGTGGAATGCAGACAGCAAGTCATTTATGAAATCTTTGAGCCTAGAAATTCTCTGGCTGGTGAAGGAGTGGTCAGTACAGAGCCTAGCATTGTGCCTTAGGGGATCCTGTTGATCATCAAATGTGTTGTGAATTACTCAAGATGTCAAACACAGAACAATGTAACTGTTTAGCGGTTATCAAGATCACCGTGCGTGTGGCATATTAGTGTGAGTTATGACACATTTGCCAGCCAGTGTTCCTCACTGACAAACCAGGAATGTATGTCCACAGATTTTTATCAACTTTAACTTCAGTTGTGACAGCTGTTGAGCCCTATAGTACACTGTCATGCCAGGAAGCTGGAGTCCACTAACAATAGTAGTAGCGTAGAAGTACAAACTTTCAAGTCTTTGCTTACATCCTGCCCAAATATAGGTTTTAATGTGTGGTTGTCTATTTAGCAGCACCTTTTCAGGCATACGTAAACGCAGCATTCCAAAGAATTACTTAAATCTTTGTTCTAGGACACTTTTAACAGTTTCAACTCTGTCCCATAGTAATAGATGTGCTTGGGGCCACTGTGCCAAGTCTTTTGTCATCTTTTCAACAAGAGACTTGATATTGTCCAATACCATATTTTACACTCTACCTTTAATTTTAATGGCAAGGTAGGTAAGGTTCTTTGGAACTCATGAATGGATAGTCTTCCAATGATCTGTTAGCGATAATAATTGCAATAGATAATACCTCACTGTATGAAATTGGTTTATTGGTTGAGGGTGTGGGAGCCCCACTCAGGCAACAGCCACAATCCTTTTCATGGAGATCCACAAATGGCGCTAAATTAACCTGTGCTTAACCCTCTGCTAGCTTAGCACAAAAGTAGCCAGGCTTAACTTAGAGGCAATCTGTAAAGTAATCATGCAGCACATGGGCAGTAATAACGTAAAAACACAACACAAAAAATCTGAAACCAATTTAGAACAAATAGAGAGCAGTTTTTTAAACAAAATGTCACCAAAATGAATTAAATCTAATCGGTGGAACTGGACTTATGATTTAAAAAAAAATCTTTAGTGAAATCTATCGCCTAAAAGATCAAAGCGCCAACAGCAGGAATCTGGTCGCACAAAACGAGAGCAAAGTTAAAACCAAAAATCATATAGCACAGGTTAGACACAAGGAGTGGATTGGGCCCATTCTGGGTTTACCTGCAGATTTAGAAGAAATTCCAAGAAAAAATTCGGGACACAGTCTCACTGAAGCCATCGATGATGACAGGAAAAGCTCTGGGTTTTCAGGCGGAGGAGGTTGTTGTCGTTAATGGGGTGGTGGTCATCATCAATAGGGTGGTGGTCGTCATCAGGTCTGATTAAGATTTCTACCTTTGGATTTACAAGTTTATCTGGATCTCAGATTCACCCAACGGAATGAGGCTGCAGGCTCTAGCCAAAGAGGGCTCCATGAGGCCAGATACTGCCGCCAGGAGGCCCCAATGAAGGGGATTTCTGTTGCGGAGATGAATGTTGCAGGAGCTGCAATCTCAAATCCCAACGGCTATGCACCTGCAGCAGATTGGCTTGCTTGTAAGTCTCGGTCTCCTGTCGGTTCTCAGAGCAATGTTTGGTGAAAAAATGTCCAAGTCCCACATTTTGGATTCTAGTGAGCAGAGGCTACTTCAGTACCACACTTTGGGCTAGATGTACAAAGTTTTCTTCAGGTCACAAACGCTACGATTCGCAGAATAGGACTGTTTGTGACCACAAAAAGCACAAAAAAAGCATTTTTTAATGTACAAAACCCTATTTGTGATTCAGTATTAAGAAGGGTCGTGTTTAGGGCGCCCCTTCCCAATACCGAATTGCAGTAGTATGTGTGAATGTTTTGCGACCAAAATGCAGTTGCAAAACATTTGCATTTTACAGCCTACTTCAAGTAGGTGGTAACCCATTCGTAAATTTGAGAATGTAGAGAAGGCAGTGGTCTCACGGGCCACTACCTGTTCTGAAAAAATTTAAAGTAAACTTTTAATTTATCTTTTTGAAATGCATCTAGTTTTCCTTTAAGAAAAATGGGCTGCATTTAAAAAAAACATGCTTTATTGAAAAGCGCTCACAGACATGGTGGTCTGCTGTCCCCAGCAGGCCTCCATCCCTGTGGTTTTTGCTATTCTCAATGGGTCGCACACCGAGACCTACCCCATGAATATTAATGAGGTAGGTCTATTTACGACCCACTGGGAAACGCAAAATGTGTTAAACACACATTTGTACATTGCTGTGATTGCCAAATAGTGAATCGTAGGAAATTGCTATTTGGTAATCACAAACAATTACCTTAGTGCATCTGGCCCCAAGGGTCTAGGACCTGGGCAGCACCACTTGGGGGGTTAAGACTCACTCCAGCAGAGACCAGCAGCATGATTCAAGGCCTCAGGAGTGTATGTGTCTGCAGCTCACACAGAAGGCTATACAACTAACCCTTGAAGC
Organism: Triturus cristatus; assembly: GCF_964204655.1. NCBI lineage: Eukaryota > Metazoa > Chordata > Amphibia > Caudata > Salamandridae > Triturus > Triturus cristatus. The sequence goes on along the minus strand of NC_140584.1, from coordinate 846,398,327 downwards.
TATCCTGGTGTTTTGCGTTCAAGGAGCAGGTCCAGTCCTCCGTCTTCAGACAGTAGGGCAGGAAGGCAGTCCTTTCAGCAGCAGGTTAGTCCTTCTGGTAGCAGAGCAGTCCTTCTTCTGAATCTTTCACAGGTCCAGGAGTGTACTGAAGAGTAGTTCGGAGGTCCCATATTTATACCTGGTGCCAGTGTTTGTGGGTGAGGAGGACATACTATCCTACTCCTACATCTGGTTCTGGGAAGTTCTTCCCTTACCCTGTCAAGGCTACAAACTGTCTGGGGTGACAAGATTGGTGTCAGGTTCCTTTGTGTGTGCTGGAGGCAAGTCTTTTGAAGTGTCGGTGGGGCATGGCACAGTTCTGCCCAGAGCCATCCTGGCAGGATGGCCCATCTTTTCTACATCTAGTCAAAACCCTAACAGCAGAGACAGTCACAGTCATATGACCTATGAGACTAGCAGGAGGCTCAAAACGTTAGGGCAAGAAAATGCCAATTGTCAAGGGACATTTGCAGAATTGTGACTTAAAATCCAATTTTAGCATCAAAGAGGATTTTAAATTACAATTCATATGAGTTTAACCACCATATCTTGAACTGCTCCCAATACAAAGTTGGCACTCATTAAATGTAATAAGGTAACCCTGTGTTAGCCGATAAGATAGATAGGCCTTACAGTAGTGAAAACGACAGTAGGAGTTTTTCACCATCAAGATATGTAAAACTTAAACCCACAGGTCCTACTTTCTAAATACCATGTACCTTGCACTTTGAGCCCTTAGGGTCAACCTTGGGGGTGACTTGTAATTATTAAAAAAAGAAGGTTTAGGCCTAGCTAAAGGATTAATTTGTCAGTTGTAAATAGCAGTTTAAACTGAATTTCAGGCTGCATTGGCAGGCCTGAGACATATTTTAAAGATCTACTTTAATGAGTAGCACAATGAGTACCACAGGCCCAGTAGTAGCATTTCATTTACAGGCGCTGGGTACATGCACTATATACTAGGGAATTACAAGCAATTAAATGTGGCCATCAGGCATAGGCCAATTTTACCAAGTTTTAGGGAGAGAGGACAAGCCCTTTAGCACTGACTAGCAATAGAAAAGTGCACACTGTCCTAAAGCCAACAAAAACAAATTCAGCAAAGCAGGAGGGCTGAAGACAATACTTATGTGGGAATACCACGACAAGGATGTCAGGTTTAACAGTCACTCTTAGTTATGGCCTGATAATGCAGAGAATATTGTTGTGGTTCTCATGAGTTCAGGGGATGAAGTGTCTAAGTATGGTGAGAGGCGGAGTATTTCTTCTGCAGAGACCATGATTTCAGCTAAGCCACTGCAGAATCAGTGCATTCGATGACCACTGCTAGAGGTTTGAAAGCCAACTGTAAAGGCCAACCAGACAAAAGGAGGAGTAGGAGCAACACGGTCTCATATATTTCTGAATAAACAAGAAGTGTCCGAATTTATTTGCACTGTTGGATAGGAATACAGCATATTCTTCTTGAAAATGAAATTGGGGCCTGAGCTTGTGTATTCTAGTGACCTGAAAAGGGCGCGCCATTTTCCAATGTGTTCCAGATAGAGCACCACTTTTTCTTTTTGATCTTACCTCGCCTGCTCGAGAAGATGTAAGTGTCTTCTCACATTATTTCAAAAGAAGCTGGTATGCACAAAACCCATCTGAGAGTCATGGATCAGATTTTATGACCATTGATAGATTTGACTAGCATTTTGGCTAGTGTCTTTATATCTGTACTGATCAGAGATATACAGCGATCTTTTGTGCTTAATAACATGTTAATATGAATGTTGTACATTCAATAAATATAATAAAAAGTATTATAAATGTAGAGATGTTGAGCGATAGCTTGCATGTTTTAACAATCTCCTTAGCTTTGGTATCAAGGAGATAGAAGCTCAGTCAAAATCTGGTTTCAGGACCTTTTGAGTTTTTGCTTCTTTGAAAAAGTGATGGTGGGTTGCGGTGAAAAGTGGTTTGCACTTCTTGTAAAGTTCAATAAGAAAGCTATCTGCCCTGGAGCTTTCTTCATATTCCTGTCATTGATGACCTTCAAGATTTCCTTTAAAGACCTGCTTTCTTGCAGTGACTGACATGTGGTTGCAGAGGGGTGGGTCATTTTGAGGAAGGCGCTAAGGCCTCTTCCACTAGCATCATTTCACAAAGATCAGAATGCTAAAGGTTCTTGCAGAAGAATGCAAAGATTTTGTCTAACAGGTGTGTGAACAGTTGGGCATCTTTGACATATTTTGAAGGGATTGCACTAACACTTTATCTTGTCTTAAAATAATCAGCAAGCAGTCAATCTCTCAGCTTTTCCCCCAATTCATATTGTTTCTTTTTTAGGACTGACATGATTAAGACCGATTTCTAGTTTGGTGGATGAGTAATACACCCACTTCCATGATGCAGTATTTTAAAATGTGATGGTGGATCGATTTGGAAGTTATGAGAGAGCAGAGTGCATTGCAAATTCCATAAATGCATGACCAAATGTATATTCCCTGTCTCTCTGGTATATCAGGCACAAGTGTTCTAGTGAAGAATGGTCTTGTAAAAGCGGCTATAATGGGCTTGATAATATGCGCAGCGAATTCCAATAGAAGCCCATGTTCACACCAGAACATGGACTTCTATTGGAATACTCAAGGGCATATTATCAAGCCCATTATCGCCGCTTTAGCGGCAGTTTTCTGCCGCTAAACCGGCGATCATTTTTAACGCCGTCCTTGATAATATGCCCCGAAGTTACCTAATCTATGGCACATTCTGTGGTGTGGATTTTTGTCTTATAGAAGCCACTGTCTTCCATCTTGGAATTCTCGTCTTTGAAGTTGCGTTTTTTTTATTACGCAGTCATAAAAGATTTCCTTACAAGCTTAATAAAAGTGGTTTACTAGCTAAGAAACCGTTTCGTTTTGTGGAACTGAATATTGTGCTATGAGGGTGAGGCGCTCTTTTGAACCTATGTACATTGCATAATATCAGCACTTGCCTTGGTATATCCCTTGTAAGTGGGTAGTAGGAGGATGAGTAAGCTTTGAGCTTAATGCTTGGATGATAGATTTATAATGTTGCATCAAAATAAGCCATTTCTGAGAATACACCCTTATTTTCTAACCAGAGTCTTTTTGTAACTAAGCGATGTCCCCGCAACTTTCTTCTGATGCCCTTGTTCTCGGACATAAGGATTCCTTTATTCTGCAATTTGAATACAGTACACAGGTATACCCTAGACTAAGGATGTGCTCAATTCCAAACTATATGTTGGAATAGAAGGTTGTCCACACAGACGAGACCTGCTGAAAGTGATCTATCACCATCTTCCTCCAAAGATCTTCACTTGAGAGGCCTACTGCTTACACCATGGTATGGCATCCACAGCAGCTGCTATGAGGAATGTAGCAATCATGCGTACTTCCATGGTAGCTACCTGGAACTCAATTCAAACTTTTGCTAAGGACTTATTCCCTAAAGACGGACTCAGAACAGATATTCTTATGGGAAAGTCTTCCTTTACAATTCAAGGCAAATACATTGTCCTTGACCCAGATACCAAGTACTGCCTGCTCCTCTTTTAACAATTTCTATCCAACCTCCATGTTTTCCTGCACAGGAGACTCTCCTAACAGGTGCTCTATATTAACTCAGACCCTGTCTGTCGCTCACTAGCAGAGCACTTGACTTTTAGATGGGTTGTGCATAGAGTGAACCTTCTTGCGACATATGTGGTTATTGCTCCTATGTGCAGGCTGTAATACAGCTAGCAGTTGGTTGACAAAGATATCACAGCGCTGGAAGTAGGGGCTGCAGCATCCCCAAAAGTAATCAGTGCTTTAGTTTCTAAGATGAATGACCAATAAAGATGCCTTAATTTTTCTTTATCTTGTCACATTTGCTATGTGTTAAAAGACAGAGGTCAAATGTCGGGCTATGTCTTCTGACAAATTGCTGCCTTTTCTGTTTGCATGAACTTTACATATATTTCACAATCTAATAGCGGTTAGCGAATAACAAATGAAGATTTTTTTTGTAATTCTGAAGTGTGAATGAAAACGATTTTAACAGGATCAAAACATATCAACTGAGCAATTTATTGTGAATCGCGCACCTAAGTGGGAGCAATGAGGCTTTTGCTTCCTTCCCTGTGACTATTCCATCGGTTAACAATTAACTCAGTGAACTCTGACGATCTCCTTGGTGATGCGTAAACAACAAATATTCATTGAAACCTGATTTCCAATTATTTTTTTATGCGCAATGTGATTTTATCAGTACAACTGTACATCGCAAATTTAGTATCCATTTAAATAGAGAATGTGTTGTCTGTATATGACACTGTGATACCACACAATGCTTTATAATGATGGCCGGACTGGGAATCCAAAGCAGCCCTGGCAATTACATACATATATATATATATATATTCCACTTGCCTTCTCAGATTGCTCTCACACCAAGAATGACCGAGCCCAGATCCGTAAGCGTGATAGAAAATATTTATTTAGTTATGGCACATTCGCCCATAACTAAATAAATATTTTCTATCACGCTTACGGATCTGGGCTCGGTCATTCTTGGTGTGAGAGCAATCTGAGAAGGCAAGTGGAATAATTGGGGTTCGCTACCTCGACCGATGCCCGCCGCCATTCAAGAGGCAGAGGAATCGCGAAATTTGCTTGGGGATATATATATATATATTCACTGAAAAAACCATAGGTTTCACACATGTTATAGTTAGCTGGACATTTTACTGATAAAAAAACAATGAAATTCCCCCGTTATAGTTACTGTAGGCAACTATAACTCACGCGACCGCAATCCTCTGCTGATGCTAATACTGTATTTAGACACTTATTTGCCCATGTCTTCTTCCATTAAATTTTAGCTATACATATATTACAAATATTTTTTTTTCATAAAGACACATATGTCATCAGCAGAGGATTACGGTCGCGTGAGTTATAGTTGCCTACAGTAACTATAACGGGGGAATTTCATTGGTTTTTTATCAGTAAAATGTCCAGCTAACTATAACATGTGTGAAACCTATGGTTTTTTCAGTGAATTAGCAAGGTTTTTTAAATGCTAATTCCTAACTATAACGTGTGTGAAACCTATGGTTTTTTCAGTGAATTTGTACGTTTTTTTAAATGCTAAGTTACTTTACGCCATTTGTGGCGTGCGCGCCCACTTAACGCAGTTCGTTCCGTGCGCGCACGGTGCGCTTCGCGCACCGTGCGCGCACAGTGAGCACGCGGTGCGCTTCGTGCACCGCGTGCCCACGTTACGCTAGATGGACCATGAACGCACGATGCGCTTCGCGCACCGTGCGCACATGGAGGTCATATGATGAGCATCGTTGTGACAGGTAAAATATATGTTTTGTTTATCTCTGATTAGCCATGCACAAAAGGTGCCCTTCGGGCACCTTTTGCACACGGGGTGGGGAGAATGTGGATATTTTTTTTTTTTTTTAAATTATTTCTTACCGTACGCGTACGGTAAGCGTAATCGGCGAAATTTTCGAAAAAATTTAAATTGCCTTTTTTCACTTGGGGGATCGTTGGGGACTCCCTCGACATGGCTAGGTGCTTGGGAGCTGTGTAAACAGCTCCTTTACATGATTTGCACTTTGTTTTTCAACCCCCTGTCAGAGTGCGAGAGAGAAAATGGCGGCCGCCGCTTCCTGGTTTCGACCGATTCGAATGTTTACTAAGATCTAAGGGCCAATCAGAATCGCGCTCGCGCACGCCACCGTACGCGTACGGTAAGCGCACCGTAAGCGCACCGTAAGCTGCCACAGATATATATATTGATTTAAAGGCTATTTTCTCAGAATCTACTGAACAGATTTACACCAAACCTACAAAAGGCACTTCCTTGACCTGAGGACTACCTCTCTGCCAAATTTCAAGTAATTCTGTTCAGCCGTTCGGGCTGTAGCTGTGTCTAAAGGTCCTATGGAAAAATGCATGGGAAAAACGCGTTTTGGGACCCCCCTTTTATCTCAGCCCCCGCTTGACGAATCCCCCCGAGACTTTCAGGGTAGGAGCGGAGCGTAGCGCCCCACCTATTTTGAAAAATTCGCGAGGATTCGTCAACCGGCGCCAAAGTTATTCAAAATAGAATGTTGCGGATTTCCTATGGAAACGTGGTCCTAACTATAACTACCTACTGGCGACCGCCAGTAGGTAATATATATACATACATATACACACACATATATATACATACATATATATATACATATATATCCCTACACATTCACCACCTGCTTTAAGCAGGTAGTAAATGTGAGCAGATAGGGTGCATTATTTCCCCCAAAAGGGGTAGAATTGGACATAAAATTCTCCCGTTCACATGTTACCCCTATTCCAGTGGAAATTACTCATAAACCTAGTTAATTCAAGGGAAGATACCAGCCAGAATAGTTAATTCTGGCCCCGCTAGCTCCCTGGGGAGCTCAGGGCTAACTCGTAAGGTAGGCAGAAGACTATCCTCTTCCCTCCTCTAGTTTACAACGTGTTTAAAAACAGTCTTGTTCTGCCAATGTTGTCAATCCCATCATCTCACATTAACCTCTCTCTGATACCCCCCCTCCCAAAAGCTTTATAACAGGCCAAAGCTAGAATATTTCCTGGTTTCCGATTCTCATATTTATAGACCTGGCATCCCGGGTATGGTTTTCCCCTGTCGTTTTGCCTCTGCCTCCTGTATTTTCTGCTGTGTGCTGGATTTCGTTTTTACTGGTCTATATGCTTTGGGCACCTTGCCACTGCGGATCAGTTCCAAAGTGTAAGTGCTCCCTATGGAAATTGTGCATATGGATTAGTGTTTCCATGATTGGCTTGTTTGACTTACTACTAAGTCCCTAGTACAGTGCACTGTGAGTGCCCAGGGCCTGTAAGTCAAATGCTATTAGTGGGCCTGCAGCGATGATTGTGCCACCCACACAAGCAGGGGGTCTCAGACCTGATAAAGCAGTGTCTGCTCGCAGTCTCTACTGCCATGTCGACCTGGCAAGTGCACCCTCTAGCCAGGTGCTAACCTTCCTTTTTATTATATATGAGTCACCGCTAAGATAGGCCCAAGGTACCCCTGTGGGCAAGGTGAAGTGAATGTGAAAGGTAGGACATGTACTGGTGTGTGTGAGATGTCCTGATAGTGAAATACAGTGTATTTCGTCTTTCACTATGGAAAGGCTATCTCTCCCATAGGATAGAATGGTAGTATATTTATAACATCTAATAAGTATAACTTCCCATAGGGACACCCAAGGGTAATCGCGCGCTCTACAAGTGCAAATAACATAACATAACATAACAAGGTAGAAAGTTGGAGTTTAGTATACCTGAACTCAGAATATAAAAAGGCATCTTTTAGTAAAGATGATTTTATAATATGTGTTTGAAAATACCACTTTTTACAAAGTGGGTATTTTCTTGCTTGGCCATCCTGTGTGCTAGGGGCTGGAGATGTGCATTCTCTTCAGACAGCCACTTGGGTGGGTTGAGGTGTGTCCTGCCTTTCCTGAATGAACCAGGGCTGAGCTTAATAGACCTGGACTGCATTTAGAGTAGTAGGAGGGGATTTCCTTGCACCTGAATATGCCCAGTCTGCCTTGGGCTGGGCCAGAAAGAATAGAACTGGTTTGTACTGAGCGAAGAGTCTCTTTGCCACAAGAGAACAAAAGAAAATGGGGTATGAATATTGGGGCACAGACCCCAGAACTTTACAATTCTTCTGGAGTCAAGGATCCCCTGCCAAAGAGAAGAGCTAGGAAAGCTGAAGAAGAAGTACTGCCCCTCTGCTGTGTGCTGTTTGGGGTTGGCCTGCAGTGACTGTTTCTGCAAATGAGAGGACCAAGACTTTGCTTTGTGCTGTGTATCCTGCTTGAAGAAGATCTCCAAGAGCTTGGTGTAGAGCCTGCCTCATGTCCTGAAGTCTCAGGGAAACAAAGACTTAATTCCCTCTGTCCTCCTGCACCTGGAACTACCGTTTCTGCTGTCACAGAGGGAAATAGCAACATCGACACCGGAGAGCTATGCCGAGACCTGCAATAAAGCTGTGGGTGCCGCTCATTAAATTCACGATGCACCACGCCTACTTACACCGTAGCCCTAACGCTTGCAGGCGCCACACCATACCGACTCTGATGATGACACCGAGGTCGCTGCCTGCACTGGAGCAGAAGGCGACGCTCGTGACGCTCGTGACGCTCACGATGCACCGCCCAGACTTGCACCGCAGCCTGACCTCAACGACGCCAGTGCTTCATCATCGCGGAGCTGATACCTGACGAGGGTGATCTCCCGAATCTATTGACCTCGAATCATCGTAAGGAGCCGATGCCTTGACACCACCGCAACGTCACCTCAATGGCAACAGTAAAGAACCAACGCCTCAACTCCCCTGCATCGCAGTAAGTAATCGACACCTCACCTCCCCTGTGGTCGTAAGGAAGCAACGCCTCCCGGCACCAACGAAGCAACACCTCCCTGATGCCGTGCACCATCTTTGTTTATCGTTTACCAAGGTACTGTCCTTTAGGGTCCATGTGATTCCAGGCCCTATGCCACACACCTTGCGGTCGGCGCCATACTTTGAGATTTTCAGCTGTCATGAGGTAGTAATGGCCACAGGTGGAGCTATATGTTGCTTCCGGCTTCATTTTTGTGAAGAACCTATTTTTATGGTTAGCTCTGTTTTTATTAGTTTGCAAACATGGAAAATCAGCATTGAATACAGCAGACAATCCCATAGTATTTTTACCAATTTATCGTCCCCCCCATACCAACCGGACCTCTATACACTTAAAGGAGTTCCAGGAATTCTGCCGTGGATGAGTGGGGAGGTTTATGCAAAGAAGATACAGCATGGGGATGGCCCAAGTAAACATAATAGGAAATTGAAGAGTGAATGAGATAAAAAAAAACTTCCATGAACCCCCCCCTCCCTCCCTGAACCGGTGTGCTAGGCGAAAGTCTCTTACGTACCTTTCGTACGGGTTGCCAATTAAGCAGATCTAGGGACTTCATCCTTATGTTGCTCTTCAGTGAGCCGAAGAAGATGAAGGTATTTGGGGCATGTCACCTCATTAATTTTAAGCGCCAGCAGAGACAGCAATGGATGCCATATTTTCCTGAAAGAATCTGTAGAGTTCGTCAGGGTAGCTTGAATACGTTCCATGCCTATGATATACCATAGTTTGTGTAGCAAGCCTGTGTGGGTCGGTCATGTCCTTGTGCCCCAAAGAGAAAGGATATGTTGAACGGCTGCTCCCAGCGCTAGGCCCATCTGTTTTCCCTTAATCGATTTCAGTGGATAGGTGGGTGGGTTAGGGAGCCCCAATAATGTGTAGGCAGGGAATCGGGGGATTTCGGTCTCAAAGTGCTTATCAGTGTCATCCAGAATAGAACCCAAGTAATCAGTCAGTTCCTTACAATTCCAGAGAAGATGAGTCAGCGTGCCCTCATCGTCACAACCCCCCCAGCAGGTTGGGCTTCGATCAGGGTTTCCTTTATGTAACCTGGCCGGTGTTAGGTACCAATAAGTGATCACTTTAACTGCAGTTTCCCTACTAGCTGTATTAAGGGCCGTATGGTTGGCCCAAAAATATACATCGCGCCATTCTTTTACTGTTAGGTCTCTACCAAGTTCCCGCGCCCAACGCCGCTGTCCCGCAGAGGACGAGGAGGGAGCTGGTGGACGCAGCATACTATATAGTTCAGATATCATCTTTTTATCTGAGACTTTGGTTATAAGCCATTTCTCATATGTGGTGAGCTTTCTCTGAACCAGTGGCAGCACCTCGGGGTGGATGAGCCTGTGGCGAATTTGGAAGTATTGGTAACGTTGCGGAGCAGTGATTGCGTAGAATTGTTGCACGTCTGCAAACGAAAGGAAGCCATCTAGATCGAAAAGGTGTCCTGCCAACTTGCATTTGGTTGCTTGCCATTGCGGGAATGCACTCTCCTCGAGCCCAGGTGGGAACTCCGGGTTATCGAATATGGGTGTTAATGGTGAGGGAAAGGATGTGAGTCAGCGTCTGACTGCCACTGGGTCCCAGACTCTGAGCAGCATGTCTGTGATTGGGGAGCCCCTGAGACTCTGTGGTCTATCTGGCCGCCTGAGGAAAGGCACCTTCCACAAGGAGAGCTTCGCCAGCGCCCGGTCTTGGAACAGCCACCGTTTTTCAGACTCGGGTCTGCTCCACTCCACTCCACCAAGTGTCGAAATTCTCTAAAATATTCTAGAAAGTTCGGGATACCCAACCCTCCCTCATCCGGAGGCCTATGGGATAAATCTCTGCACATACGAGGTCATGCCCCTGCCCAAACGAATTGGTGCATTGCGCGCTGTATTTTATGGAGGGTCCCCGATGGGGGCCAGGCCGGTATGGTCTGAAAAATGTAAAGAACTTTGGGCAGGATATTCATTTTGATGGCTGCGACGCGGCCTAGGAGTCATAGGGAGTGCTTTTGCCACTGTCAAAGGTCTTTTTGGATTTCGGAGAGGAGCTTAGTATAATTCTGTGTAACCGTTTTTGTGACGGAAGAAGCCAAGTCTATCCCTAGATAGGTAATTGTATTGCGGGACTGCAGTTCTCCCTGATGTGGCCGCTCACCTTCCCGGCGGGCTGCCCCACTACCCAGATGTAAGACCATGGGTTTCCCCACATTTACCTTAAAACCGGAGACCCGACCAAAAGCCTCCAGCTCCCGCAAAAAAGCTGGCACCGATTGGTCAGGGGACTCCAGAGTCGCCAGGATATCATCGGCGTCTAGGCTCATAGTATGGCGTTTCCCCCTGAACAGGATACCGAGGATGTCGCGGTTATCCCGAATTGTTTGTGCTAGGGGTTCAACGTGAAGTGCGAAGAGAAGGGGTGACAAAGGGCACCCCTGTCTTGTACCCCTCTGTATCTCAAAGGGTCGGGAGGCCACCCTCGTAACAGCGCACAACCCAGGCTCTAAATCTATCTCCCACCCCAAAGGGAACTAAGGTTTTATCTAAAAAAATCCCAGCTAACTCTGTCGAAGGCCTTTTCGGCATCGACCGATAGTAGTAGGGCCTTCATGTTGGTACGGTGGGCTTTGTCTATCAAGTGTAATAGGCGTTTAGTGTTGTCACTGCTTTGACGATTAGATATGAAGCCGGATTGGTCCGGTTCGATAATCCTGGGTAGACGTGGGCCCAGTCTAGCCGCAAGGATCCCAGTAAACAACTTTAGATCGAGGTTGAGGAGGGAAATTGGTCGATATGAACTGCACATCCTTCCCGGGCTTAGGAAGGACTACGATGTCAGCAGCCAACATATCCGGGGGGATGGTGCCGGGCCCTCGGAAGGAGTTAAAAAGCTGCATTAAAATTGGGCTAACAGTGGGCAGAAGGCTTTGTAGAATCCCGCCGAAAAGCCATCAGGGCCCGGTGACTTTAGTGGCTTGAGACGAGAAACCGCACCAATCACTTCTTCAATCTTAATGGGCACGTCCAGTGCTTCGGCTCCCAAAGGCGTTTAACACCGAGGTAGCGGCCCCCTGAAGGTATGTTTTCCCGTCGTCACCAAACGGCGCAGCTTTACCGTATAGTGTAGAGTAGAAGCCCCGAAGGACCTCAGCAATCTCCTCGTCTTCCTCAACCATGTCCCCTCTGTCGGTCTGAAGCGCTTGTATTTTGGCTCGTTGGGCGCGGGCCCTAAGTTTGCTAGCGAGAAGTTGCCCTGTTTTATCACCTCCCACATAGTAGGAGTGCTTCAGCCGAAGAGCTGCATATTCGGCTCTATCCAAGTCAAGTGCCGCCAGCTGGGCCCTGGCTGCCTTTAGTTGGCGCCATATCCGAGGTGCGCAAATGCGTTGGTGTATTCGTTCCAACTCCATCACACTTGCGGTAAGTAGTCCCCTCTTTTCCTTACGCTGCTTTGCTTCAGCTGCGGAGATGCCGATTATTTCGCCCCTCACCACGGCCTTTAGTGCCCCCCAGAGCACCGAGAGAGACGTGTCCAGGGAGTCGTTTGTCGCTAGGTAGTCAGTGATGCATTTGCGTAGTTGTTGAGGCACCCATGCTCTAGAAAGCAAAGTTTCCCTAAGTCTCCACCTCCCCGGAGTTCTATGGATTGTGGACATAGAGAGAGTCAGTATCACTGCGTCAGGGTCTGATAGTGCTGCTGGGATGATGTCCACTGTGTCTACTAATGTGTTTACCTCTGTGGTCCCTATAAAATGGTCTAGCCTGGCGTAGGTATGGTGCGCATGAGAGTAGAAGGAAAATTGCATGCTCTGAGTGTGAGTCACCCTCCACAAATCTAGCAAGCCCCTGTCCCTTAGCCACTCCATCCCTACCTTGGAGAGGGCCCCTGTTTGACCATAACGTTGCCCTGACCGATCCATCTCTGCCTCCATAACCAGATTGAGGTCCCCCCCCCCACCATCCTCTGTTCCTGGGAACACAAGACCTCCAACACTGCCACCTTCAGAAATTGTTCTTGTCCCGAGTTTGGAGCATAGACAGAACCCACTACCAAGGGGGCACCCCCCACCCAAATCACATAGGCCAGTAAGCGGCCCTTTATTTCCACCTTACAGTGGAACGATTTAGCTATCAGAATGGCCACCCCTGCCGTCTTATCTGACGTGGAAGAGTAGAATTGATGGGGAAAAGCTCGGGATCTCATACGGTGCCAGTCTTTGGGGAGAAGATGGGTCTCCTGTAGTAGGCAGACGGACGCCCCTGAGTTCTCTAAATAGGACAAAATGGCTCTCCTTTTAATGGGGTTATTCAGTCCCTTCACATTAAGGGTAAGAATTTGCAATGTGGACCTTGACATGATGTGACTACAAAATCAGACTGCTAAAATTGAGGGGGAAGATCCCCTGTCCACCTGACCACTTCATATGTCCTCGACACCCTTCGCTTGTGAACATGTGCCCCAAGTGGACCCCCTCCCTGTATATCACACCGGTTCCCCCCTTCCTACCCCAACATCCCTCCAACCTGTCAACAATGGACCACCTCCCCTGCCCCGCCACCCCAACCCTCTCCCTACCCTCCCTAACCCCAACTTGGAGACCCCGAAGTCCCAGCAGTGTCCAGTGCCCATCACACAAGGTAGTGGGCATGTGGTGAGGAGTAGAAAATCGGGGTAGTATGTGGTCCAAGTGTCCCGGGCCCCCCGCCCTGACCCTCCCCCCCGGCCATGGCAATATCAATGCTAATCAAACCCTCTGATAGAGTCACGGGTGGGCCGTCGCAGTGGTTTCCTTCTGGACTGTTGCAAGAGCCACCAATCTTTCTTGTGCCATGGTGTCTGAGGTCGGCCTTCGTTCTGGTTTGGGCGAGTGTTTGCGGCCCACTTTCTGGCAACCATTTCCCAACGAGTTGTGTGTGCGACTGGGTGACTCTTCCGTGGCTCGATGGTCCAAGCCAAGAATCGTACAAGTTTCTTGGAGGGATCAGGGTTAGTGGAGCTTTCCATTCAATTTAAAGATCAGGCGGAAGGGGTGGCTCCAGGAGTACGCCACCCCTTTTTCTCTCAGATGAGTGGTTACCTCTCGGAAAGCCTTCCTTTTTTGCAGTGTGATGGATGCCAAGTCCTGGTATAGAGCTATGGAATGCCCTTGATATATTATAGGTTTTTTCGACCGAGCCTCCCGCAGTATTCGTTCTTTGAGAGGAAAGTCTGGCAAGAAGGCAAGGATGTCTGGGGGAGGATCAGGGGCCCGTCTCACCAGCCCTATGCGGTGTGCTCGGTCTATGCGGATGTCGAAATCCTGTGGCTCTCCTAAGATGTCGCGGAACAGCCTCTGGAGATATTGGGTCACATCCGACCCCTCCGTTTTCGAAGGGACTCCCCTAACTCGAATGTTATAACATCGTGAATGATTCTCGAGGTCCTCCGCATGTGCTTGCAGATCCAGAAGCTGATCTCGCAGCCTGAGCACCTCTTGTTGGAGTTGTTTGATCGCTTCCCCTTTGGTTATTTCACGTTCTTCGATTGCTGCCACTCGCTCCCCGACTGCGTCCACATCACGGCGGATCTCGCGGACCTCGCTCATCACCTCGTTCTTAAGTGTCTGAAAGTCTTCTTGGAGAACATTGAAGAGCGATTCGAGGAAGGAGCACGTGATGGGAACCACTCCGTCTTCCGGGTCTGTGGGAGCTTTCGGGCCTGGGGAAGTCCCACTCCCTCTGTCTCCGGGAGGGGGGGTCCTTTGATGAGCATCTCTTTCAGGGATCTTTCCCTCTCTTCGTCACCGAAGACATCTCTGAGCCGTTCGTTGGGGGGAGGTAACCCCGGTGTTCGTCACAATCTGGGCCGTCTTTGTAACACTACTGCCCTTTGCTGTGGGTTGGATTCATCTCATTATCTTCCGGCGGCAGACAACCTTTTCCCGGAGTCACCTCCGCCCCAACTGCGTATGCAGCGTTCAATTCAGTAGTTCCCTCTACACTCTGGCTGCCGAGGATGTCCCCTCTCTTTTGCAGTGTTCTAGGTTTGCAGGTGTCTATCCCACAGCTACACACCGTGCAGGCCCCCCCCTGACTGTTGCGTGATCCCTCTAGCAGGCTCTGGCTGGATGTCTGTTCTGCTGCTCCCCACGTGGCCTCTGTAACACCCTGGACGGCGCTGGAAGGCACGTCACCGTGATCACGCGTCTCCACTGCGGCCACTCACCTCTAGCCCACTGACCAGCCTAAGGGCAGGACTTCACCTCACACCCGACTTGGGCCGGTTGCTCCCACCAGCAGCTACATGTGGAGGAAAAGGTGCGGGGCAGTTCAGCCCTCCGTAAGCTGTCCCTCGCGGATGGCCCCACTAATGCTGCACTGGAATCTGGCAGCGCGCCGGTCTCCCTTGCGGCCGCCGCGCCTCGAGTCACTGCTGCCACTCCCAATGTGTCAGGTCCATTATCATAGGACTTGCCCGATGTCGGCCCACAGGGTCTGCCACTCACACCCTCGTAGTTATCCTCCAGTACCGGCGTCCAGAGGAGCGGGGGCAGTAATTAGAAGTCTGCTACGCTGCTCTGAGGGTATCCGCACTTCCCTGGTCCCCCTCGCCCCTCTGAAGTCACGGTGATGGCGGCTCTCTACTCAATGCCTAGTCACCTCCGGCCTCCCGTGTCCTGTCTTGCAGGCAGGTGGACCCTCTCCGCATCAAGCTTGTCTGGAGGTGCTCGTATAGTAATAGTCCCTCCCTGCAGTGGCAAGTGTGAGCGCCCCGATTCCCTCCTTAGGCAGTCTGCTGGAAAGCGCAGTAGCAGCCATCTCAGTGGTTACTGGGCCGAGACACCATTTTCTTGTTGAGCCTCCCGCCCATACCGGGCCGCATGACAGCCCCGAACCCAGCCAAAGATCCCACACACCCTCTCTGGAGCCACTCCTCCAATGCGCCTCACCTGGGCTACGAGAGTTGCTGCGCGTCCGGGGCGCATCTGCCGCCGAGGCCCCGTACTGATCTACCTCCAATGCGAGGATGGGTGCCGCTCGGCCGAGGTGGCCGCACTCGGTGGTCTCAGACGGCGTGCACCCCTGCCAAACCGTAAGCCTCCCTGTGCTCCGTGCCGGTCTCTCCCGTCTCTACTGCCGTTCCGGGCACTCCCTGCAGCTCAGCGGGAAGCCTCCGCAGCGGCGCTGATCTCTCCAGCGGGGCTCTTCTGCCCACCACTCTAGGTGTCGTCTGGCTTGGGCGCCATTTTCTCTCCACCTCAATGTATATACCGCGAGCCGCACCTGTCAAGCGGGAGCAAACCCTCACAGTGTATGTTCTCTGGGTTGGCGCCCCGCGTCCCCTCGTCGCTTCGCAATGTTCCCAGTCTCGGCAGAGGCTCGATGCTGAGATTTAGCCGGAGAAGTGGGCCAGGAGCGGGGAGCCTCCGCAACAAGCGACTGTTCAGCCTGCCATCTTGGCCACGCCCCCCCAAGAACCTATTTTTGATGATATCTTGATATATGTATGATGGAGTTTTGTCGTTTTGGGCTTGTTTGGTTTAGATAAAGATTTGATATTGTTCTAAAGTGGTGTGGTGTTCCTTTGTAGTGTTTTCACTGTATTACTGTATGTGTGAACAAATGCTTTACACATTGCCTCTGAGTTAAGCCTGTCTGCTCGTGCCAAGCTGCCGAGGGGGTGAGCAGGGGTTGTCTTAGGTCGTCAATCCCTTACCCTGACAGAAAGCCAAGGCCGCTACTAGGACAAAGGTGCAAACCATTGCCAACTAGAGACCCACATTTCTAACAACGTTCCAGACACACATTGATCACTTTTTGCCCAAAGTGGGTTTAGAAATTGAAAGGAATTTCACTGTAGATCTGTTGGGAGACTTCTGGGAGAGTATAAATGAAACCTCTGCAATGAATTTTGGAGGAGGACGTGGGTGTCTTAAGTCAGAGACTAAGGTATAAAATGAAAATGGAAAATAAAGTTGATGTTAGTGTTTCGAGAATGACTTTGGTTAAAAAAACGACAGTGCCTCGTAGTAAATATCATCTTGGGGAATTCCTATGAATGCACAGTTTTTGTAATGCTCTTAGGTGTTGTGGTGGCAATGGGCAGGGTGCACTCACTGTTTGTAAAGCTGGGGAGCCCGAGTCTGTTCGGATCTGCATGTTTTCGTTCAGTTGTTGGTTGGCGCGGCAACCTTTCTCCACTGAGTCTGAAGCCTCATTGGAATGGTCTTGGAGAATGTAAACCTTTGGTGCCTTTTGATCAGCCTGAAAACCTGTCAATAAATGTAAAGAGTTCTTTGTTAATGAGACGTAGAAACCAATGTTATGAGTGAAAACTGAAGACATTCTGATGAGCACAGCCACAGAAAAGGAGGGCAACTCCAATATCAATTGCATTTCTCTAAAAAGCTGATATTATATTAACATGTGATGCAGAATGTACTTGTGAGATGCCTCTCGTTAAAGTCCGATAGAGTATATGTGTTTTTGCCAGAGTTAAAGGCGGATTTTCCACGAATGTCTTGGGAGGAATGGGGGCGCGGAAACGGCAGCAACGGACGCTCACGCTGTTGCTTGACTCCTGACCCATCTGCCCCAGCCATGCCCCCGTCTTTGCCTGGAAATCGACAGGTGCTGGGGGTGTGTTGGAGAGTTGTGGGGTCTATAGTACCCGTTGGGGCTGCGATCGGCAGATCTGAGGCAGACTGGGGCACGATGCAGAGCAGGCCGAGCGCGGAGCTTAGCTGCACCGGGGCCTTCCGATGGCTGCTGCTTGCTGCTAGAGGCCGCGGCGGCCCAGCCTCATCGGAGATGCCGGCAGGGCTGAAAGGGGTTCGTGGGACAGCGTGGTGGAGCTGCAGCCTGAGTGCCGACAGAGGACGAACAGTGACCTGACTTGGAAATGGCAGTGACAATGTGTCAATTGGCACCAGAGTTATAAGCAAACCAAAAATGCTTTTCTTATGGAAACCTAGCTTTAAGTATAACTAACCAGTAGTGACTGCCATTGGGATATATATATATATATATATATATATATATATATATATATATATATATATATATATATATATATATATATATATATATATATATATATATATATATATATATTTTTTATAAGAACTTGTTACCCTTTGCTAAATTATCATCAGACAGCACCTCTAAATTGCTGAACACTTTTACGATAAATGGGGTTAATGACGTAACATTGAGTCTATCCAATGCAAACGCTAACAGAAATAATGGTCTTCCCACGGAAATGTATTTGAAATGTATCCATAAAATCAGTAACCACAACAAAAATTAGCAGATGCAATTTTAAAAGGATATAAAGCTCTAGATTCATTAGATACAGGAATAATAGTTAATTTGTTGAGTCCCAGGAGTAGTCCACGGGATCCAAATTCCTATTGCTCAATAACATTGCTCAACACAGATTATGAAATAGTGACAAAAGTATTAGCTAATTAGATTTAACAAATATTTGATTCAACTGATTCATAAAGGCCAGAGAGATTAGTGGCTATCCATTGATGCCACAGAAATATTTTCAAGTAATAAGATATCTGCAGTCATCATGATGCTAGATACAGAAATGTCTTTTGGCCTCTTCAGTTGGAATAGTCCATTGGTAATCCTAGAAAATTTAAGGTTATCTTGGTCATTTTATAATCTTCACATAAATGCACAAGTCTATCCATTTCAATTCAATTCAATTAAATTCAACTTTATTTTGTAATCATAGAAGATATCATAAACAATTAAAGAAAAAAAGAAAATACATATGACATAAATAAAGTAAATTTATATGATACAATTACAGCTACATTTCCAAGACTGAGCGTATTCAGCCATACAGTTCCTTCATAAATTAGTAAAATGACCCATACCCTTGTAAAGGGTTAAAACAGCTTTAATATACGCAATAACTGTTGTGCACATTTCTTAAGATCCCTGTGCCTTTAGCAAGGCAAGTGCTGTCTTATAATTTCTAAGCCCCAATAATAACAATTACAGAGCAGGGCAAAGTGCATAGTGCTTTGTGATGAGAGTCCATCACATGGACAATTTACAAGAGTTTGTGACCAGTTTTTTTGGGGGTAAATAAAACCACGATATGAATCAAATTTAATCTAAGATTAGTCAATAGAAACCTCTCTTGGTTGTACATAACCCATTCTAAGTAGGGTTGTAAAACTGAGGGGGATTCGCTTTTGAGATAACCGGATCTTCCTGGATTCTTATGTCTATTGCTGAACCTAACATTCTCGAAGTAACTCATCACCATATTTCTGAGGGCCTCTCTGCTAATCCTATGAACATTCAGCTGAGTCTAAAATAAATCAGGTCTTCCAGTCCATTCACATATCATTTTTACATGCCACCATGGAATGTTGGAGGCGTTATCAAGTGAGAGACAATATAAAATGAAATCTCCGTTTAAGGTTGCTTCATCCTGGTTCCAAACCTTATGCCACAACAACAGGCTTAGGTGAATCGTGGCTTCAATGAAGTTCAAGGCAACTTCACGATGAGATAGGTATGAGGAAGCCAATTTAGGAACAGCAAGTGGTCGCTTCACAAACCTATTCTCGATTATCTGGATAGAGGAAAGCTTAGCGTGGTACCACATGCTCGTCCCATAGGTGACCATACTGATGCATTTAGCTTTCTAATTTGTAGCAAAGCTTTGTTGGGTTTTTTACCCATTTGTTTTAGCAAAGCTGAAGGCTCCAGCCAAATATTTTTCAAGATGTAATTCTCTAGACTGAACACAGTTTTCCAAGAACCCTTCATATCGAATTGGACATCTAATTACACAAAGAAGGGAACTACACTTAATGCATGTCCATTTAATGAAACAGAGCACCACTTTCTCTGAAGTGGACCCATGTGCATAATGTAGGATTCGGAGAAATTGACCTCTAGGTAAATGTTTGCCATAAAGTCCCCAAAGCCATCCAGATTGTACTGAAGGGCTATGGGAGTCCGGGCCATCAACACGGCATTATCTGCACACAGGTAGATTAGTACAGGGTTCTGGGCAATCTGTGGCAGCTCTTTAAATTTAAGCAAGAGTGCCCCCTTCCAGCCCATTTATATGGATTGTAAAAAGATATCGTGCCAGAATGCATCCCTGTTAAACCTCCACGTTAACGCGGAAAGCTTCAGTGCAACTCCCGTTTTTCCTTATCTACCCTGGCCAAGATACCAAAATAAATGTCCCTCAGGAGGTGTAGAATGTCCCCAATCAATCAACACCCATAGCACTCATAATGGACCACAGTTCATGATTAACCCAGTCAAATGTACTAGAGTGGTCCATAAAATCTAAATACAAGTAACCCTTTTTGCTACAGTGTTTTTATCAATCAGGAGTCTAGGGTTCATATACTGTTCCACTGTGTCAATATCTCTTGTAAAATTATATTTTAAGTCTGAGAGCAATTTATGTTCCTCAACCCAGGTGTTGAGCCTTGCTAACAGAATTCTCCCCACCACATTAAGTAAAGATTCCAGAAGTGAGATCAGCCAATAACCTATGAGGTCCTGCCAATCGGCCTTCTTGAAATTTAGCACAATCATTGATTCCAACCAAGAGGCTAAATTTCCCTGATTTACAGGTAGCTCAGAGAACATTTGTCTCTACAGGTGCCCCAAAATCAAGATTGTTCCTGAAGAAGTCAATGGGTGTCCCGTTGGGACCAGGACCCTTCTTAATACTGCTAGTTCTGACTGCTAACTTAACTTCCTCCAATTTGAATACAAGTGGAACCCCGCTAATTAGATTATCAGCAGCAAGGATTACAGGATCGACATTGTCCTTAACCAACCCAGCATCTCAGTCGAACCAGGTGTGGCAATTACTCCTTTAGTACATTGCCCATTTGTGAGTCCCACTCCACCCCTCTTTTCTTCTTTGCATGCGGGGAGAATCACTGCTTATTGGGGGAGATTACATAATGTGCAAACCTTTTTGATAGCACGGTGTTTACCATCTTTCCTTATCCTTGAAATGCCTGAGGTGGCGGACCCACCTAAAGAGGTCCTCCCTCCCAACCCTTGTGAGTTGGAATTAACCATACTAGCTCTGGTATTTTCAATTATTTCTTTCACCTTATTAATCTCTTTATTTATTGCTCCCATTTTTCAGAGGACAAGAAATTCTTGATTGTATTCTGCTGAAGGCTACGACTATTACCACTACAGCGATCTTGCTCTTTCCCATGTTTGAGGAAGTTAGAGCTTCTTGTTTGCCAGATCACCCACCTTAGAGGGGAGGCCCAGTCCAGCCTTCTCCTGACACTGATGGGCGCAGACGGGCATGCTCTTGGCCTGGTCTTCAATGGTGCAAAACCAGGCGGGTCCCGCCGTTTGGGGAAAGCGTGCGCGCTCTGTAGCAGACAGCCTCCTCTTCCCCCTGAGTGTTGCTGGAACTTGCAGTCCCCCAGCAGCAGCAGCAGCACAAAACAGGTGAATTCTGACACGGATCTCGCGCAGCAGGAGAAACATCCACACTAATTCCCCAGAGAATCCTCACGAGTCAAACTGAAAACTTTACACTGATTACATTATTTTGTTTTTAAAGTCAGATTCAGACACAATAGGTAGAACTTTGAATATATTTAAATTATTCTTAGATCTGGAAGGCTAGAACGTTAATTATTAAAAGATAGAAACAGTAATCTTTAATACCTGGGATGACATGTTGCCAGAAATTATTCGTAGGACATGTAACTATAGCCAAAGTGCTACCTTGGGATCATGGTCCCTTCTGATGTGTCAGATTCTTATGCCTTAAACTACTGTCCTACACTGTTCAGAGGTCAAGTTTCACTTATTAAAATGTTGATGGTGCCTTTGTTCAACTCTTTGTCACAGGAGCTATATGCATTCTGTAGGAAAAGTTTTTTAAACAAAAAGTATGTTTACAAAATTTGTTTGGAGTAAAAAAAATCTCACAGTTTTATCACTTCAAATTAGAGAATCTCCAGATCTCCACATAAAGTGAAGTACGACACGCTCCTCTGGTGCTTAAAAGGGAAATAATAGTTTACAAAATACTTTGCTATACCCTGAAAACATTCAAGAACTAAATTACAAGTTCTTGTAGCAAATGATGATCCCAGATAAAGAAATAGAAAATCTGGGAGGAATACGGGTTTTACAATTATCTATTAATACAGCAGCAGAATTAGTACATAATTTAATTACTAAAAATTTTTTTTTAGTTTGGGATGATGTTATAATTTTCTAATGAAGTAGGTTAAAGCTTATCATTTTAGTAAATTAGCTCATAAATGACAAAAGGAAACACCTACTTTTTGGAAAACAATAATGAATTACAACTTTAGATATTCTACAGGCCAAACCATAGAAGGATGCATTTTACTCGAAATGGCCCATCTATTGAACACGAGATTTCCTACATACGTTTTTAAATAATATAAAAGCAAAATGTTTCATATACACTTTAATAAGCATGGAGTATTAGCTCCAAATTGCATAGCAGATTTATCATTCTCTCTGATACATATGATTGCACTGCTTGGTTCTTCCGCTTTTATAGTTGATCTCTCGCCTTGCGAAAGCCTATAATCTATTTAACCATGTTAATGGGAAAATCAGTGTTAACAACATTGGAGGGCACAACATATTTCTCAATTTAGTGAATAGTTAGCTAAAATTTGTAGAGTAAAGAATAATGAAAGCATTTAGACATTTAGAGTAGGTGCTCATAACACCTTTGAGGCATTTTGGGGACATCTAGATTGAAGTAATTAACTCATCTCTCTCTGAGCCTTTGCAAAGAGATGTTGAAACTGTGGAGATTGAGGAAGCAATTAGTACACTGCCTTCTGGTAAAGCTGTTGGAGAAGATACAATTCCTTTGGAATTTTATAAGATTTTTAAAGACATTTTAGTGCCGACTTTTTTGGTGCTATGTAATGCAATTATGCAAAGGGAAAATGCCCCGTCCTCTTGGAATATCACTAATATTATTGTGTTTCCTAAAAAGGGGAAAGCTGTAGAGGAGATGACCTCATATCGGCCAATATATCGGACGCTAAAATTTTCTCCAAAATTTTGGCCTCTCGGCTGGCTCCTGTTATTCACGTTCTAGTCTCTATGCAGCAGCATAGTTTTGTCCATGGGAGAGACACGACGGCCCACATCAATACAGCTATTGCTGTATTTGATGTTGCTGGCCAATTAAAATCGCGTGTTGGGATGCTGATGTTCGACGCTGAGAAGGCCTTCGACCTCGTGGTCTGGGTATGTTTATGGCTAACAATGACAGCTTTAAACAAAGGAGAGGGGGCTCTCACACCGAAGGGATGGAGCACCCAGTAACTGATAAGTTCAAAAAAAGTTTTCCCCTCGGATGAATCATACATTAATCATTTCCCATTCAAACATTCATATCCATTTACAAACCATATAAACTACACGGCTCGTTGATAATTGAGGCACTTATCGATCAACCACACTCTGATTAAAAATCAATTTCCTTTAATTGGAAATATATCCACATATAATACTCATATGAGTTCATTCGCATATAAAATCACCAAAGATGAACAAATCTTTACATGTATCACAAAAAAGAAGAATTTGTCACAACAATAAAAAAATACATAAACAATATACTACAATATAAAACAATATAAAGCAATATACACCAATGTAAAATGAGGAAGAATACAAAAAGAGACAATGTACTATGTCATTTTTAGCGTTAATTTGGACATTTGAATAGGCAGCAACAAGCATAGGTATAGATCCCTTGTCTTAAACTGTTTGCTGACTTCACCAAATTTAATCGCATATGTGGGCGTCGACGCGTTTCGATGGTGTAGTTTGAATAAAGACCACCTTCTTCAGGACAATATTTTTTGTCTTCCTCAATCGTTAAAATGACCATATCACATATGGGCCTTGTAATTTCATTGCTATTATAGGTATCACAGTCAGTTTCGCAATAGGCCACTTCTTATACAGGCCAATGTACTGTATTTTAAATTCCAGAGTGCGAACCGTGATACCGTTCGTTCTGTTTGGGTCACGGGCTCC
Organism: Triturus cristatus; assembly: GCF_964204655.1. Classification (NCBI taxonomy): domain Eukaryota; kingdom Metazoa; phylum Chordata; class Amphibia; order Caudata; family Salamandridae; genus Triturus; species Triturus cristatus. Next base: position 846,374,777 of record NC_140584.1, on the reverse strand, counting down.
GCACCTTTAGCGGATGTTTTATTTAGCGCGTGGCTCTTTGTTAGATCACTCGCTCTGGGCTAGTAGGTATTGTATCCGGGGTTGATCGACTCGTATCCAGTCTCCACCGCGTCTAGCGTCCGCGTTCAGTGGGTCGCGTCATCAGTCCGCGTCCTGCTGCCTATTCAAATGTCCAAATTAACGCTAAAAATGACATAGTACATTGTCTCTTTTTGTATTCTTCCTCATTTTACATTGGTGTATATTGCTTTATATTGTTTTATATTGTAGTATATTGTTTATGTATTTTTTTATTGTTGTGACAAATTCTTCTTTTTTGTGATACATGTAAAGATTTGTTCATCTTTGGTGATTTTATATGCGAATGAACTCATATGAGTATTATATGTGGATATATTTCCAATTAAAGGAAATTGATTTTTAATCAGAGTGTGGTTGATCGATAAGTGCCTCAATTATCAACGAGCCGTGTAGTTTATATGGTTTGTAAATGGATATGAATGTTTGAATGGGAAATGATTAATGTATGATTCATCCGAGGGGAAAACTTTTTTTGAACTTAACAATGACAGCACCTGGTCTTGGCCAGAGGTTTATTTTGGCAATACAGAAACTTTATATCAATCCGACAGCTTCTGTCAAGCTTAACGGCCTCTCTTCATCATATTTTGCTGTTCTAAGGGGCACACAACAGGGCTGTCCTCTATCTCCGTTATTGTTTGCCATTTACATAGAGCCTTTTATACAACATTTGCTGCAAAACGTCAGGATTTCCTCAGTTTCATTTAACGGGCTGGATCTTAAATTAACTGCGTATGCAGATGATATAGCAGTTTATACAACTTATCCTGAAAAAGCTATTAACGAGATTATACTTGAAGCCCAACGTTTTGGGCTTTTTTCAGGCTATAAATTGAATCTAAACAAAACACAGACAATCTTAAATGAACAATCCGATATGGCTCTAGTCAAATTGGGCATTACAGAAACGGCAACGTATTTAGGAGTATGCATTAGTAGTCAATTAAAGGAGGTGATTAAATTAAAATATGAATCACTACTTAAGAGCGTAGTTGCTAAATTGCGTAGTTGGCATCGCCTCCCTCTCAGTATAGTCGGTAGGTGCAATATTGTAAAAATGAATATTCTCCCTAAGTTTTTGTATTTATTTCATACAATTCCTTTGAGGGTACCGCTGGCATTTTTTCAACGTTTAGATAGTGCAATAGGCAGTTTCATTTGGAGTAATCAGTGTGGAAGGAGAGCGCTTTGGTATATCAAGCTGTCATATCAACAGGGCGGTTTAAAATTACCAGATTTTAAACTATACTTTAGGGCTGCCTTCACCAGCCGAATTCAAAGCTTGCTTCAGGGACCCAATTTTGAGACAACTTGGTTCTCGTATCAAGTGGCCTGTTACCGTGATACGGGGTTTTTGTTATATAAACTGCTGACCCTAATTACTACAAGAGGGTTCGCTTTAAGGCAGGGATATTGTTAGGATATGGCAGGACGTATCTATGGCATATTTTTTTCCAAAGTTACATGTGTATTTCAGGCTTTGAGGGAACCCCATATTACCCGAGATATTTCATGACTCTGTTGGGAAAAGGTGGCAAAGTAAGGGTATATTACGGCTTGGACAGCTGTATAAGGGGCAAGGGTTTCGGTCGTTTGCTGCTTTGAAAGAAGAGAATGGGGTATTGCACAATAACTTTTTTAAGTATTTGTAAATTAGAGATTATTTTATCCCTGGACTTGGCCTATTACAGATGCCCTTTTCATCTGAGGTTTTGTCAGCATTCTTTCAGATTTTAGGTCAAGGGCGTATAGTCAAAGTATTTCAGACACTGCTAGCTAATGTCACTGACAATGGGATGCAGATTGCACTAAATTTAAGTTGGATGTGCAATAAAGTCATAACTAAGGAAGTAATACAGGATTCTTTGGAGACCCTAGATTTAGCAGTCGCATCCATGAATTTTAAACTGCAGCAGCATCGGGCTATATTTATGCTATATTACACTCCTGAGTTTATCACTAAATGGGCTGTGAACCAATCATTATAAACTAAATCATATTGCCCGAAATGTCAGGAGTTTGCTGCCGACTTACGGCATATGTTTATTAGTTGCCCAAGGCTGAGCTGATTTTGGTCTGGTGTTAACCAGGCTCTTTCTATGTGAGTGGGCCATGATATCCAGATGACTGAAAAGGAAATAATACTGGGGACAATTGAAGAACGGGGTTGTCTTACTGGATTTTCTGTTTCAATTATAATTGTATGTGCTCATTTGTGTATTGCTCGAGCTTGGATTGAAACAATAAGTCCTAGTATTAAAGATTTTTGGGTTCTCTTGATAGATATATATGAAATGGAGATGGCGCTTGCTAAAGCTAGAGGCCCACGTTCTTGGCTAAAATTTAAGCAGGTCTGGTCCTATGTTCAGTGGGATTAGAATTTGTACATTTTAATTTGGTTTGTGCTTATGTTAACAAATGTACTCTCCACGTTTACTTTGACTGTGTAATGTAAGTTTCACCCTTTGTGCTGTCTTGTACTTATGTTGGATTGTGTTAATTGTATTATGTACGTGTTTGTTTGTGACGTAATGTATTATACTTATGGCTAATAAAATAAAAAATAATAAATTTCAAAATGTAATTAAGCCATTTTCGTTATAGTTTGCCTCTTTTTCACAAATGAAAGTGCAGACAGGTTTTAGAGTTGGAATATATGTTTTTTTTCTTATTCGGTTTTTCAATAATTTGTGGACAAAGTTATGGAAAGATGTGAATCTATTGTTTTGAAATATATTAATGAATTGCTCAATTAATAACATTTAGGATCTTAATCATTTTAATTGTTTGAAGTACTTTCACAATTGGATGTGTAGAGTGGGGGATGAGTAGAAGCTTCAATAATTTCAGAATATTTTATGCCTCTGACCTTTATGGAGAATAGTTAGCTGAATTAACCGATTTGGGTTTTCCTGTGGATAAAATTGTAACAGCTAGGTAATAAAATATAATCTTATTATTTTGCATTTTATTGAGGGTTTTTACCTGCCTCAGCATCTCTCTTTAGATTTTTACCTACCATTGTTTTGGTGCTAAAAGGATATCAATATATGCATTAGGTGAAATATTTGAATTGCAGGAATATATTACTGATATTACTGGACTGGTTTGCATTTTGGCAATTCCACTGTGTATAAAAATATTAAAAAAACAAATAGTATGAGAGGTTTGACTCCTGTTTTTTTTCCCCTTTGCATTGTGGTATTTGTAATCTTGGATTCATGATGAATAAAGCAAAAATACAATTCCTAGAATCAGGGGAGTAACACAGGCCCCCTCATCCCCCGCAGTGCGGGGGGCCCCAGAGCTGGATGGAGCCCCCTCGGCACAGTACTTATGCCTGAGCGCTCCGGAATAAATCCGGAGCGGGGGCCCATCTGTGCATATTGCTGGGGGGCACCTTGAACTTTTGTTACGCCACTGCCTAGAATGCACAAGAAAAACAAAACAGGATCAGCCATTCACACCTAACATGGGCCAACTTTAGATCTCTTAACGAATGAGTGAGTAACTCCATTCCCAACGCATACTTTACTGCAAGTAAGTCTCTAGGTGCTGTGCTCTACGTTTGAAAGGGAGTGGATGGTTGTTGTTGTTCTATTCAGGTGCAGACATGGATATGATGGGGATACAATCAATTTGCATTCTGGGGTTCCCAGATTACCACGGCTTCTTTTCTTCACAGACTGTACCTCAATCCTCGCTGTGCTCAGAGCAAACCAACTATGCTGGAAATCCTTTTGTGAAAAGATAGCAGGTCATCACTTTGGAGAGGCCAAGCTGGAAATTGGTTTACAGTCATGTGCAGGGCATTCTGCCATTGATAATTATTTCTAGGCACTTTGAGTTCTGGGATTTGCACTTTTTTTTAATTAAAAGCCCCACCATGTAAAGAACTGTTGCTAAAAAATCTAGGGTGGCGCAAAGTTTCATATATAGATTTCAGAGTGTGATGACCGGAAGACAGAAGCAATAGCAGACCACCTCCTTGAGGAGTTACCAGCACCCCTTTAGAATTTATCTTTCTGGGAATTTTTGCATAGCCCAAACCAAAGCCCTCAGAAAGCCTTGTGTTAGATGTGAATCTTCTTATCTAGCTCTGGGTTTTGCTTTTCATTCTGGTATTTGTGGTTTTCCTTTGCTCACTATGAATGCATCACTAGACGTACCAATAGCAAAGTAAAACCAGGATTGAAGGAGCTGATGCCTGACATGAATGACATCTGACAGCTGAATGACCCTCGAAGCCTCTCGTTTGGCTGATTTGGCCAGTCTTATGGTTTTTCTTGTTCGAGTGTTTTACATGCTGCTAAGATGACGCCACCACTGGCCTGATTCAGGGGCTTTAAGATAAGAACACAAACACATATCCAAGGTGGCACTAATGGAATTCAGACAGCACGGAGAGCCACAGTGGGCCATCGGTCCTCAAATTGTGCAATCTGGAGGGTGCGATCACAACTTCCCATCAACAGCTGCCTGCAAGTTGTCAGAATCAAAATACTGGCTGGGCCTATGACGTGTGTGACGCCCTCTACCTGCCTTAACTTTATAACCAGCAACACTCTGCATGCTTACAGTTTTAAGCTCACACCTCTACTTATAAAAATGAAGGTCCGAGAATGAAAATCATAGTTGGCTAAAATACTAGGACTGACAATGTCACAAATCTCATGAACCATTTTGGCTGAGCCTTTAGAAAGTAGGGACAGTACTGACAGTGTTTGTGAAAGTTCAGCTTCTCTGCCCAATAAGAAAGCCATCTGGCCTTGCTAGGACTGCCAGTTCCTGCTGGGGGGCTTGCAGAGAGTGGCGCCGATTGAAGTATGCAAGTATTCAAGGGCATAACTGCTAAGCTGCTCCAGGCCATGTGCATCACCTTTCGTTACCAGGGCCTTTTTAACCAAGACCACTTCTCATGCTAGATTTGTCACACTCTCATTAGACAATGCGAAGTGAGACTACATGTTCCAGAATCCAATGCTCTCTTCAAAACAGCAATGGAAAGAAGTGAAACCTTGCAGGGCCTCTTGCCCGCCATCCTGCTATTCCTCAATGGCCCCAGCGACTCGGTGTCTCCGGTCAATACTTCTGATGGCTTTACAGCAACTAACCAGGCCTATTTTACAACATTTCCAGGTGTATTGCCAATGGGTTGAAGCAGAAATCCCTCCTTTGTTCCTGCTTTGTAAATAAAACCTTCCATGACATGCTGCTCACTGGTGCAGGTATACAGGTCTCGATGTTAGACAGTGAAATCACAGCTTTTGTCACGAGGGAAGGGACTGCTATAGGCTCCAGCACTGAGCATGCGTTTGGCAGGACTGGGTGCGGCACTTCAAGGATTGTGGCTTTGCTGTTCCGGGACTAATTCAGGGCCAGTTCGTTCGTGAGAGGCTTCAGCGGGGCCCAGCGCGCTCCTTCCCTTGAAACATCGAAGGGAAAGGGCGCTCACCAACCAGACAGCAATGAATGGAAATCCGCCTGGCTTCAGGTTTTGCATTCCTATCAGCTTTGGCAGTCGACCAGGCTGCTGCACGGTTGGCACCTCCCTTCTCCTCAGACGTGTCTGCGAAGGGTGCCAAGCACGAATGAATTGCTCTACGCTCCAGGGCTACTGTGCAGAGCTGCCCGGGATGTTGTACACACGCCATTCAAAGGGGACACACAGCATCCCTTGTGCGAGCATTCGCTCAGGGATTTCAAAAAGCAGTGAAGCCACTCTTGCCTCTGGGCCCTGGTGCTACTGCACCAGGCGCACCACTGCTAGCAACACCCATGATAGTAAGAAGGAAAAGCATTGACCTCGGGGAAAGGAACGAATAGTTGTCGTTCTCTCTCTCTCTCTCTCCCAGATTGTTATTAAAACATATTTCCTATTTTAAACCTTGGTATTTGCTGGACTTGGCAGAGAAGAAAGGAGATTCTGAATCTGTCAAGGGCTCTGGCATAGACTTGTCACAGACTAGACAAAGTGAAGAGCAGATTGATAACAGAGCTCCTCAAGATCACACAGGGAGTAAGAGGAGAAAAGGGAGCAATGAGGAATCTTTGAACAAGGTAACATGATAGTCAAAGATCAGAAGGAAAATGCACTCAAAAGGCAGTACTGCATTTAGAATAACATCCAGGGTGTGCAAGACATACATGTAACAACATTAACAATAAAGGGGATGTGATGAAAAACACGTGGGAGCACCAGACAGGAAGTTTCTCACACACATCAGCAGTTAGTCCGGATCTATGGAGCTGATATCTGTGCAGATGTTATAAAAGTAATAGAAAGTCTCTACTTACAGTGGACGAAAACAGCACTTAGGTTGTCAACTGCGTCCAAAGATCCTGGCGATCACACAGGAACACACAAGGCCGAAACAGACAGGGTGGAGAACTAAATACACACCCATCAGAGACAAGGATCTAGAGAGGAGTGGTGTTTAGCAAGAAAGAAGGAAAACAAATGGAGCACTTTGCAGTACACAAGCAAACAAATCCATTTGGAAATAAAGCAACAAAGATAGAACGGCGGAATACTCAGCTCAAAGGAAGCAGGAAAAGGAATAGAAGGACTGTGAAAGAGAAACTACAGAAGTAGTGAACATTAAAGAAATCAGTAAGTATTGAAATAGTGTGAACTCAAGAAACAAGGAATATTGCATAACAGTGGAAGCTCTGGAAATAGGAATGCACTACAAGACATTGTGTGTTAAGAAAAAACGCAATTGGAAATCTACGAAATCAGAAAGAGTCAGACAGACAGAAAGACTGCTACAATGACTAGCACTGAATCCAACAGAGGCTAAAAAGACTGCACTAATCACATGCCTCAGCTTTTATTAAGCGAGCACCTGCCAGCCACAGGTCTGCTGATGCCTCCACCCTTATTTAGCCTGAAAGAGTGCAGACGAAGCAGTGAGTAAGGAATTCTGGGAATATGAGTATTTGGTAGGATAGCAAACTAATATTCACTAAACCAGCATGGAACTGGAAGGAAAGAAAAGTTGAGAATATTGTCCAAGAGGCTTGAAGTCAGTATACAGATATGCACATTGCCAGGCAGCCTAAATACAAACTTGAAAGTCCATCAGGGATTCCCCCTTAGTGGTGGGCACAAGAGTGCAGGGAGGGAGTCATGATTAAATACTTTGTGCACCCTTTAGGTCTATTCACAAAGGTTAATTGCATTTAAGTCAATCGACGTGTACATTTTCTCTTACACTTTGTAGTAAATTTAAATTCGGAAATGGTAAATAGCCAAAAGTAGTAAATTTACAAAAAAATGTAGACTTACATGTTTCAACTCTCTGGAATGGGGTGGAGCCAAATTCACAAGTGTAAAGGTACCACAAGTAACTTTTCGCTTTTAGGAGGAGTTATCCACCACTGGGTTAAAAGATCGCCATAGGGTAAAGTATAGCGAAAATTTGAAAAGTTCATTAAAGTAAAAAAAAAAAAAAAGTACAAATATTTTATGTAAAATATAAATGTTAATTAATTGTATAGATTTATTTTACATTTAGAACTAAATAAAAATATGTTACAGTGCTAGTAGCTTAATTATCAATTAAATATTTAGTTAATTTAAGTATATTAAATTTTAGTATGTGTTATTCAGTGGCGGCTCCTCGAGAGTGATGCGGGGCAATGCAGCGCGCAATGTAATTCGTTTTATTTATTTATTTAATTACTTAACTCTGTTCGGCCGTATGCCATAGTTTACTATCCCCCACCCTGCCCCGCCCTGCTTCACTGCCCCGCAGCACTCCCTCGAGGAGCCGCCACTGGTGTTATTAAAAACAATTGCACCTCAAATGGGATGTTTATATTAATGTATTATGCATTAAATAGCACAAGAATATATGTATAGAAATAATTTTAATGTGATTGGTTTAAAAAAAATAGTTACATTTTTTTCAACAGAAAAAGTTTATACAATATTTTCACAGAATAATATTTCTTTTTTATTGATGTCTATTTTTTAACATTAAATTAAATTATGATATATTTTTTTAAAGTTGAAATCAACCTATTTATTTTAATATTATTTAAGTTCAAGTCAATGTGTGTCCAATATTTTCTATGGTAGGCTGCTGCAGTACCTTTGGTTGGCCATATGTGGTTTAGGACTAACTCCAGGTCTGCGGTTGAGTACATTTTTTACTGTTTTGGGTCCTTCTTTAGATGTAGTAATTATTTAAGTGCAGTTTGTGAGCAGCAACAGACTTACTCTTTTCTGGATGGGTGTCTGTTCATGCCTAAACCCATCCATAATCATCCCTCCTTATTCATTCCTAACCCCTCCTATTTAGCATAACACATTTTCCAGCCAAAACCCATGGGCCGATTACTATGTTGTTCGGAAAGGCTCTCAATGGGATTCGGTTTTGCAGAACCTGATTTGGAACCCTTGTTTTCGAAGGAATCGTACGTATTTCCCAACAACCGATTATGATGCCTGGAAACCATTCGAGCAGTCCGAATCGGTTATGAAAGACATTCAGACAGCCCGAATCTTTCAGAGCCGATTCTTATAGCTCTATGGACACGGTTTCCGGACGACCTATTACGATGACCAATTCAGACAGCCATTCTGATTCGGACTGCCCGACACAAAACGGCTGTGGGAATCTGTCTTCGGGGGCCCGTTGCGAGCCCCCCTTCACCAGGTAGCGTCTGAATGGGTCCTGTTAGGGTACCCAAGGGGCCCTTCTTCCCAACCTGTGGGGTGCCCGCCACAGGGTGCACGGTTTTACCCAACCACTACTTTTTTTCAATTTGGAACCAGTGTGCGCGTTCTGAACACAGACTCTCATTGAAGTCAATGCGAGTCCGACTGAATGATGGTAGGAAGCATCGTAATTGGTCGTCCGGACTTAAAGAACCCGATTAGTTCAGAAACAATTCCCAGACTGATTACTTCGGAACCGTTTCCAAACGACATTGGAATTGGCCCCTAAGTAGTAAACTTACATCTGTGAGGATCTCCACATAGAAAAGATAGGAGAATGTAGAGCTGGAGATTACCACAGTAGGTTTGTGAATTGCATTTTGTGGAAAGTTGAAATACTGTAGTAATGCAGTTTGTGAATCAGGCACTGTGTATTTAAATTTTAGAGGATCCTAAGAAACACAATTGTATCTTCCAATCCAAATAAGTGAAGTATTCCTCATTAATCCTAAACACCTGCTTTTTTAAATCCATTTTGAACAATGTGATTAAATTCTACACCCAAGAGTGAAAACATGATTTTTGTTTTACTTGGCCCAAAAAGTAAGTACTTAATAAATGTAGCTCGACAGGCTATATATTAGCATTTTTTTAAAATGTTCCAGTGCACTGCCATTAATTTTGAGATCTAGTTCCAGCTGACTACTTGTTCACTAAATCCACCTGTGCTCTCTGTTAAACTTAATCCATTTTTCAAACTGCGTAAAAGTGGAGTTTGAAAATTACTGAATCACTCTTAACCTTTTGTGATTACTCCAGATGCATTCCTGTTTGGTGCTTTCCAACTCCTATCTTTATTACAACCAAAAATCAACATAACGTATATCCTTTTTGACCCTGCCCCAAAACACACAGACCAGCCTGAAATGCCCAGTTAAATATAATTTGTATGGATACAAGTAACACCAGACGTGTTAAACGATGAAATGGAAGGTACTCAGAGTAATTGCAAGTAGTTTTTCACCCAATGTTTTTGCGTTGCCACGTTTCTGTTGATGAACTGGGCTACGTTTCACATTTAAATTATTAATGACATATTGACATTTATCAGAAAAACGTTTTAAATAATATATAAATATTTTGTGGACCCTGATTCCTGCTTCTCCACTTCTCCATGTCAGAATCAAATTCTGCATTTTTAATTGCCAAATCCTGGATAATATTTGTTAAACTATTTAGTTTTCCTCTCTATTCATCACAAATGGTTATACTGCAATTTGCAGCTTCCTCCTTTATTGTAAGCAGATACTTTTTCCACATCACACTATATTAGAACATTGGAATGTTGGCAGCTCCATTGAAAACAATGGAGTGCTCCGGGCTTATAATGGCTGGTATAAGCCCGGAGCGCCAACATTCCAATGTTTCTTTGTTCACAGCTCTGGCTGTGAACAAAGGCTTCAGGGAGCCTGAGGGGATTTGAATCCCCTCGCGCTCCCTGAAGGCTTTGTTTTATTTGTTAGAACATTAGTTGCCACTCGTAGCAGGCTATACCGCAGCCTCACCTTCGGCTCGGGCCTTTAAGGCTGCAGCGGGCCTTTAATAGCCGGTATAGCCCGCTACGGCGGGCTATAAGGCTATAATATATCGTTCAGAAATTTAACTAAGGAAAACTCTACCTTTTCTGTGAAGACCATTATTGCTGTGAATGAAATATTTAATTGTGTTACTAACAAAACTACACAAAAATAGTAGTAAAATTATTTAACATTGGGTACCACGCTCAATACGTTTGCGCTGGTTTTGTATGACCGCTCTGACAAGTTAATGTCTATTTTTAGAGGACATTCGTGTTTTAAAGATAATTGTGTCAAATATGTTATGTTCACAAACATAATGTATCTCACCAGCGTGTCTATTTCAGATCTGTTTCACCACTTAGCCCTAAAAACCCTTATTTTGTTATCCTTTAGTAGAACAAGCAGGCCAAATATGCCCTACGTTCAATTTTTCCAAATATGCAAATGATGAAATACTTATTTAAGACATATGTGAATTATTCACAACAGTTGTAATCCAGGTTAACAACCAGTTCTTACATATACATATCTAAATATCTAAATATATGTATCTTAATTATCCAATACATAATTCATTATAATACAATACATATCAACCATATATATGTACATATATATTTGACTCTCCACCAGCATATTTGGAATGTTATTCTTACCATTCTCCTTATAAACCAACCCACCTCTCCAAACACATTTACAGCATAAAAGTAAATTATCTTGATAATTGCAGTTCTATACAGAAATTGAGAAACAATGAAGTTGTAGCTTTTTCCTATTAACCTGCCATTGTAATGTTTTGAAAGGAAGTGTTCCTCAGGACTTATTATGTTACGATATTTTTGAAAACAAAGTCTAGTAGTTCCCTTGAAGAGTAAATACAAATTGCACAGTGACATATATACATAAGTTTGGCATAGCACATTATCAAAGGGCAAAAACTATTATGCCTATTCACAGAGGTAAACCTACATGTGAGGAAATCTACTCTTGAAAATCTACTCTTACACTTTGTAGTAAATTTACTTTTGGCTAGTCATCATTCACAAGTGTAAATCTACCACAAAGTAAGGCAAAGATCTCCACCACCAGAGAGGAGATCTTCCACTAGCAAAATATACAGAAAAGTAAAACATTTTATTGAACTTAAAATAAAAAAACTAAAAGTATATTTATGTTAAAAGCTATTGTCAATTATTTTTATATATTTATTTTAAATGTAGAACAAGAATTATACAGAATTATTAACTTAATTTTGAATTCAGTATGTAATTAATTTAAATATATTAAGTTAAATTAAAATTGTGTTTTAAATATTTATTTTAACCAAATGCCTAAAATAAATATTATTATTTAATATGAAGTAAAAGAATAACTAAAGGTTATGTAAAGGTGTAATTTCTTTTAATTATTTGTTAAATAAATTAGTTACATTGATTTGTACATTTAAAAAGTGTATTAAAATATTTCATAAGTGTTAATATATATATAAACACATATATATATTATATTAACACTTAAATTGATATATATTTTGAGAAGGCAAAATAAATCTATATATATATATATATATATATATATATATATATATATATAGATATATAGATATATATATTACCTAAGGTCGCCAGTAGGTAATTATAGTTAGTACTATTTCTATTCAAAAAGCGTTTTTTCTTTTCCCAATAACTTTGGCGCCGGTTGAAGAATCTTCGCAAAATTTTCCAAACTAGTGGCCCGCTCCGGTCAGCTCCTGTCTTGAAAGTTTCTGAGTGATTCAACAAGCGGGGGCCAAAAAAAAAGGGGGTCCCAAAATGCGTTTTCCCTATGTTAATTTCCGTAGGAAACTTTAGACAAAGCTACAGCCCGAACTGCTGAATGGGATTACACCAAATTTGGCAAAAAGGTAGGTCTTGGTTCAGAAAGAGCCCTTTTTTTAAGTGGTGTAAATCCGTTCAGTAGTTCCTGAGAAATTAGAAAAAGAAAAAGTTTTGATATCTGTGGGCGCGGTGGGTTCACAAACCCTCCCGAGCACGAGTTTCATTCTGATTGGCTGCCAACACTCCAAATCAGGAAGTGTTGGCAGACATCTTGTGATTCGGTAGAACCGAGTCACAAGAAAACAGTAAAACAAAGATAAAAGACAAGAAAAGGTGGCAGGGTACAAACACCCTGAACCTCTAGGCCTGCTCATGGGGTCCCACAAGGACCCCTAGGGCCAAAAAAAGCATTTTTGTATTATAATTTTGGCGGAATTCACGTTGGGGTCGCGAATCCCACTGAAATGTTTTTAAAAAACAAAGCGCGGGCTTCGGCGCTTCATTTTAATGAGGCCCCCGGGTGGGCCAGGCCCCAGGGGCAATGTGTTTTAAATTTGCGGGGGCCCGTGGGGGCAACCGCAGCCCTGGGGACAGCCACCTTTGAAAATAAAGGTGTGGGGGTTCCCAATCCTCCCCACGCTGCCCCGGGGACTGCCACCTCCCCGGGGCTAAATTAAATAAGGGCAGGGGGCCTCGTGGGCCCCGGGGACCACCACCTTCTGGGGCTTAAAACGTTGGGAGGATGGCCGCGCAGCCCCCCTCCTGGAGCCCTTGATGGCCCTAGGGACCACCACCCCCCAGGGCTGGCCCCATGCATTGTCCCGGTGTGCCCACCCCCGGGACAATGCTGTTTGCTATGTCAGGGCAGGAGCCGTGTGGCTCCCACCCTGTCATAGGAAACTCTGCTTTGCTTCCTTGAAGCGAGAGCAGGGAAACCTGCTCTCGCTTCAATGAAGCAAAGCAAAATGTCAGCAGCTCCCCTTGCTCAAAAGCAATGCCGCCTCCCGCAGGAGGCGGGGAGCTGGCGGGACCGTGGGGGCATTGGGGCTCCCCCCACGGTCCCCAAAGTAGTGGCCAGACCCCGGGGGATGGGTTCCCGGGGCCAGAAGTGGCCTGAGAGGGGGCTACACGGTCCCCCTGCACATAATAAAAATTTTAAAAAACAAGGCTGCCAGGCCCCGGGAGATAGGGTCCCCGGGACCAAAAGTGACCCAGGGAAGGGGGGCACGCAGCCCCCCTCCCAAAAAATAATAATATAAACTCCAAAAAAAGGAACCGGCAACTTGCCGGAGGCCTAGCCTCCTCCCTCCACCACTGTGCAAAGGCGCCCCATGGCGCATTTTAAGTTGTGGAATTAATTCCCCTTCAATCCTGAGGGTCCCTGGGGGTCAACTAGCCCTACAGGTACCTTAGGTAAGCATCACAGGGCTGCGTTGCAGAGAGGTGGTCAGAGGCCACGTCCCTTTTTACACCTCTCTGCAATGCAGCTCTGTGGTGCTTACTGGAGGTACCTGGTGCGCTAAGTACCTGGTGGGCTAGTTGAACCCCAGGGACCCTCAGGATTCAAGGGGACTTAATCCCATAATTTAAAATGCACCACGGGGTGCGTTTGCACAGTGGTGAAGAGAGGTGGGGGTCCTGATGTGACAAGTGTGCAAATGCGCCCTGTGGTGCGTGTTAAGTTGGGGGATTAAGTCCCCTTGAATCCTGAGGGTCCCTGGAGGCCAACTAGCCCACCAGGTACCTCCAGTAAGCGCCACAGAGTTGTGTTGCAGAGAGGTGTAAAAGTGGGCGTGGTCTGGAGGTACCTGGTGGGCTAGTTGGGCCCCTGGGACCCTCAGGACTCAAGGGGAATTAATCCCCCAATTTAAAACGTGCCGGGGGGGAGCGTTTGCACAGTAATGCAGGGAGGGGGTGGGACCTAACAAAACAAGTGTGCAAATGTGCCCTCTGGCACGTTGTAAATTGAGGGACTAAGTCGCCTTCAATCCTGTGGGTCCCTGAGGACCAACTAGCCCACCAGGTACCTCCAGTAAGTGCCACAGAGCTGCGTTGCAGAGAGGTTGTCCGAGGCCACGCACCTTTTAACACCACTCTGCAAACGTGGCTTCTGGCGCACTGGTGGTGGGGCGATGAGGTCCTTTTGTGTCCTAAGGATCTCAGGACACAAGTAGACGTCATCCTCCGAGCAGCAGTGCACCAGAAGCCGCGTTTGCAGCGTGGTGTCAAAAGGGGCGTGGCCTCGGAACACCTCTCTGCAATCCAGCTCTGTGGCGCTTACTTGGAGGTACCTGGTGGGCTAGTTGGCCCCCAGGGACCCTCAGGATTCAAGGGGACTTAATCCTTTAACTTACAATGTGCCAGGGGGTGCGTTTGCACAGTGGTGCAGGGAGGGGGTGGGGCCTGATGTAAGAAGTTAGCAATCTCGTTGTGTGGAACTTACTGGAGGTAATAAAAGGGATAGTTGGCCCCCAAGGTTGACGTTGGGGGCTAACTACCCCTCCTGTTACCTCCAGTAAATCCCACACAGTGGGATTGCTAAAAGGTGTTTGGAGGCCACGCTCACCTTTCTCCACCACTCTGAAAACGAGACTGCTATGTTATAGTTAGAAATTAGCATTTAAAAAACCATTGAAATTCACTAAAAAAAACATAGGTTTCAGGTACATTATAGTTAGAAATTAGCATTTAAAAAACCTTAGAAATTCACTGAAAAAAACATGGTTACAGGGACGTTATAGTTAGTTGGACATTTCACTCGTACAAAACCAGAGAAATTCCGCCCTTATAGTTAGTTCAGCTAACTATAACTTGCGCCCCTGCAATACATTGCTGATGACGTCACATCGTACATCATTCATGACATGGTCAGTGACATCACTGATGACATCAGGACATCTCAAATGACATCACTGATGACATCATCTAGTGACTGTGTTTGTTTAAAGTTTAAATATGTTTTACATATATGCCAAGATGCATTAAAGAATGAGTGGGGGTATAAGTGTCTGGATGGAGGATTTAGTAGGGGCGTGACTGACTATTTTAGTGAGTGATTAAATGTGTCTTACTGAATGCATGGGTTAGTGACTAAACTGTGTGAATGTCAGTATCAGTCTGTCTGTTGTTGTCAGCAGAGAATAGTATTTATCATTCTATATAAATTATACATGACTTAATACTCGATTGTCTAATTGAATGAAGACTTCAGAAGTGACTTAAAGCAACTGGATCTTGGTATCAGGCTTCCATGGCATTGCACATATAAGATATATTGTTGTGATAAGATCTAATTTACTATTGCAATTTTCTTCATTAATCTCATATAATTTCGGTAGTACCTATCTTCTTAATTTATGTTGTTTTCAGGCACAAGTTGGTAATAGTCACAAATTTATCTTCATGGCTCCTCACAGAAATCGAGATAAAAGTCCTTAATAAAGGATTGGGTTTCATACCTAAACCCAATTTAGACAAATTCTATTGTAACTGTTAACTATCCGAATTTTTCAGAAAACTGAAACTCAAGGCCTTCTTTGATAACAGTACACCTACTGAAAACCCAGATATCATGGGGGACACTAACTTCAGAATTAACCCACCTTCTGTCCCCCTACGATGACCTCTCTAGTGGAACTGCAAACATTCGAACAGGCAGCGATGAATTATATTGAAAAGATACAGCCTACTGACAATTTTCACAACATGAGCAAAGAAGAATCACTTGTGCTAAAACAGTTGAGGTTAGATAAAACCATTGTGATCTAACAAGCGGATAAAGCAGGAGGTGGGGTCCTCCTAAATAAAATAGACTACAAAAATGAATGCAAACAGTTGTTGGACGACAAAAAGAACTACAAACTCCTCACCAAGGACCATTCCCCGTCCCTACAGAACAGGATTGGATACATGGCGGAGGAAGCAGAATCGAATGGTTATACCACCAAGAGAGAAGCAGATTTTTATGTACCAAACAAGCTAGGGTTCTCTATTTCTATATTATGCCAAAAACTCATAAAAACAAATTACCGCCCCAGGGCCGCCCCATTGTGTCAGGGTTCAATTCCTTTATCTCGCTACTGCGACTTCTTTCTAAAACCATTGGTTCAAAAGACATCCATTTACCTAAAAGACACTAAAGAACTGTTGCAGTTACTGAGAGGAGTCGACGTTAGGCCTGGAATCGACCTACTCGTTAGCCTGGACATCGAAAGCCTCTACAAGAGTCTACAGCAGGATGAGACAATCCAAGTAATCACGAACACCATGGATGAGACACCATGGGATTACAACACAGCAAAGGAATGTGTAATTGAATGTGCAGAATTGGCCCTTAAGGAGAACTTCTTTGAATTTGAAGACATGCTGTTTCTTCAGACATATGGAACTTTGATGGACGGTACCTTTACCTCGAGTGTGGCAGGGCTCTATGTCAATAATTTTGAAAAGAGATACATCTTGAACACCACTAATCCCTTCATGTTGAAGATACAATTCTGGAAACATTACATCGATGACATATTGATGATATGGGAAGGACCAAAAACCTCTTTCTTGGAATTTTATGGGTGGCTGAACAATTGTGACACCAACCTAAAATTTACCTACACCATAGATACGGATAACATCACCTTCCTGGACATAGCCATTTTCAATGAGAACGCCAGTGTACAGCCAAAAACTTATTAAAAACCAACAGTGGAGAACACATTGCTGAAATCTGATAATTTTCACCCCAGGGCTCTGAGGTAAACTTACCCTACAGCCAGTTCTTAAGATTACGAAGGAACTGTAGCAAAATAGAGGATTTCAAAATTCTAGCAAGAGACCTCACAAAGAAACAGAGGACCAGAGAATATCCAGAGAGATTCATCACAAATACCATGAAGAGAGCTAGAAACAGAATGGAGATGCATTACTGGAAGATAATGACAGGAGTTTAACAGAACCACCACTAACTTGTGTAACTACCGACAGTATTGGTAAAAAAGATCATAAATAAGCACTGGAGGATCCTACAAACTGGCAAACTGAAATGGAGAAAACCCCTGTTATTCTTTAAAAGAGCAAGAAGCTTCAAAGACCACCTGGTCTCTACACACCCAAGAAAACCTACATGAGAGAACACAGTACGAAGCGCTTGGGGGTTACCAGACATACGGCCCACTATCCGTGTTGCAACTGCAGGATATGCGACCTGACTTACAGGACTAAAACTCTGGATTTGAAACTGAATACGAAATGGCACCTAAAAAACCCCACAAATTGTAATTCTAGCAACGGCATGTATAAATGATAACATGCCCCTGCAAGCGTGTTACATAGGAATGACAAGTAGGAAGGTCAAGACAAGAATTTGTGAACATCGAAGCACTATCAGATGTAAACAACACAACCAAAATGACTGATCATTTCTTAAGAGCTTGCCACATGACAAATGACCTAAAATGGGTGGTAATAGAACAACTAGATATACATCAAGGTGCCCCTCAGAGTGTCCTTCTGGAAAAGGTGCAAAGATGGATTTACCACCTTTCCACACACTGACAGGCCCTAAACGATGACATACCCTCACTTTTAGTCTCACAGAAGAGCTTCATAAGAAAAAATTCTGGACTACCAAAAAAAACCCCTAGAACTTTCGTAATGACATGGTACAACTCATTATGGAAAGAGAATAATCTTTTCACCAGTAATGGTCCCCTTGTTTTAACAAAGATGCGTATACGAATTTGGAATCCCTTCTTAAATTATAAACACTTGGATACTATATGCCTAGTGTACCTTTTTATTTAAATTTACCTCGAACCGCTTCAGTTCTATGGCCAAACATGCCGAAAATGCTTTCAAATGGCCCGTGGTTTTCCACTCTCCTTGAGAGGTGAGGGTTAATTCACCACAGGGGCTCTCCCGCCCTAACCAATCAGAGAGCCTCATCTCCCACTGCAAATTACACTGCACTTCAACGTAGGAAGAAGGATGATTCTGTCTTTTAAACCTCCCGGGACATGGGACACGGCTTCGTCGAGATCCTGGAAGAGACGAATAAGTAGGTAACTCAGCAGAGGCTGACCTTGGCGCAGTGAGTAACTAAAGCAGAATACAGCTCGCTCGAGAAGCTGCATGATAGTTACCACCTATGCTGATGCTACTTTCTTTCCTTTTTTCTTTACCCTTATCACCATGTACAGAGTGTGTAAATAGGCACCGCCTCCCACCGGGATCTATATTACGAAAAATATTCATGCATTAAGTAGTACTTCAAATTGTTTGCGCACACTTGGTGGATTTTATTCTGACAGTCTGTTGTAATATCCTCACGCACCTTCCTTGACTCACCCTGCCTTATTAATTGACGTGCCGGCATATTGTGATGTTTTACTTTCAAATGGTAATAACAGGCTAACTGACAGTCCTATTGGCACACCAGGTGCGGTTCGGATTTTCTCAAAAATCAGAATTACCATCTGATAGCCCCTATTTCATAGGCCATAGGCCTTTGAGAGACATCCTGCATTTAGTGCTGCATGCTAGACGATGCAACCACCACACTCACGGGTGTGAGTACACTAATGGCACTGTCATCATTGTGGAGGCATGAATATTTCTCAGTTCATGTCTAAAAACTCTTACTTTCACTAAATACTTTTCAAATATTCTAATGTATAAAGAAGAAATACAAGCGTATTAAAGAAATACACTTTGAGTTTTAAAGATACCTTACTATATTCTAACATGATGTTCGTTGCATTATTGACCTGCCAAACATTTTCAAAGCTTAGCTCAAGCATGGGCTCTGTGAGCCAGAGCCAGCCCTTGTCTCAGCTCTACCTGTTCATTTATTGGCTGGCCTACCCGTTTAATGTGACTGAGATCAGACCAGCCTTTCCTCTCATGGAGCAGAAGTATCATGTTGCTGCTGACCTGGGAGCCAAGATTGAAACCTACCTAGGCATCAGTCCGCTGTTGTTATCGCCAGGCTGTCTATTTGAAATAACACCTCTCTTCTCCTGCAGCCGCCATTTATCATCAATGCCGCGGGAATATTACAGTTTTTTATCCCACACACTTCCTACTGGAGGCTGGAAGAGTGTACATTGGCGGCAGAGGACATCATAGACCACACTGTGCCCCACTTGCTGGAGTGCATGAGCCTGGCATAAAGGTAAGGACCCCTGTGAATATACTGGAAACAGAGGGACAGGTGGAGGGGGCAGAAGATGCCTAGAGCGAGGGAGCAAGTGCCTCTAAAATCATCCTTCTGTGAGTGTCTGTGCAGTGTGCACTCCTTTGCAATTGTTCAGAATCCACGAGTGTTAGACTTGGCATCTCTTTGTGTGGTTTTCTCTGACTTTTTGACTTCTGATTTCCTATTTTGACTGAAATCTTAACTTTGTTTTTGCTGGCATTCTGGTTCTGTGCACTTTTTCACTGTTGACCAGTGCTAAAGTGCATGTCTCTGTGTCTAAAACGTAATGGCATTTGTTTTCTCCAAGATTGGCATATCTGATTTACTGAAAAGTGCATGTACAGTGCACCACATGTGCTAAGGCCTTGTAAATTAAATGATGCTAGTGGGCCTGGAGCACTGATTGTGCCACCCACCTGAGTGGGCTTGAAACCTCTTCCAATCTTCAGCAAGATTCCCAGAAAAATCAGGCTGAGCTTTAGTCAGAGAGGCTGCAAAATCCTGTTCTTTAATGAGGTGACATGGCCGTTTTAAGGATGGTGCCAGCATCCTACTTTTCTGGTGGCTAATACCATAGATAAAGGGACCACTATATGGCCTGGCCAAACTACTGGTCTCGGAGTATCACAGCATAATGTGTCCAAATTAGAACATATCCAATCGAGGTGGTTGCCTGTTTCATGGGTAGCACTAGAAGAGAATTGCCTGATTAGAAAGGAAGTCAGTTATTCTAAGAATTGTAAAATAGGCCGCCTTGGCCATATAGGAAGTTAATAGGTCCATTAGTGCTCAAGGAAACAGGTGTCAAAGCCGGTGGCTCTATAAATTAATGCAGGTGATGAATGTTAAAAAGATCAGATATCTAAACAGTCCGTAGCATGTTGGAATGTATCTAGCATTATTATTCTTATTATGTTGTTCATTCACAAAACTGTATTCTTATTATGTTGTTATTATTTTCATCATCTTTATAAAGCACAGACTTCACTAAATGGTTAGCGGACCTCTTCAAATAGCACAACAGATTGCAAAGAACTAGAAAAAAACAAATATTGGTATTGAGTGTAGGTGCATATATCTATTAAACAAAAGTACAATAATAATTTAGCAACAAAAAAGATGCAGCAGAGCAAGTAGAGGCAAAATAATTATATAATTCATTATGAATTCATTACCATTCATCAAAAATGTACAATTAATTACAAAAGGCAAACAAATGCCTTTCAGGAAGACCAGAAAGGCAGACAGACGTACTATAGGGAAAGTGCCTACCACAGCTCTGCTACCGTTATGTACATAGCAGCTGCCTAGAGAACCCTTTTAGGTCTGGCCTAAAGCCAGCCTCATGTTTTCCCAAACAATCATACAAAACACACATACATGCATAGGAGCGTCCATCCAACACCCTTTCACCATTGTCCTATTGACACATCAATCACATTCTACTCCATCCCACCCCTGTAGACACTATAGATCAACAGACCTGCCTACTTCAACCATCGGATGCTTTCAATTTGAGTGACTACATTTTCCCTTGCACATGTATACATACAGCTAAAGATTAGTCCCCAAAGAACTTGATAGACACTTGCATTTCCCAATGACTGATAATCCCTATGTATCACAGGGTTTAATCAACTATTTCGATTACAATCAAGAAACGTATTGTAAATTACAATTTTGATTTCTGACTACAAACTGACTTTCATGTATTTATTTATCCTACAGAAAATTAACACAAGTCAGCAAAGTAGCTAGTGGAACTGTGGCTTTTTGGAAGGTTATCAATGCTTTTTCATCTGACTCGATAGGGACAACTAGTAATGTCTAGTGGAACTGCTGCTTCATGTAAGAAATTCAATCAACTTGAGTAACTGCAGATTTGTGAATATATGTAAGAATGTGCACATATATATGTAAGAATATTTATATATATATACACACATATATATATATATATATTCACTGAAAAAAACATAGGTTTTAGGGAAAGTTATAGTTAGTTGGACATTTCAATTGTAGAAAACCATAGAAATTCCCCCGTTATAGTTAGTTCAGCAAACTATAACTCGCGCCCCCGCAATACATCACTCATGACATGGTCAGTGACACCATTGATGATATCACTCATGACATCTCAAATGACATCACTGATGACATCATCCAGTGACTGTGTGTTTCTGTAAAGTTTAAATATGTTTAATATATATAGGGAAAGGCATATTGAAGAATGAGTGGGTGTAGAAGTGTCTGAATGGATGATTTAGTAGGTGCGTGACTGACTCTATAAGTGAGTGATTAAACGTATCTTACTGAATGCATGGGTTAGTGACTAAACATTGTGAATGTCTGTATCCGTCTGTCTGTTGGTGTGTAAGCGGCTGCATGGGTTTGTGAATAGCTACATGAGTGTCTATATGGGTTATTGATTAGTTGTCTGAGTATCTGTATGGGTGCCTGAGTGTTTGTGTGGGTGGGGTGTGTGTGGCTCTCTGCATAGATGTGTGAGTGGGTGATTCACTGGGTGCATCGTTTCAAGAGTGCATCTGTGATGGACTGTATGGGTAGGTGAGTGTGTGTATGGGTGTGTTAGTGAGTGAATGTATATCTCAGTGGTACATGTGTGAGCAACTACATATGTGAAAGGCAGTATATATATGTGTTAGAGTATATTAATGGCTATAAGTGAGAGTGTGTGATTGTGAGAGTGGCTGTATGGATGAGTGTGTGCTTGTATCAGTGATTGTATAAGAGCGTAAGAATGTGCTAGTATTTGTATGAGTAAGTGAGCTGGTGTGTGTATAACTGTATAGGTGAGTAAATGGGAGTGTGATTAATTATTCGCATGACTGACTAGGTGTGTGAGTACCTCAATGGATGAGTGGCGGTGTGTGAGTGTCTATATAGGTGTATGAGTGCATATGATAGTCCTGTACTGAGTGACTGTAAGTATGAGTGACTGTATGGGTGATGTGTGTGTAGACCTAAGAATCAGTGAGTGGGTATGTAGTTATTGGTGTTGGAGGGTCTATGGTTTTGAGAATGGCAGTCTGTAATTTAGAGTGGGTGTATCAAAAGGTATATTAGGGTGTGAGAAGATGCATCAAATTATCACATAGATGATGTCATCAGTGATGTAATTTGAGGTGTCATCAGTGATATCACTGACCATGTCATGAGTGATGTAATATATGACGTCATCAGCAGTGTATTGCGGGGGCGCGAGTTATAGTTAGCTCCCAAAATTAACTATGGAAATTACCATGGGGAAAACAAGTTTTGGGACCCCCCTTTTTTCTCAGCCCCCGCTTTACGAATCACCCCCAAACTTTCAGGATAGGAGCTGACCTGGATTGACTTTTTTTATGGAGACATTCGCGAAGATTCATCAAACGACGCCAAAGTTATTAGCAAATCAAAAAATGCTTTCCCTATGTAAACTAGGTTCTAAGTATAACTACCTACTGGCGACTGCCAGTAGGTAATATATATGTATAAAAGAACCCTTCACTAATCATCTTTATTTAATGGTTTGCACTTTGGTTCTTCCTACCACAGCCCATAAAGTAAGGCAGCGGGCGTTCTCTTGTGACATGAATACACTGCCACTTAAAAAACAGCTTCCCAGCAATATGGACAGTTGACTTAACCAGTGAGTGCTAGTACCTGATTGTCATCATCAATGTTCCATAGTAATCAAAACATTTACTGAAAGTTGAGATATTGACTCATCAGCATATACCATCACTGGCATATTTACTTATACTATTGAAATACAGCACAATTTATTTCGGTAGCAAAAGTAGATATGTACATTTTTTTGTTGAAGCCACACCGTCTCAACTTTGTGAAGGACATTTGAAGCAGTTGCACCTTACTCGGGAAAGACATATAATAAAAATATGATTTACTACAGCTTTGTGACAGATGTGTTAAGTAGTTTCTTCTCACTTAAGAGGACATCTAGTAAAATTGTGGAGGGCTGCAGCCTTAAAAAAGATGAATACTTGAGATACTGTAGCTATGTGAAAGGTCAGATCGATTGGCTTTGCCACTGCTTGTAGCATTTGCAGGCCATTGTTGCTTAGACCCCTACTTTAAAACGGATTCTCAAATAAGCAAAGTGCCTTTTCGAAATATGTTTGGTTTAAATGACAACTCATTTTCTGCTTGCAGAGTGATTACACAGAAAAGGGTATGCTATTTTTTCCATGGTTAATTAATCAGTTTCTCTCTTGTGATCCTAGTTCTACAACACAGGAGTCTTCACGTCATGTTATAAACAACCTACTCTCCTCCCCGGGAGCTCCGGGGAGTGGATTTTGATGGGCATCCTTAAATTAAAATGTAAATTGCTTTCCCAAGCTTTAAAATGAACTGTCAGTCATATGCCAAAACTGTGCTCCCTGATATAGTAGTGTCAGCCCGAGTGAGCCCTTTAGGGCGACGTGCATTTTTTCCGTTTTAAAACTGTTTTGCTTGAATGCCAACTTCCACACTTTCTTTCAGTTTTAAAAATAAGCATTAGTGAGATTTAGAGGCCACAGTGCTCGGTATTAGCAACTTAATTTAAATGGCTAACTTTAAGAAAAAAGTCCCGATGGTTTGCACTCTGCACAAGACGTGCGTTTAGCGGGCACGTATTCCTGCCACACATAGGACAGGCACACTAGTTAGGTGGTATCGAGTTTGGTATTTTTCTTGTAGGTTCTGGTTTAGACACAGCTTTGTAACGAAACATCTGTTGTTAATTTTTGGAGTGTAAAAATGCCGCCACTGATGCGTAACACTGTGGAGTATGGTGATTCGTTCCCCCCCACCCAGTGGGCGCACTGAGATGTATGGTATCCTATGCTCTACCATGACGTATTTACAGCTGTATGTTATGTTGTGCATAAAATGAATAAAGATTATTAAAAAATAAAAAACTTTAAGAAAAAAGTATGCGTGGTAGGTTGTTACTGCTGGAAAAAAGTTTTCTTTTTACAACATTGCAGGATGCAACATTTGGGCAAAGCCATTCATTGCTAATGAATCAAGCGAAGGTCAAATGAAGAATAACTGCTGGTGGTTTAGTCTTGCTGTAGTTATGTTATGTTATGTTATGTTATGGGGTATTTATTAAGCGCGCAGCTACTCCTAGGAGTGTCCCGGCGCTGATTTGACCCCAACACAGAAAGCAGGATTAGCATATTTTTACCACTCTAATATTGAAAAAGCCAAGTTTTCACGCCCTTACGGAAAGTTAAGAGCTCGCATTCTTGTCGCAGCTTAAGAGGGAGGCTATTCCATAGTTTAGCTGCGCCCACCTGAAAGGAGCGACCACCTTTACGAGAAAGGAGAAATTTGGGCACATTTACTAGCTGTTGTGAAGACGAGCGTAATGTTCTGGGGGTTTTTAGAGCTGAACCTTATTTCTAAGATAAGGTGCTCCAATTCTATGGATGGCTTTAAATGTTAAAACCAGGGATTTAAAACATATCCTTTGTCTTACTGGCAGCCAATGTAGGGTGCTCAAATGAGAAGACATATGGTCTCTAGGCCCCACTATCAAAACTGCCCTGGCCGCGGCATTTTGAACTATCTGTAAACGATTCAATAAGTAGTTTGGAAGACCCAGATACAATAGGTTTACATAGTCCAGTCCGGACATAATCAAAGCCTGGACCACAGTTTTCTTGTGTGCAGTTGGGAGAAGAGGGAGGAAATTTCTCATAGTTTTTAGCAGTCCAAAGCATGTACCGGCCATAGATTGGACCTGAGTTTTCATAGTCAAATCGGAATCTATTTTTATTCCTAAATTCTTCACTGTACGTGCCGGCTTCGCAGGGGGGGCAGAATTTATTGGCCACCACTGACGCCATTCGTTATCTGGGGTGTGTCCAAAAAAGATAATTTCAGATTTTTCTGAATTACAGAGTAACTGGTTTTGGCTAAACCAGTTAAACACCTCAGTCAGGCAGATGTGAATTTTATTTCCATCAAACATCTCCTTCTTTCCACAAGTAAAAAGCAATTGTGTGTCGTCAGCATACGATATAATTTTAGCCCCATATTTTTCAGCCAGTAGGCCTAAGGGGGCCATATAAATATTAAAGAGGGTAGGGCTCAACACCGAGCCCTGAGGAAAGGCAGGGCCCAAATTGTCTGCTGACGATCACTTAAGAAAGAGGTGAACCATCTAAGAACCGTGCCACCGATATTACTCTCCCTCAACCTAAGAAGGAGCCTATCATGGGGCACGGTATCGAAGGCTGCTGATAAATCCAGTAGTATCAGTACTGCTTTGCCTCCGATATCAAGTGTATTTTTTATGGTTTCAACAACTTCTAACAGGGCGGTTCCAGTACTGAAATTCGCCCTGAAACCTGATTGACTCGGGGGAAGCATCTGGTTTTCTTCAATAAAATCAGTCAGCGTTTACATACTTCTCCACCACTTTAGAAAAAAATGGAAGTAGAGATATCGACCTGTAGTTGCTAACTACTAGCCGATCTGCAGTAGGCTTTTTTAAAAGAGGGAGAATTTTGCCATGTTTCCAAATTTCAGGCAGCCTTCCCTCGGACAGTGACAAATTTAATATTTTATTCACAGCAGGATTTATGACTTCGGCAATTGTTGCCAGTATTTTTGCTGGAATAGGGTCGGTGGGGGATCCCGACTTTAGAGCTGACATGATCTTTAGGGAGGTTTGCTTAGTCATAGGAACAAACTCCAACAGAGTATTCCCATTAAAAGCATTTATAGGGGAATAGTTAGGCAAGCCATTAATCACATTCTGGCCTGAACTCCCAAACAAATCTTGGATTCTTTGAATTTTATTATAAAAGAATTGGGCCATTTCCTTCGCCCACATGGCCATGGGAGAGAAAGGGCTTTTTGAGGCAAGGGGCACCGTGAAATCTTTAATAATCTTAAACAATTCCTTCGCACAGTTCTCTGCTTGTTCGATTTTCCTGGCCAGGTATTGTTTTTTGCCATCACGGACCTTAGCATAATAGACCTTCAAAGCACCTTTATATATTATTTTTTCTTCTGGATCAAAGTTCCTTCTCCATCGCCGTTCTAAGATCTTACATGCACTTTTACTCTTTCTCAAAGACTCAGTAAACCATGGCGCCGAATTACGACCTTGTTTGGCTACTCGTAGTTTGATAGGGGCCAGTTGCGTGCTGTACTCCCGGAGCCAATTTTCCAAAGCATAAGCATCATGCTCCAGATTGTTTTTGACCATCAGGGGAAATTTATTAAGCATATAAGCAGTTGATTCAGGGGTTACTTGATTAAAAGACCTAAAAGTCTCTGAACGAGAATTGCAATATCTCAATGGTTTGATTAAAATCTTATCTATTGTAAAGTTGACCAAAAAATGGTCAGTCCAAATAATATGCTCGGGTAACTCTACTTCCAACTTCGTAGTGGAAAAAACCTGATCTAAGGTATGGCCCTTTTCATGCGTAGGATGTATTACATAAGGGGCCAACATAAAAATATTAAATAACTCCTGAAGTTTTACTGAATCGGCATCCAGGACTTGGTCAAAATGAATGTTAAAATCTCCTAATATCAGACATTGTCCAAATTTGGCCATAATTGGTGTAATAGCAAGGCCAATTGATTCTAAAAAAACTACAGGCCTGCCCAGGTGGCCGATAAATCAAGACCCCAGCCATCGTTTGATGGGGGCACACTGTTACGCTGAAGCCAAGACACTCGGCTCCTATAGGATCCGTTAATAATATCTGCTGACAAACTAGAGGCTGTTTATAGATAATCGCAACCCCACCACCTCTGCCTCCCTCTCTGTCCTTCCTCAGTATCCTGTAGTCCGGAGGGAGAGCACCGGCAACAGTAGGGTTCGACCCTTCATTTAACCATGTTTCAGTGAGAAACATTATCTCCGGCTGACTTTCAAGAAGGAGATCATACAGCTGGAGTTCGTGTTTTTTCATCGACCTTACATTCAATAGAGCTATTTTTAACTTTTCACTCATTTGTTTAGCCTCACCTGGCGCACCAACACACTCCTTCCCGGGTTGGTAAACCTGGTCGCCAGGCTGGACACTGAAGTTCCGAAGGCAGCTATTACAGGACAGTTCGCTCAGGTCAACCGCTAAACAGTGGCGGGGGCAATGACATCCCTCCTTATCCAGCTCCTTCAATTGATGCCTACTGTACACAAGTGCACGATGACAGCTCGCAACGTTAACTGGATAAGAACCAGCATTTTTTATGGCTCTGGTCTCTCCCGGGTCGCGGATGGGCGCAGACGGGCTTGCCTTGTGCGCGCCTCCGGAGCGCCCGCGGCGCGACCGCTACGCGCGTCCGCTGTGCGCTCGCGTAGCGTCCCGCTTTATATGTGCCAGCTTGTGTAGCCACTAGACCGCTCCCCACTCCAAAACGGCGGCCAGGGGAGGCGCACCCGAGCACAGAGACCGTTTCCCAACTTCCCGCTACCCTCTTCCCTTGCAGCGCTTCGTTCAGATCTCAACAGCTTTAAATTCAAATTCACCCCACAGTATTAAAACAGACTTTTGACACCCCAGTGAAAAATTTTAAAACATCGATCTAAAATCAAAATAGCATCAAAATAGCATCTATCATATGACACAAAACGATGTGCAAATACGCAATTGTGCTTTTAAAAACGGTGGCAGAGAGCAGCCGCTAGTTGTGTAACTCGTTAGTTTGATTTGTGCTTTTTAGCACTGTCGTGGTGCCAGTGTACACTATGGAGAAACAACACAAACCACAGTCTGTGGAAGACTAATAGATATACCTCTAAATGTGAATATCCTTACTGAGGCCATCACATCCGTTATTCCTGGACGGGCCACAAAGCCCTAGGACTTTGATTGAGCTTCTTAAAGTTCAAGTGAAGTAAAAAAACAAGTGTAGAAATAACGTGGACGTTGTTGCATTACCTCTAATGATCGGATATAGTTCTGGTGTACAGTTACTGAACCGCAGGACCTAGAGTGGATCAGGGGATTGGTGGAAGGAGTGGAACACATAGCACGTGGAACGAGCAGTATTTAGTTGCTTGCCCTGCTCACTGACTTAGACCATGTGTGATCTTGGCATATCGCATTGTCTCCTCACCTTTTGTCCTACCCTAAGTTGGATGCTATAAAGGTGGTTTTGTGCTACACGAATCCCTATACAGAATAAGCAATACCCTGCTAATCGTTGTGAGAACACTAAGGTGTAGCGACGGTATAAAATATTCTGTAATTAACTTTTGGCCAAGATTGGGATCTACAGTAAGGAATCAGTTCTAAGCACAGTGCTCATGCTATGCAAATAAACGTTTAATTAAAAAGACAAAGTAAACTTCATTAGTAAGTCAACAGATCTATTTGCACCATTATGCAGCTTCCTTTTTTGGGCATGCATGCTTTGAATATTGTCTGCTGGCTAACAATGTTTAATTTAATACGTGCAGATTCGAGAAGTGTCTAACAGGATTCAGCGTGGGAAAAAAAATCACTTTTGCTTCAACCATGATATGTATGTGTTACTGCAGTGTAAATTGTTGGGGTGTTTCTTTCACGAGGCCCCAACAGTACTTTTTTATTATGCACGTTTAAATAGCTCTTTTTGTTTTTTTAAAGAATTTTTAGCTTCTTAGAGCTGTATGTTTTCTTTTAATATTACTCTTTTTTTCTGTCAAATGATGTCTTTAAAGTAGTGACAGCTTCGTACACCCAATCTTTTCAGGGAGCATACACTACAAATTACTAAGCAATTTCACATGCAGTGCTTCATTACAACCGGTGGTTTCCAGTGGTCAGCATCAGCACTTAATCATCAACACCGGTGCTTTTCATGAGCACCAGTTAAGGTCACATTCATTTATGGTAGGCACAGGGAGATTAAGTGATTTGCCCAGAATCACACAATGTTGAACTGACTCAGAGACTCGAACTTGGTTCCCCAGCTCCATGGTCAGAAGCTCTGGCAATTATGCCACATCATCTCCCCACTTTCATGGTTAGTAGTAGGTTCTGTATTCGGCGGTGCTAACTGATGAGACGCTGCCTGGTGTTACTTAATCTGCATGGGGGACACAGCTGCTGTCATCTGGGGAGCGGTGTTACTTAATCTGCATGGCGGAAACAGCTGCTGTACCCTGGGGAGTTGGGAAACGCCGTTGGAGTACCCAGGTACTGCTGTTTCCTATATTGACACTGGCCTCATGCATCTGCAACCTAGTTTGTAAGCCCTTTTGAACATGACTCAAGTCATGTATTTAATCCAGGTGGTGTCTCGCAGCAAGGTTTGGATCCCCATATTAAGGAGAAGACCTCTTTCAGGGAAAAGCGCGCCCTTTTAGTATCTTCAGAAATGCTAATTGTATCTAATAATGGAGTAAAAAGAACAGAAATGGAAATGGGCAAGATATTGGATAGTCCTTCTTCAGTCCCTAAACCTACGGCTCCCTTTTTAACCAATAGTGCTCTGCAGCAGGGTATCTGAGACAGTGATGAATGGGTCCATTGCAGGGCAACGTATACCCCTTACTCCCAGCCAAGCAAAATAAATCGGGAGGCCCCCGTCATATGAACTATCTTTGAGAGGTATGGGAGGCAAGAACTTTGAAGTAACCCTGAGGGGCGGACATAAAAAAGTGACAGATCTGCTGGATGAAGGGGGGTTTAGCAGAGAACACAAGGGTACAGCTTATTCAGGGGCCCTGATATCATCATTTGTCCCTTGACACAATCTTCTGTTGGAGGTGAAACATTCCCCATTCTTTAGCAAAGGGGCTAAGCCCTTTGTAGCCTCTCTCTCAGCCTCCAATATGGATAATACTCCAGCAACAAAAGAAGGCAGTACCTCAGTGATTGAAGATACACGGAACATCCAGTCAAATCAGTTGTATGCCCACCAAACCTCCCAATTAAGCATAGGAGCCACCTTGGAGATTGAAACTGCTGTGGTAACTTATCATCCTCTAAAAAAAACTCTCTCTCCCTTGGCCCAACTGGTGACTGAGGACACAGAATATCGTCTAGCTCAAGCTAAGATTAATCATTATTGTTAACGTTTTCGCCAGAAGTGCAGCTAGTAAAAGCGGTGAACAACCTTTACAACACAACTGTTACAACGCACTACACTTACAACGAAATTTTTACAACGCAACATCCACTACAACGCATTCCATTACATAGCATGACACTACAACGCATGTTTAAAAACTACCTTTACAACGCATTCCATTACATCGCACACTACCTTTACAACGCATACCATTACAACGCAATCCAACACTTACCCTACTGTTGCACCCCCTGGAGTTAGAATAGTAATTTTTAACCCTATACTATGCGTTGTAATGGTATGCGTTGTAAAGGTAGTATGCGATGTAATGGAATGCGTTGTAAAGGTAGTTTTTAAACATGCGTTGTAGTGTCATGCTATGTAATGGAATGCGTTGTAGTGGATGTTGCGTTGTAAAAAATGCGTTGTAAGTGCATGCGTTGTAAAAGTGTGCGTTGTAACGACATACATCCAGTAAAAGCTTCCCAAATATCTTTGGCATATACTCTTGGAGGGATAATAGAGACGGAAAAAATGTGAGTCCTTGGGGATATTATTGGAAGGAGTGACTGCTACAATTTCAGTTCTTGAAGATACCCAAAATGCACTTCCTAAAACAAACTCTATTTTACAAAAAGAACTTGCCTCTATGAAGCAACAACTTGAGGATCAAGAGAACCATTCAGGAAGGTGTAATCTTAGGTTTGTTGGGATACCAGAAAGGGAGGAGGGAAAGGCCGCCTCAGCAATAGAGTTTATGGATGACTTGATTCTTACTCATCTTCTATCAGGAAATACGGAGGACTTGATGAGAACACAAGAGCATTGTGTCCTATTTTAGGAATGTCACGATTTATCAAGCCCCCGCAACAGAAAGTGTTGAAGTGTGCTATCAAACAGAGAGGTATTACATTTAGGGAGGGACAGGTTATCCAGGTTTTTCCTGATATGTCATTAAAGATTTCAAAACGACTGAAGTAATCTAGAAAAATGATATTCCAAGCAGCTGGCGGTCATGCAAAAATTTCACAACCAGCCAGACTTAGAACTTTGGACAAAGGAGAATTTAGAGTGTTTACTAATGTTCAGGCAGCCCAGAATTACTTGCATATGATACATCCTATGGAGAAATGATGTGGCACTCTCATTGATTTAAGTTGTTTTACATATCTTTTGTGTCTAGGCTTAAGATGTGGGAGATTTCAAGGGGGTGGGGGTTGGGACCTGACTATTGGGGTCTCCAGTAAGCAACACACCAAGTGGGAGGAGGTGAGTTTATTACAGAGTGACAGGGTCATGGCAAGGGGAGGGAGTTGCTTCGGAGGAGAATGCGGTTTGAGTGAGGATGATGGTTGGAATTTTTTATTGGCACCAGAATATGAGTAAAGGGTGTAGAGCTGCCTGAGAACATTGAAGGGGGGTTATGCTGAATGTGTTTATGGGGATAAAAGGGTTTCTTGCAGGGAAATGCCAAATTGAGTGGGGAGTGCAAATTAACAATATGGCAGGGATTTGCTGTTGCTATAGGACCTTGAATTTCAGATGCTGTTATGCTAAGCTGGACTGTAGAGGGGGATTGTAGGATACTCCCTGTTAACAGTAATGGGTTAAATAACCCATGTAAGCGTCAAGCTATTTTGGATTGGCTGATAGGGCAAAGGGCTTCCTTGGTGTTATTGCAAGAGACGCATATTAAGAAAAGTAAAATGCCTTCAGTTAATGAGAAAAGATCATCAATGCAGATGTATGCTGGAGTTCACTGAAAGGAAACACAATCAAGAGATCATAGACAGGAGATCAAAAGAACTTGGGCCTTGAGAAGAGCCAGCCGGAAGCTCCTTTTCTGTAGGCTGCTGCAAGATATTTCACAGAACATTTGTGCTCTCCTCTACTTCACAAAAATCTAACCCAACTTCCATAGCGCATTTTTGGATAGCCAAATGTTCTTTGTTGTTATGGGATCTTACTGCCCTTAACCTGATCTTGGAAGACATTTTAAAGAAAAAGATCTCCTTAAAAATATTTAAACACATACCTCTCTAAGAACATTTCCTGTGATTGCATTTAGAAAGTGAGCTTAAAAAGCAATAACTGTTTCATAGAGCTCTCATAGAAAGTGCACTTATAGAAAGTGCACTTAGCATTGAGCTCAGCTACTGTTTGTTGTAAATGGCATTCGTCACTTTCATTAGTCATTGATTTATTGTAACTCATTCATGAGGTATGGAGTTTTGTCTTTGCACTAAGATGCGTGGCCATATTATTGGTACAGCTCTAAAGTAAGTCCGCATATGGGGAGTCATCTATTCATTGCCGTTTTATATGCCTGTTGCATTGGGAAAACGTGATCAACTGTTTTTGATCCAACAACATGAAAACAGTGTACTCTTAAATATACCATTTAATGTTCAATTTGCAAGAGTAGTTAGGATCAGACGACAGTTCAGGAAGCAAATTACGATGGACTGCTCCTAGTGCAGTGGGAGAAATTTCAATAGGCCATTGTCTCTGAAATGCAGTGCTTAATTCAAACAGGTGGTTGCGGGTGGGGCCAACTGGCCCTCATTTTTGCTCAATAAACTTTTGATTCAGAGGAGGAAAGAAAGATAGAAAAAGTGAAAAGAATGGGGGAGTGAAAGATGGAAACAATTACAGAAGGAGAAAGCACGGATGAAAAGAATCTGAAAGAGTGAAATAAAGAGGCAGGAATTGTCTGGTGGAGGATGAAAGACGCCTAAGGTGGAATCAAGACAACACAGCTTGGTATTTGGCACCACGACCTTCAATAGCACAGGCCACAAGCTTCTGAACAAAACTTTGGGGAACAACACTTATTCTTTCACAAATTAAGCACTGATTCTACCCCAGGATCTGCCAGAAAAATCAGCAAACTGCAAGTTCTGAAGATCAAGCAATCCTACATGAAATTTAGTAAAGAACCTGTGTCAAAATGTTGTTTCAAAATCTTTCCAATGGTACCAAGAAAGTATAAATGTTATTGATGTTAGAAGATGTTTGGTAGATTCTACTTGGCTAGGACCTCAGACAGTCAGATCAAATCTTTATTTGTTTTGGATATCTCAATAAGGGTACTACTTTTTCTAAACAAGTTACCCGATGAAGTACAGTTGCAATTATAATTTGTCACAGTAAAACCACCTTCTCCCTACAGCACGTTCCTCAAGAGTAGTTGTCTCACGTAGAGGATGATATCATCTGCGTAAAAAGTAATAAGTAGTGGACATGTTTTAAACTGCAGGCCTCTATGGAAGTGTCTCTCCTGTTAATGAAGTACCAAGGGTTCCAGAGCTATTACGAACAATAATGGGGAAAGTGGACAGCCCTGGTGTGTCCCCCGGGTCAGTGCGAAGGGGTGGTCAGAGTACCGTCTAGCCGAATACGCGCCGTGGGGTTTGTGTATAGCAACATGACTATTGATATGAACCTCTTTGGAATTCCCAATCTGATCAAAGTGGAGTACAGATATGGCTACTCAAGGGAGTCAAAGTCTTTCTCCGCATCCAACAGGATAGCTGCAGCAGGGACAGTGGGTGCAATTCTGTGGAGGGTGGTGAAGAGTGTGCACAGATTGATGGTTGTAGATTTATGTGGGATGAATCCTGACTGGCCTGGAGATCTTATATAGTCAATGATAAGAGAAAGTCTGGTAACTAACATTTTGGCCAGTATTTTGTTATCAAAATTTAACAATGAAAGCGGCCTATAGGAGCTGCATTGTTGTGGATCTTTACTTGCCTTGGGGAATAGAGTTATGACTGCCTCTCGAAGTGTAGAGGGAAGCTCACCAGTCTCCACAGCCTCCTGATAAACTTTCAGGAGATATGGAGCCAGTAATTGCTTGATTGCTTTGTAAAAACTACCGGAGAATCCATCGAGGCCTGGTGCCTTTGAGCCATCCATTGCATCTATAGCTTGGGTGACTTCTTCCGTGTTTTTGGTGGGTTGAATCAAGTCATACCATAGCTATTTTGTCTAAATAGTTTTTATTGTCCGTAGTGTCAACCATCACCTTGAACGTGTATGGGTCAGTGTAGTAGGTTAGTACGGCATTTTGTACGCCAAGAGTGTCTGATATGTATTTGCCATCTGGGCTTCGGAGGCCCGGAATGTATGTCTGGCCCCTGGATTGTTGCATTAACCTTGCTAATGTGCGTCCTGGCCTTTCACCCTCCCCGTATCACCTAGTGACTGCATATCTCCCCAGCTAACGTGATTCGCACTTCGCCACCTCATGGAACTCAGTCATTAGGGTAGCCTGTCGCTGTAAGCTAGCTGGATGCTGTAATGTCGCATGATTTAGATCTAACATTGCCAACTGCTTTTCCAGTTGTGCCAGCATCCGACTCAAGTCTCTAAGTATCCCGGCACTCGTTGAGATACAGGGCTCCCTTATGTATGCCTTCAAGGCATCCCAAAGCATGGCTGTGTTAGTCTCCATGTCCACATTAATTTCAAAATATTCTATTATAGCCGAGCATAGTTCGGTTTTGAACAGAGCGTCCCGAAGAGCCATTTCTAGGAATTATTTCCCCCCCTCTTTGCCTGTGGAATCTGCAGCTGCATTAGGACAGGGGCGTGGTCGGATAATGTATGTGGTAAATGCTTTATTGAAGAGAGCCATGGAATCGTATTAGAAGATAGGAGCCAGTAATCTAGTGGAGTCCATGTGTTGTGTGGGACGGAGTAGTGGGTGTACGCTGCTTGTGTGGGGTGATGAAGTCGCCATGCATCGGTCAACTGGCACGCTTCCCTAAGATCTGCCAGTGTATGCCTAGCCCTTGGTTTTGCATCAGGAGTGGTGGCCGTACTGTCTAGTAAAGGGTTGAGTAAGATATTAAGGTCACCCTCATGTATATTTGGACCGTTTCCATATAGTTTATTTGTGTCAGGTCGTCACAAAAAAAGCCAGGATCATCAACGTTCAGAGACTAAACGCTCCCTAGGAGTACATTGTGTCCCAGTAGGAAACCTTTAACCAATAGATATCACCCTGATGTATCCGCCTTAACCGTTGCTGCCCTAAACGGGACCCTTTTGTGACCCGATATGGAGACTCCCCTAGTATAAGTGCTATATCCCGCGAAGTATCTATGAGGGCCCCAGCTTGCGGCAAAACTGGAAGGGACATTGGGTGATAAATGTGTTTCTTGGAGAAAGGCAATATCAACCTGGTGTCGCTGCATATAATGGACTACTTGTTTGCATTTACGTGTATTATTCAACCCCTGAATATTCCAGGACATCATTGTGACGTTTGAAAATGGGTAAACCCTAATCTCCGTGGTCACTGCTGCTTGTGGATATGTGTGACAGGGCCAAGTAATGGCACTTGTACAATTTGAACACCAATTGCATAAACGTAGCACAAGTAAGCATTCTACCTAACCCATTAACCCCCACCCAACCCCACTTCCACTGTATAGGGGAAGTACCCAAAACCCAACAAGAATATTGAACATTTAGAAATATTAAACATATTCTTAGCAATGTTACAAGAACTAATATGCAACCGCACTAGGGGAGTGGGGATGCTACGCAGAGTCCCAGATTCTGTACTACAAAAAATAATAAACAGTGTTGCTGGTTATAGCTGTGCTCATGGAGGTGTACGCAGCTGGACCTCTAAGTGTAAAGTACTGGAAAGTTATTACATCCTTGTGCAAGCAATAGGGCGGCTCCATCAATACTTAGCTGGCTGAAAACAGATCTGCACTGGGCCCAGAGTCAGGAAAATGAGGGGATTGGTCCAGGGTGGGCGATCGTCGGGTCCCCTTCACTTGAAGGAGTGGCAGAATTCCTGAACTGAGGTTGGTGAATTGAAGATTTGTGACCGCCCATCTATCCCAGGTTACGGAGATGACTTTGACTCCCGCATATTTCCGAAGAGCTTCCTGCAACATGGCGGTGAAGTCTGGGTAGAGAGATATGGAGGAACCCTGACATTCCAATGTTCCTTTTTCCCAGGCCATCCGCAGCTCTGTGTTCCCTTTTATGAAATTTAGAAGGAAGAGAATTATCAGCCTTTGTGGGCAGCCTGGATTGGGATGCGGCCCAAGGGTGAGATGGGCCCTCTTGACCACAAAGGTGGTAGTGAAGGATACAAGGCTGAATAGATCGATCAGAAGTTTCTCCACAAAGCCAACCGACCTGAATTTGTGGACTCAGGAAGTCCCAGCATTCCGTCATTTTTACATCTCCCCCTGGCCTCCAAGTCTTCGTTCTTAATGGCTATGGTTTTAAGCAACTTTTCCATGCATTCTAATCTCCTAGTGTTCTGCGCAGAGCCATCTTCGAGGTCAAAAATTCTGCCCTCTGCGGTGTCTAGTCGGCCTGCGTGGCTATCCAGTCTTGCACAGATTGTGTCCAGGCGCTTTTCTAGTGCGCCAAAGCACGTGTCTAGTGCCTTGAAACCAGCCCTGAGTTCTACCAAGAGGGCGTTCGTTCTTTGCGCGATATTCATAGAGGCTGCGGGTACATTGCCACCCTCCACCATGCTCGGACCCCACGCTTCAACCCCTCGGCTGGTGTTATAAAAAGTCAGTTTTCGCTGCTTAGGGTCGCCGCGGACCATTTCCATACAAGAAGGAGAGCTAATGTGCCCTAGCGCAGTGCACTTTCAGTTTGCTCTATAGGCAGAGAAAAGGGATTGTGTGTGCTGGTCTTGCTTGTTCCTGTAGTGGCCTTGTAATTGTGAAGGAGGAGGAAGCTGTCCCTCAGCACTGCACCATGCACCCAGCGTGCAAATGTTTTTTTAAATCTTTTTTTTATTATAAATGGGGCCTCTCCATCATATGGCCAGTGACTAATGCTGGGATTCACATGGACTCTCAAATCTTTTGATCTGATAACCTTCTGCAACATGAACGTACTTTATTGTATAATAGCTTTATTGGCAGTGATTACTTCTACAAGATAGGCCAAGGAGGTGTGGCTCACAGCAGATTCATTATTGTACGATATTTTGAAGAAATCAAGAAGGAATTAGTGCATTTTAGTTATAAACAGTTGCTTAGTTTCTTATAACCAAGAAAGATTTCATCCAACACTAATGAGAAGAAGCAATGCTCAATAATAAGTGCATATCACAATGATGACAGTTCAAAACGCTGTATGCTTCTTTATTTTCTTTTTCATATTTTCATTTCTTGATTGTTCCAAATGGCATCAACACAATTCCCAATGCATTTCGGTGCTGGCACCTTCTTCAGGGGAATACTAGAAAAATATATATACAATCCATCTGTTTTCAACATTCTCATTACAAAAGAAAATAGTATCATTGCAATAAAGTTAAATGAGAGCAAAATTAGACCATTGCACCGGTCCTCATACAACATGAGGGTGTTATATGCAAATGTGATCATTTAAATAAAATGAATACGTAAGTTCAACCAAACATACCCTAGCAACACGCAGAATAAACTGTGTAGAAGCACCCTGTGTCACCAACTGAAATCCAAGTTCAGATAGGGAAATGTAAGCCATCACCCAAACTCCTGACAAAGCATGCTAAGTGTTTTATTGCCATGTGCAGGGAAACTCACCTACGCGAATGCCAGATAAATCAATCAATAAAAGAACACAATAAAACTCTTATACAAGTATGTAGTTTACTTGCCGAAGCAGGTTTGACTTTGAATGCAGACAAGTATGAGTTCAATAAGACAAAGCTCACATTCTTTCTTCATATCTTTTCTGATGGGGGTATGATACCAGATCATGCTAAAGTATAAGCACTGTCAAAGGCTGGTCCCACGCAAGATGTCTTCATAGTGTGTTAATTTCTTGGCATGGCCAGTTACTGTTCCAGATACAAAAAAGACGTTGCCACTGTAAGTGCTCAGTTGAGAGATTTGACAAATAAAAACCTTCATTTCATTGGTCATATGAATGTAAGAAAAAATTTAGGAAAATTATGCAAGCAATTGAGAATGCTACTGAAACAGCATATTTCAATCCGAAGCTTCATATAGAGGTTGTTGTTGAAGTTAGCCCCGTCAAGTTAGGTGCTATCCTTGCATAGCACAGTGGACACCCAAATGCTCGAAGGCATACTGTGATACTTTCAAGTAAAGATTTATCCCAAGAACGTGCTTACTCACAACCTGAAAAAGAAAGCTTAGCTGTGGTATGGGCTTGTGAACATTTCCATGTATTCCTGTACAGAAAACCTTTTAAAATGGTAGCTGATCATCAAGCTTGACTGACTATATTTGAAAATCTAAAGGCTAAAATGGCTCCTAGCATTGAACGATGGGGGCTGCAGGTACAAGAGTATAATTATATGATTGTGCATCATCCAGGTAAGTATCATAACACTGCTGAACACTTTTCCAGAGTGCTCGTACTCCATCCAAGACGGATGAGGCCTATTTCAACTTCCTTGTAAAATCAAACACACCATCTGCCATTTCATTTGTCCTGATTATCACTGCCACGAGCCATGATAGTGACATGTTATTGTTGAAGGATATAATTACACATCAGTCATGGAACCAACACACTCAACCGATCACCAGTGATGGTAAATATAAAAAAATACAAAAATGTCAAGGATGAACTGTCCATAACTAAGGAAGGAGTTACTTAACGAGAGCTGAGAATCATAATTTAGGAAAGTCGGAGACAGAAAATAATTGAGGTAGCACATGAAGGACATTGTGGAATTGTTGCCACAAAACGAGCTATCCAAGACTGTGTCTGGTTTCCTTATCTTGATGACAGAGTTGAAAAATAATTAAAGCCTGTCATTTATGCAACTGCCTTTCTACAAAAACTATTCACCACACCTTGAACATGTCAGAAATCCCGAAGCATGCATTCGGTCCACTTGACAATGTATTGGTGATTGTGGATGAATACTCACGATTTCCACTAATTGAAGATCTTTCATCTACAACTCAAGAAACAGTAATTGAAAGACTATCTGGCATTTTTGCTACACATGATATTCCAGCCATAGTGAAGTCTGACAATAGCCTGCCTTTCAATACTGGAGAGTTTAAAGATTTCTTGGAGCATTTGAAAATAAAGCATCAAAAGAGCACATCTGTGGCCACAAGCCAATGGACTTGTTGAGTGTTTTAGGAGTATGCTAAAGAAAGCAGTGCAGTGTGTTACTCATAAGAAGCTCAAGATACCTCTCCCACCTCACTGGTAAGGCTCGGAACGACCTCCCCATCCACCTCCAAATGTCCTCCTCCCTCGCCGAATTCAGGAGCGGCCTTAAGAGCTGGATGTTTGGATAGCTCCCCCCCACGCATCGGCTGGCTACCCCTGTGGTGATTAGTGCTTTACAGATACTGATTGATTGACCTCAATGGACCAATCAGAGAAAGAAAGATGAGGTGGCAACTCTTGAGAAAAACATGGTTAACAAACAAAAGATGAAAGTGTACGCTGACTAAATGCGACATACGAAAGACACCGTCTTTAAGAGAGGAGATCCGGTGCTCGTACAACAAATACAGAAGAGAAAATCTGATACTCCTTTTCATGCAAAACCTTTCCAAGTGTTGTTTACTTAGGGACACATGGTGACTGCCCTGCACCCTGGGTAGTCAATTACCAGAGACTCTTCTCATTTCAGGCACTTGACCAATCATTCATCAGATCAAATAGATGAAAGATAGACTGTGTCTAAAGCATCAGCAACTGCTGTTGTTTCCACACAGTCTACGCAGTTCCTGAATATCAGCGATGACATCTAGTTTCCCAAAACAAGATCAGGTTAAATAATTAAAGAGCCAAAGAGGTGGATTGAAGAGATTTGAGTGTATATGTCCATCTATATAAATATTTTGTAAACAAAACTTGAAATGATAGAACCCTTTTGGCTCCAGATGGACTCCATAGAACTGTGACGTAAGTGTTAGAGCGGAATTCCACTGAAGGCTCCGTCTGTGGCATAGTCCTTTGCGGGTATCTAGACTGGGGAGGATGCTACACTACTAACATGTTGGGAAGAGGCGAGATCCAAGACATCGGAGCACCTCAAAGTTACCTTAAATGTGAGTTTGTTACTCCTAATTGGTACGCTCTGTTCCAGCACCTTATGCCCTACCACTCTTCCATTGCTCAGAATCACAAAACAACAAATGGCTTGTGGAAATTCATAAGAAAGGGGAGCGGATACTTTTTTCTCTCTCTCTATCTCTCTCTTGTTCTCTCACTCTCTCTCTCTTTCTGTCTCTGTTTCAGTCTCGGTCTCCCTCTCTCTCACTCTCTCTCTCCACTCTCTCTCTCTCTCGCATGCAAGAAAATCTCACCACAAGGTAGCATAAGGTCAAAAAGCATAAGGTAACTGTCCCCTTGGGCATATCTGTCCACCGCTTGACTCTCAAATGAAGACGAGGGCAGACTTTTAAGAGTTTGATCATGTTAAAGTGAATGAAGAAAAAAATAATTTTGTTTAGCGATGCGGGTTTGCAAAGTCGGTTAAAGGAAGCCGTGTGAATTTTTAGGAGGCTGGATAATACTGAAAAAGGAGGGACACCCACCAAATGAACATGAGGTGTCTGGTATGCTTCTGCGGCTGTGGGGTGGATGTTCACATGGTGGTCCATCAGGAGTAAGAGTTAAGTAAAAAAAAGAGTTTTAGAAGGAAATGGTACTGGCCTGGGGATGAGAAGGGAATGGTTGTATGTGGGGTAGAGTGGGGTGTTAGAGTAATGTAGCATGTGCAATGGTGGGGTTTGTAGAAGGCGAGGCCAGGGTACATTATTTTTAGAGATTATTTAACATAATATCTGTACATCCACAGTAGCCTACCTTTCAACAACAAACTCCCTGCATACTGTTGTGATTGATGAATGTCTTCTTATAGCTGAACACCTGGTGCAAACTGATGGGAGTGCCATGGTGATACTTCTAGTATTGAGCACATTTAAGTAACTTTGCCTTCTGTGTCTGAGAGCATTAGGGATTTGCTGTTTATATAAAGTGTTGGGGATTAGTGCTCAGATTCCGCTTTGGAGACACTGAAAGAGTTGTTGTCTTGAGAGCGGTCACTAAGTGGCTTTCACCGCTGATGGCTGAACCTTTAGATGCGAGGGCAGTTGAAAGAAAGAATAAATGTGAAGGTAGAGTGAGGACCTCTCTCAGGTGGCCTGTCACCCAAGACCTCGGCTCCCTTGGGGCTTCTGTTTTTTAACTCCTGAATAATCCCATTGGTGGCACTCAGACAATTAAGCCTCAAAGCGCAAGGTAGGTGTTGTCTCATTTTCAGCAATACATATATTTCTGTCTAATTAGAAGAGTTTTCATCTGAAATGTTCACAGTGGCGGCTGGTGCTATTTGAAAGTAGTGGGTGTACAACTTTGGTATGAGTGCCCTGTGGCAAGCAAGTGTAGTGAGCGAACCAGACAGTCATAAGATGAGGTCCGAGGGGTTCTCCTCCCAGGAAAATTTTGAAAAAGTGAGTGGGCAAATGGTCCATTTCAAGCAAATTTGAGAAAGTAAGAAGGTTAATAAAATAATACACAATTACATCAATTAAAATTAGTAGGAAATCAGTGCCGCTTTCTAGGGAGGGTTAGTGCTCTGGAGCTGGACATGAGACTGGCAGCAGTGCTTCCCTGTGCCTCACCCGCGCCCAGCCCTATTCTGCCACCCAGTCACGAACCTCAGTGAACATAACAGAAGACAACACTACATCCCTGCCTATGTCGGTACTCGGTAAAGTGTACACAAAAAGAAACTAAAAAACATAACATTCACAACAAAAGAGACATAAAAGCGTAATTGGCTTGCTTGCTGATCAAACGCATTGTCATAATCATGTGCACATTTTCATTTCCTGCCTAGAGATGTGCTCCAAATAAATTAAATAAGCGATTGTGATATTAGAATTTTGAAGCTAAAGTTAGAATACAGATTGTTTGAGAACCCAGCCATAGCACAGAGTAGCGTCAGTTAGAATTATACTAGTCAAAATAAAGGGAAGCATGCAGTGTCAGGTTGTGCGCAGAAAGGTAAACTGCAGATGCGAGTTTACACTATTGCCTTGGGGTCTGCTGTAGTGGACTGGAGGAGGATGACAGTGTGCTGTGACAGAAAGGGTAATAAGGGGTGTACTGTGACAGAAGAAAAGCTGGACTGCTTGTCGAGGGGCAAAGAAAATACGATTTGCTTTGTCTCATGACTGAGAGACATGCTTTGTCCTGACAGAACAAAGAGACATGCAACATGTAGCAAACAAAACAAGAAATGCTGTAAGTCATGATAGAAAAAGAGACCAGATACTGTGTCATCAGAGCAACGGGTCCCGTGTCGCGGAAAACGAAAC
Organism: Triturus cristatus; assembly: GCF_964204655.1. Lineage (NCBI taxonomy): Eukaryota > Metazoa > Chordata > Amphibia > Caudata > Salamandridae > Triturus > Triturus cristatus. The sequence continues at coordinate 846,332,091 of NC_140584.1, read as the reverse complement.
ATGCTCTCTTGTGTGACTGAAAAATTCAGGCTGTGTGCGCCAACAGAAAGTTGCAGTGCCATGACTCTGGAACCTGGGTCACGACAAAATAGCCATGACTTTGGACCACGACAGAAGAATGCATTCTGTGTCACTTAAAACACAGCAGCCTGAGAAGAGATCAGAAAGTGCAGTAACACACAGTGTCATGCTGATATGGGGAAGTTACCAGGGCTACAGAAAAGTGCAGAGTCAAGTATGTCTGTTTGCAGAGGTCTCAGGACAGCGGGAGGTAACCTCTTGAGAGCCGAGATCTGTCCTGAAGGTACAGACAATTTAAGGAGGGGGTGTTAGGGCCAGCGAGCAGGTTGGGAAAGGGTGTTATGGCTGAGCCGGCATTTAGAAATCTGTATAGTATTAGAAAATTGTTTTTCAGCATTATTTGTTTTTATATGCACACGCCTATGCTCTGATTATATTGGTATGCACTTTCCAGCCTTAACTAACATTTCTCCTTCCACTTCCAGTTCCTCAGATACCCTCCAATAAGGATACAACTCTGCCGGAATCTCCCATCTCTTAGGCCAAGCTACTTTGACAAACAACAACACTTCCTTCAACAATAGATCCTCTTCCACTGCAAATGTCCACATCTCCTCGTCAACACCCTAAAAATCCTTGGACATGACATCAGCATGCCACTGACCACACACATGCCAGAAGCTCCATTTTTATTATCACTGCATATCTCCTTTCTGTCGCACTAAGAGTGCGTGAAGCAAATGCCAAATTCCACTCTTCACCTCCACACTTGTGAGACAGAACACTTCCTACACCTTATTGACTGGCATCCACAGTAATTATGCATTCTTTGTTCATACAGAAAGGCTTCAGAGTAGGCGCTCATACAATTTCAGATTTCAGTAAATCACGTAAATTCTACATTCCTCCGTGTTAGTTTTCTTAGAGACTCCATTTTTGTTGCAAAATCCTTTAATAAACATGCTGTAGTACTCGCAGAGTGCTGCAAACTAGAGTAACTTTTTTTTGTTATCAGGTGCAGGAGCATTGACTATGGCATCCACCAAGGACCGTTTTGGTACCAACCCTTCGTTAGATAATGTATGTCCTAAATATTCTACAGATTCTTTGAATAACTTTTATTTGCCTTCCTTCAAGCCGTTCTTGCACTTTTTTTCTTAACATTCACTATAATCTGATCCCTTATTTCCTCAGTAATGGCTCCAAAATTGCAGTGTAAATGAGACCACGCAATGCGGTCAGAAAATGAGGAAGAACGTTTAGCATTGCCTTAAAACTCACTGGTATTAAAGTACCCTTTCCCAGCCGTGCGTATCTCCATTGAATATACGTGGAGTAAATGAGCTGTTTGTGTCGGTGCTGGAACAGCACAAACACTTCAACTTCAAAAGAACTCATCACTCGTATAAATGTAGTTGTTTACGGCTGTACGCATCAGCGTTGAACACCAAATGAATAAATAAGCTGAGAGCATCGGCGCTGGAACAGCACATGCACGAAGATGCCAGGGCGTGGTTGCCTGGTTGCAGCAAAGATGGCGTCCAGACATGAAGTCCATCCTGACAGTGACGCAGTTACTGTGCAGCTGACGTGAAGAGCGCTAGCGCCTGACAATGATGGGAAGCACCAGTAAGATAACTCCAGATTCCTTCGGAACTTTAAAGTGACGTGGCAGAAAGTGGACCAGCACTAGAAGAGACGCAACATTCAAAAGACACAGCTATCACACGTACAGCACCCACCCAGGTATTCCGCCAATGACCTTAAAATCCAAGAAAGATCCTTGCTGCAAATGCTGTGAGAGCGTAAAATATAAAAAATCTGTACGATTTCTTGCTGCAAGTGCTGTTATAGCAAATAATGTAGAAAACAGTCTGGTAAAGAATTCCAAATACAGTACAATCCAATAGTTCGTGCGTAGTTCTTGAAAGGTCCAAACCAAAACTGGCATCACTCCTGTGCTGTCAATGGGTAGAACGTACCAGTTTCGTTTGTCGCCAATTGTGTAGTACGTTCACCAATCCAGGAGAGAATTTTACAAAGTGTATGGGAGAGACATCACAGTACAAGCCTTAAGTACAAGCAGTTAACTTCCCCAGTGCCCACCATTCTAGATCCAACACATGTAACAGTACCCCGTTCTATGCTGAAGGGAAGATACATCCCCCTGTTTACTCATACTCACACAGAAATTTTACATAGGGTGGGAATTCTGGCATAGACTCTTCTTGTTTGAGAATGCAAAACATGTTTACCCAGTTCTGGGAGTCAAATGCCTTTTCAAAGTCGATCAGTATAATCGCTGACCACCCAGGTATCTTGTCTGCATTGGCCAAGCACCTTCCCAATCAACCCTGAAGTCACAGAGTCATTTTGGACGGGGCGAATAGGGTGGAGCTTACCCTAACTTGACGGCAAACTAAGGCTTTGGTTAAGATCTTGGCTTCATTGTTAATATGGTAAACTGGTAGGATCTGAAATCCTATGTGGGGTGGCGTCTTTTGGGGATAACTGAGATGATAGCCAACAGAGTGCCCCCTACCTTATCTTTGTCACCTTTGCTTGTCACCTCCTCTGTCACTGCCCACAAATGTTGTGTTACAATTAAGGATAAGCCCTTAACGAATTTAGTTTGTAGTCCATTGGGGCCCAGTACCTTGCGACTATTCATGGTATAAAGGTGCAAATTAACAGAATGGAACAAACATGATCACTGTCAAGACAGGTTGCGCATTTCAGCCTCTGGAGAATATATTTCTTAATCAATTATATCGATGCAGAAGTTGAGGAATGCGGTTAAGGATCACTTGGTGTAGTGGGGTATTGGAGACAAAGCTGGCGTATTCCTCTGAATGACGTAAGATCACGAAGTTTGGATTACCATGTGTGTTTATCTTCCAATGAACGCTTTCCTGCTACTGGGGAAACCTGATCGCAGCAGGCTCAGTGGTGTGCGCAGTACATTAACTCTAGTCAAAAAGCCATGAACGGGACCAGACACAATGGTGCCGGTGCCGAGGTAAAGGAGATGGTTCATTACAAGAAAGTCACAAACTGATGCATTGTTTCTTTGGAGCTTCTTGCCAGAGTCTCTCAGTCTCACAGGATTAATGGTTCATCAGCTGTTGGCCCGTGATGTCAAACTTGGCTCTAACCTTCCACAGTATCCCTTGTAGCTCTCTGCAGGGTTTGACAGGTAATTATTCTGTAGTTGGTCTGTTATACTGTCACGCAACAATGAAGGAAGCATGACATGTCAATCCCAGACCTATTTCCTGCTGATGTTATATACTTTACAACACCAAGGTTACTATCAAGGTTAGTCACAGCGATTCTGGGAATGGAGGAGGACAAAATTGTTTCCTGATTCATCCCTCACTTATGTAAGAAAATGTACATGAATATACCAACAAGGGAAGGGTTGAGAAGACCAACTCTTTCACATACAATATTACTTTCAATATTTCTCTGTTGGTCCTTCCCAGAGAGAAACCTATAGGCATGAGCACTCCGCCATACAGGTCTCATCTGTGTTCAGCCCTTTTTTTGCTGGAGAATTAGGTTTATGGCACTTTCACACTAGCCCGCATAATGAGCTTGAATGGTCTCTGGGACAAGATGCAGAAGACACATGGGAGCTTGTCTCTCCAGGGCATGGGAGTTGCTGAGAGTAAAGTTCACTAATTCTTAATCAATTATTCTCCGATTTGTCTGATATTGACCTTTCTCACATGGAACTTTATTCATATGGAAAAGTGAGTATGAAACTAACAAGAGAAGATTGTATTCAGGAACAGTTACACATACTATGAACTCAGCGAGTAATATGAACTCGCCAACACACTTACTGATGGGCGAAGACTGAACTAACTAACTTGAACAGCAGTTCATGCATGATTCATCAATGCAGTCATATGCCACAGCCTGACAAAGTGTGACTAAGAAAAAAACGAATTTTCTGACATTTTCATGTTTCCCTATGTTTATAATGGGACATACTATGGGTCACATTTACAGTCTTTTGGTGCACGCAGCACTGGAAGGTTTCTTGCTGCCCTGCGTCAAAAGGAAATGGCAGGTGTTGGACTTGGCTCTTTTTGGCAGGTTCACCCCTGAACTTTTTGCCTTAAGCTCTGACATGGTGGTAGTGGTTTTAGGCCTCTGGGCACTATAGCACTGTGGCCCAGTGTAAAGTGCATGCGCTCTCTGAGTGCGTGTGGTGAGATTGTCCTGCCCTCCCATAGAAATGCATGGAGGATATGTGTGTCCATGGTAATTCCTTATGTGAGTGGAGTGCAGGGTCGAGTTTAGAATGTGCAAATTCGTGAGAAAAAATGCTGCGCAATGGTGTGCGCAGATTTATGGTGACTGGTGGAGAAGTGCCACTTCTAGAAGTTGGCATTTCTGTGTACTGTGTGTCTGCCTGCCTGATATGGAGTGCATATCTGGCTTGTGATTGACAGGAGCTGAGAGGGCCGGGGAATTCCAGGAGCCAGGGTGAGTCTGCCCGGTGGTAAATGAAGAGATCTGCATATAGATGGGAGGGAGGAGTTGCACCTGGGACCTGAATGGGGCTGGGCCTTCCCTCCACAATGCTGGCTCCACCTCCTGTGGTGCGTTTGATGTCCCTGGCCTGTCCTGTGAAGAGAGAGAGGAGCTGAGCAAACAAAGTGCTCCTGAACAAATTGTATCTGGTTCTCCCCTTGCCCTACGGTTGTAGAAAAAAGGAAAGTGCTGTATAAAAGAAGGGGCTGTGATCCCATGAAAATGTTCTTGTTTTTGGACTTGAAACTACCAGGGGCGTGCTGCTGCTGGGGCCCAGGGGAAGGCTTGCCTCCCTGGACCCTGCCCTGCCCCTGGATGCCTGGAGGACTTTCCTTTGCTGGGAGCTGTTTTGCTTCATCTTTGATGCCCAGGACTTCTTGGACCCTTTTGATTTTCCTTTTACTTTGCCAAGACTTGATGCTGTCCTAGCACCCTGGGAGCGCTTTATTTCCCTTGCAGCAAAGTGCTTTAATTGTCCTAAGGAGGAGCGCTTCTGTCCTCCCCTTGCAGCGCTGGGCTGCGATTGACTCCAAGGGAATCCCGATGTAAGGATTTCCCCGTTTGTTCTGATGTCATCGCGGGTGCCCACCCCGCCTTATACTGATTTTGCGGGTGCCCACCCCGCTCTGTTTATTTTTGCGGCGGGTGCCCACCCTGTCCTTTTTATTTTTGCGGCATGTGCCCACCCCGCTGTGGTTGCCTTAGCGGGAGCCCACCCCGCATTTTACTGATGAGAATCACCGCCACGGCCCGAGCCGCACTTCGAATCCCTTCCGGGCCGCTGCCTAGCACGACCCGGAAGGCAGGTAAGGCTGTGACTCCGTGGGCGGGGCTTCCGGGACAGAAGGGAAGCCCCGCGAGAGAAGAGTCCGGCACTGGGAGTTATGCGGGGCTCCCATGAGGAAAGGAGAGCCCCACGGTGGCGGCCGGAGTCCAGGGAAGCCCCGGATCCCAAGAGGGGGCCCGGGTGAAGATTGCAGGCAGCGTGGGGCTCCCAGGAGTCCAGGGAAGCCCCGCGTGGGAGGTGCTGCCATCGCCATGCGGAGGAGTCCCCCGAGAGCAGCCCGGTGAGTGAGAAAGGGCTGGGGGGCTCCGTGTAGCCAAGTGTTGGTGCCTGATCGAGGCACAGTGTGGTTGTTGCATTTAGAGCGGTCCCGGATGGCAGCGGGCTGCTCCAACCTCGTGGGCCTGTTTATTTAAAGCGCCAGTGCACTCCACGTTTTGGGGGCAGGTTCTGTCTGGCATAATTATTTCCAAGCCCGTGTGGCTCCATCGTGTGCATTCATTTTCGAGAGCCTAGGTGGCTCTAACGAAGGGGGGGCTTGGAGACATATTGACTTTGGGGGCATATTTCATTTTAAAAGTGCCAGTGCACCCCACAATGCTTGGGGGCCAGTTCTTTCTCTAGTTTGCGCATAATTACGTCAGGTGCCAGTGTGCTCCAGGGGACATGAGGTGTAGAGCCTAGGTGGCTCCAACGCTTGGTGCATTTGTTTAAAGGGCCACTGAGAGCCCAGGCCGCATTTTCCCTACTTCCAGCTGCTCAGCAAGTAGTGGGCAGCTGCACCGTTTAGGTCTTTCACTTTAGGGGACATGTTGAATCCAGGAGTGAGACGCACACCTTCGCCCCCATCTTTTCCTACACAGCTGTGCAGCACTTAGTGCCAGCTGCTACGTTTAGGCCTGCGCAAAGTGCGCACCCTTGACTTTCGCTGCCTAGGCAGCAGCCCTGACTTTGTGGACATAGGGCATTTGAGCCCCGTTTTAAGATGGCCTGTTGGCCAGGGGGATTGTTAGGTTTATAGGGCGCCAGGCCCTACTGTGATTTTGGGTGCTAGGAAATGTGATTCATGTAGAATGATTTACGCACCTGTGTTGATACCTCTAAATGTGTTTTATGATTATGATGTTGGTTCGCATATTATGGTTTATGCTAGTGAAATTTATTTCCTAATGTAGTTATACTTAGGAGGTCAGGGACTAATGCGTTTAGACTTGTGAGATGATGGCCTCATGTGTTTATGATGGTGAGGTTGGCGCAGAATGTGATACTGTGCATAATGTACTTTATGTTACAGGCTGATGCTAAGTACAGTGATTACCAGTAGTTACTGGTTGTGTTCTATGTTTATGATATGTTCGGCATTTACTAAGTTCACTTTGTGATGGTTCTGACAGTGGTCCAGGTGGCCCTGTCATGTGTAAATAAACCCTTGTAAATATGACCTAGTGCCAGGTGGCCCCATGTATAATATGTGCTTACTATCCTAATGTGTTATGATAATACAAAGGCTATTTTTATATATAACCTTGTGTGGAGTTCCTTTTGTAGGGTGCCTGGGATGTTGTTGCTGTGTGCGTGCGCAAATGCTTTACACATTGCCTCCGGGATAAGCCTGACTGCTCGTGCCAAGCTACCAAGGGGGTGAGCAGGGGTTATCTTTGGCGTGTAACTTCCTTGCCCTGACTAGAGTGGTGGTTTCTGCCTGGCTTTGGCGCACGGCTTAGCCAACCAGAAATCCCATTTCTAACTGCAGGAATGCGCCATATAAAAAATATGGCGCAATCCTGTCCTTTCTGCCGGCGCACAAAATGGTGCCTAGTGCCAAAGCAGGCTCTTTTGCATTGTGGTGAATGGATGTTTGCGTTGTTGGCAAGATTGTTTTTATGCCAGATGGAATACTTTCTTGCACAGAAACAACCAGTGGAGGAGTTTTCCTCTTTCAGTGTGTGCTGCATTTTTGCACATATAGAAAGAAGAAAAAAACAGAAGGAATAAAGTTATTTCTCCTTATTACTCCTCCCCTGGGAAGGCACACAGTTTTGACATATTCCCAGGTTTACAGATCCTTGTAAATCTGCTAATGTGTGAAAACCCAAGGTTGTTGCATGAGAAACCCCGCTGCAACACCCGTGGAACGCCTCTTGATGTATAGCAAGGCAGCGCGGCCTTGCTTTACTCCATCTCTATGAGGCCATGCAAAGCCACGCAGGGTGGATTTGCGTCGCGCCATAGATATAATTGAGAGGCCTGTGCTACCGGAGCATCATAAAAAGTGAAGCTCCAGCGGCACAGGACTCTTGGAAATGAGAGCCTACGTTTTTTTCTCTAGACATACTATGAACTGAAAAGGCAGCCAGCAGTAGGTCCTCTGCCATGACACCACTTCTATCCTGACAGTCATGTCCATTGCCCTAGAGTCAAATTATCTGTATAGGTAGAGCCAGGTTGCTCCACCCCCACACCTAAGAGCTTCAATTGGAGGATTAAACATGTTACAAGCAAGGGCAGAAGTCAAGTAGGGCTCTTAAATAATATGTGCCTGCTTTATTCCAAAAGATGTGGGCTACATGCTTCATCAATCGCCTGCTTGCCCTGGTGGCCCAAGCAGTTTTGCTAATAACTGTGCGACAAATGTGCACACAGCGTTGCAAACTAAAGGGTCATTCATTTTGGATTCTTCATAGCAAGTGTTGTGCATATCTGACATACAGGCCCAAAAGGGAGTGTTTTAAAAGCTACATTTTCCCCTGTAACAATTCTTTGTTCCACGATCCCCCCCAAAAAATGGTTCAACGGAATTACACCAAATTTGGAGACAATAGTGTCTTCACTTGGTTTTGTGTACATCTATTCAGTAGTTTTATGAGAAATGATTATGTAAAAAAAATTCTCGCCCGAGAATGAAGCGGTTATTTTGTAATGCTATCTAGACCATTACTATATTGATCCAATGTGGAGGATTTACAAATCCGATTAAAAAATAAAAAATGCACACCTTTTTTACCCCATGGCCATTGAGGATTCACAAATCTGACTGTATTTTCGAGAATCTATTGTGCTCTGATTGCGTGGTTGGTTCCACGGAAAAAGTTCTGCTGCGTCACCATTACCCAACATGGTGCCCTGAGCACTCTGTTGAGACAAGTGGTTGAATTGCATTTTCACATGCCCCCATCTAAGTTGCCCTCTGTTTGAGACCCATCCTTTCCCCGCACCTCTGCCATGTCACATACTTGCTCTTCCTTATCAAGGGACACGGCCCTTTGACTTTTCTCCCCTTCTTTCTCTTAGTGTCGAGTTCCTTTCCTGTCCAGGTTGTGTGCAGTCCCTCAGGCCGATCCCTTTTCAGAATTTTGAAATGCCTACATTTCAAAAATTGTGGTAAGATATTGCAAGTGCTCTGATAAATGTAATTATTTATGAATTAAGGGAGAATACCCATGATGGAAAAGTAGAATGACAAAGCTAACGTTTCCGTCTATCCTGTTGTTGGCCTGCTGACTTTGTCTGGGCTCTCAGGTTTGATAGCAATTGATGTTTCTTCCTCCGCCTGTGTCAGAGTACTTCCGTGTTGATGATAGCTGCGTTCAGGGACGCTGCCAGTGTCTAAGCCTCACGTTTCATTAAAGTGGGTTTCTTGTCTGCTACCGGTGTTTAAATACATCATTTGTAATGACTGCCTGGTATGGTTGACTTTCTATTTGGGATCATTAATTTTCCAGTCACACCCTAGGCCTGACTTCCTGCCCCATCAGGGGTGCGGGAACAATTTTTTATAGTGGGGGTGCTGCCATCACTGCTGCATCATCGCAGTCATAGGGATTGTGAAAAATCCAAGCGCGACACAAATAACAAGTGTAGCAAATGAGCTGCACATATTCAGCAGGAGACTGGTAAGGGTGTGGTTGGTAGCAGGTGGACACACACTGTTACAAATATATCACTAAAGCATGGTTTGGCAGTGCACTATTATTTACAAACAGTAACATTTTTCATTGAAATGCCCAATAAATTTGCACGGACATGCAGTTTCACTTATAAAACTATAAAGCCCACAAACAACGTGTGGAAATCTGGTTTCAGTGAATAATTATCGATGCACATCAATAAGGAAAGTGTCATGATTTGTTTTGATCAGATTAAAATGTTTGTTTCCATCGCACTTTAGAATTACAAAAAAAGTGCTTAATTGGTGCTTTCTTAGCTGCTAAAATATTTTTAAATATTAGTACAGTCTATTTACAGGTATTTCAATTTTGTTGTTTTGAAAAAGATAAGAGCTTACTACCTGTCTTTTGATACTCCATGTACGCAAGCAATATTGTCACATAGTTCACTTTTCAAAATCCTCTCACTTTGTAGTCAAAGAATGCAAAGTAAACATTAATCTTGTGTAAAAGGAATATGCAGCAATTTGTTAGAAGACATACACTGACAGTCTTTGAATGCACAGCAAACGTGGCAAGATATAAAGACAATCTAAAGTCATCTTTATTGCTCATTTCACCTTCTGAACTAGAGCATGGTTATTTATGGTGTGCTGCAGAGCCCCCTTCCCCACACCTCGAATGAGCTCCACTCCCACTCATGGCCAGCAACATCAGGAAGTGGGACAGAGAAAGTCAAAGCACTGTTGCTCAGATGATTCTCATCTTAACAAGCCCGGGAAGGCAACAGCTGACAGACGCCGTGGTTCGATTCTCTTCTCAACCCTTCTCAACCTCTCCCTCAAAACCCTCTGCTCAGTCCCCAGGAACTCAGTAGTCCTTTTCCACCTAAATGCCGAGGTTACCCAAACCTACTTGAAGGTCTCCTGCCCGGACGACTGCACCCGCTTATCCAACTCCGTGAATATAATTCAAACTTCGATGCTAATAACCACCTCAAACAAAACCCAGAAAAGAACTGCATTTCTTCTCATCTCTCCAGAAAAAAGCCAACTCGCCAATCCCAAGACTGGATGGATCTCTTCCTGGATTCGGAAGGCCACCCTTCCATCATTCAGAATGCCAGATCTCCTGCATTCACCCTCAACAGATGTCTGAACCTCCAGAACCATATCTCCTCCATGCAGGTGCGCAACACCCATTGGGCTCACCGGGCTTCAGACCCCCCCCGTCATGTGTGTCAGCCCGGCTGAGACAGCCCCGAGTACTTCACAGGTCTTTAAAAGACCATTTACTCGTTAATGAGGCTTTTGTTGTGTTTTCACTCCTTCTTACAGCCACTCTGCCTAAGGCTGGAAGATTTAGCCCCCCCCAAAATCTCTTTCAGCCCCCCCCGAAATGTGTCTCTAGTTGCCCACCTGCCTCCATGGCTAAGAGTGCCAGTTCACAGCTAAGGGTTCTTTGTAGAATCTGGAACCTCATCCCAGCACACAACTTTAAATCTGTTGTCCAGGCACTTGTCCTCTCCAGACTCAGCTATGGAATTACACTCCTCTCTGGTACTCCCAAATGTACCTAGGTCCTCTCAGAGCAGACCTACATGCTGCACCCATGACACAAGAAATGTGATCACATCTCCCCCATTCTACACTCCCTTCAGTGGCTTCCAATAGAAGCGAGTGCGCAAGTTGAAACTGTCTGCATCACCAACAAAGCTTTTCACTCCTGTTTACCCATGTACCTCTGTGAGAAACTGAAAATCTCAGGTGCCAGCCGAGACTCACGAACCACTAAGCTGCATCTCCTTAAGCTCACAGCCTTCAAACACAAGAGATACATGAACCAATCCTTCTCTGAAAGCCTCACAAAAACATGGAACTCTCTTCTGCTGAGTCTCCGTCTGATCACGTCATATCACCTTAAAAAAAGACCCTAAAGTTCTTCTCTTCGAGCAACACTTGGCCTAACCCGCTCCTCCCTCCTCATGCTGCCCCAAAGGGCAAACCAGACTCAACCAGCACGAGTGATTGATGATCATTGTGTGGTGCTGTACCACCTGCTTGTCATTGCTGTGTTTTCCAATGAAGATGTATGAAGCTCTCTACATATTAGGGAGGCCAAACAGGTGTTCTCTCCACCTTCAATATACATGTATATTTTCTATTTGCTATTGATACGTTCTACTTATTTGTATAGCACTTTGTTGCCTACGGGCCATGTCGGGCTATATAAAATCACAAAAATAAATACATGAATAACGCTGTAAAATAAGACACTGTTCACCTCTTTCTTAATCAAAGCTCACTTTTTATCCGTTAATTGGATTATTAGGAAACGTTCATAACGACACAGTGTGTGTAGTGTGGACCATTCAAATCGTACCACACTGAGCCCTTTGGCCACTAATGAAAAGGACGTGCCATGCTGTAAAGCTCTCCTTGTTCTGAAAAGAAGTTCTGTTCTCAAAATTCTCGGAAGGCCAAACAAAATATATTTTGTCGGAATTAGAGTTGTAAGCATAGTCCGTTTTCCAAACACTCCAGAAAAGAAAGAAAACTAAATATAAGAAAATGAATGCACTGTGCATTGTGAGGAAGATAATTCACTTTCTAATCGCACTTAATACACATTGTAACCTAAAGTACTCAAAATGCTAAACATAGTCAGTGTTCTAAACATCCTGTGTTTTAAATATACTATTATTAGTGTAGACATTAGTTTGTACACTTACCCAATGCTGCATCTTAAAAGTATAAAATACAGTACCTTTTAAACAGGAACTTCCTTGTAACCTTGTAGCAACATATTCATTATTTTAAATGCAGTCAGGGTTCAAATTAGAAGGTGCTCTAATCATGCCATGCGTTATAAATAGACCCAGCTTTATAAAAATACTGTGCATGGTAATCATACTGTGTTCAATCACACTCTCCACTCCAATCATTTTCTGCCTTCTAATTATAACCACACTCAGTGGCCTGATTTGGATCTAGGCGGACGGGTTACTCCGTCACAATGGTGAAGGGTGTGCCGTCCACCGAAATATAAATCCCATTATATGCTATGAGATTTATATTTCAGCGTATGGGATATCCATCACCGTTGTGATGGAGTAACCGGTTCGCCTAGATCTAAATCAGGACCTCTGTGTTTTAATCATAATCTTTGTTTTATTCATACTTTTGGGTTCCACTCATCCTTCAGTGACCTGCCTATGGTTTTTGTGAGCACTAAGCCAATTTCTTTGATTGTAGGTGCCTGCTGTTAGTACTACATTTCTAACAAGCATTGGCAATGGCAGTAGTTTTGATTTTGATTTGGATGAAAGTCCTTTTTTGTCATTGGGTTTAGACCCTCAATCATCATACATGCACTCTGTCACTCATTTTTGTACTCATCCGTTCATTCCTCCATCCATCAATTGACTCATTCTTGTACTCACTCTCTCTTCCAACCCCAATAAAATACACACAAACTTAACAACACATGAAAGATAAATTAAAAGAATACAAGTAGATAAAAATGATATAGGCTAAACATGATGGACATATGCTTTCAATTATGAAACTAAACATAGCAGTGGATGTCATTCTTGCCAAGGTATTGTAAATAGACTATCAATTTGAAGTTCAAGCTTGGCCATCACATATACAACCATCGTGTTGGTCATCTTTGAATGGTAAAAAAAATGATTCACTATGGACAACAGAATTCAATAATAGTCTATTGGTTTAGAGGAAGCGGACATGCGGAATGCTGCGCACTGCAGATGAAGTGAGCTGCAAACAAGCGACCTGTTAGCACTGCCTATAGAGCTGTAGTATCTTCTTAAGAAACATTAAAATTTAAAGAAGGGAAGCAACAAAATAAAAAGGGGGATCTATAAAGGTCGAACATTCAAAACTAAAGGACTGAACTTTTACCCCTTGCTGTCATATATGGAATTAGAGCGCAAATGACACTCAGACAGACTAATGGCAGAACAGAGCTGACCGAAAGGCCCTCTATGTAGCTGTATAAATATATATTTATAAATCTGAATGTTTTATTTAATGATTTTTTTATTGCAGTATCCTAGCAGACAGCTAAAAAGAGAAACTAGAAAGAATTATTACAACACAATGTCTTTCCTACTAGGGTTTGGTGAAAGAAATAATCACCACCAAAGACATTCCCTACAAATGTGCTCAGACATTTCATGTAACAAAACACCTATCTGTAGGCTTTAATACAGAGAAATAACAATAGCAATGTCCCAGGCCTACTGCTTTCTTTGTAACTTTTTATTAAAAACAATCAGGTCGGGTGTGGCCAAGCAAGCCGTAATGGCGGACATATGCTAGGTGAGCTCCTTACAGCCTAGGCAAATATCCTTCATTATCCTGCCTCTCTGATCTTTTTCATCTTTCCAGATCATGTCCCAGGTGGGCTGCGTGCGGGGGCTGCATTCCTCACCCCGATTTGCCCTTGAATCTCGGCCCGGAGGGACGCTGCAGAGGTGGCCCAGAGGCGGCATGGAGATGGTGTGGAGGCGGCTGTGCTGCGCCATAGTCTTGCGGCCAGGTGCGGCGACTGGTGAGTGGAGTGTGTCATGCTTGGGGCCCCCTGGCGGTGCGCTGGGATAGTGCCAGAGAGCCTGCGGTGATTGTTCGCGCTGAGTGGATGACGGGCAGCGGGGACTGTCTGGACTGCGCCGCAGCCGCCCGGAGTGAGGCAGTCTCCTTCCCTGTTCCCTGCGGCTTATTGGCGTTCTCATTGGGCCGCAGGTGGAGTCAGGAGGGGGTGAGGCTGTGTACCGGGACCAGCGGCCGCCTTATTGCTGCTGGGCCGGTGCTGTGACCGGGGTCTCCTTGACTCTCCGGCGACAGGTGGGCCGCCCGGTGCTCCTTTCTGAATAGGTTGTACTGCACGCTTGCTTCGGCGGCCATTTCGGGTTGCGCGAGTCAGCTGCAGTTCGCATGGATTGCTGTGGCTATTGCTGCAAACCTTGGTGGCTTGTGCCAGGCTCCCGAGGGGGCAACGAGGAGAGTGTTGGAGATCCTCCTGGCTCCCTGACAGAGAGCTTTATCAGCTACGGGCACCCGTGGGGGCATAGCCATCCAGGGTGACAGTGCAGGGGACTTCGATGACACAGAGGGGCATTTCAGCAGTGGGCGGCCGTCCGTGGACACTATCCGACCCTCCTTTCTCTCCCTCCTCACTCCTTTGCTGGCGGTCCCGCGTTCGGCGGCCGGATCGGGTTGCATGGGCTGCGTATCTACACCTCTGCGGCCCTCCTTCAGGTTGGTTACTCTTCTGGACTAGGGAGCTGTGCAGATCAGCTCGCACGGGGAGACGTGCTTTTTCTCTCCCTGGCACTGGCGGACCCGCAGTTCTCTGACGCAGCAGCTTGGTGAGTTGGCTGAAGATATCCGATGAACCGAAGGGCTCAGTGGCGGCCATGACGAGGGACAAGGCAGGCGGGGGCTCGGCCAAACAGAGCACCCCTGACAAATTTACAGGCCCAGGGTCCCCTGCGGCGGCAACCCGGAGGGCGCAGGGGGTTGTGCCGGATATGTCAGACAACGCCGCCCTTATGGATGCCATCCCGCAATCCAGGGATGTTCTGGACGCTAAAATCGGAGCGGTCGGCTCAGACATCATGCTCCTACTGCAAGACTTGCGGAATGCGGTGGCACACATCATGGAGGCTAAGTCACGGATCTCAGGCGTGGAAGACGGAGTCACCACCCTACAGAAGCGGGTTGCCACACTGGAGACGGCTCAGCAGGGCCTTGTGGCACGGTTAGAGGATGCTGAGGGGAGGGCCAGGCGTAACAACCTCTGCTTCGTTGGCTTTCCGGAGGGATGTGAGGGGGGAGATATGGAGCGGTTTCTTACTCAGTGGCTGGAAAGTTGGCTCCCCCCGGAGTCCTTGTCTCGCTGTTTTGTAGTGGAGCAAGCCCATAGAGCTATTATGCAGAAGCCTCCGCCTGGGGCCCGCCCGATGCCGGTCATCGCAAAGTTGCTGAACTATCATGACCGCGACGTTATTCTCAAACAGGCCAGAGCCAAGGAACTGCTGCTCTTTGACAATGCTCGTATTTTGATCTTTCCCGATTACACGAAACTGGCCCAGCAGCGGAAGCAATAGTTTTTGGTGGCCAAAGCTCGTCTTCGAGATCTAAAACTTCCGTACGCTCTGCTGTATCCGGCCCGGCTGCGGGTGTTGTACTGTCCCGCACTCACTTTTTCGACTCGCCGGAAGAAGTTTTTCAGTGGACAGATGAGACGATAAGGCTGAGTCCCCATACGCCACCCTGGCGGGAATCAGACTCTTCGTCTAGCGAGGCAGCTCGGAAGCAACCTCAACTGAAGCATAAGGGTCATAGGCGTTCCAGATCCAGACGTCAGTCTCAATCATGCAGTGCATCCTTCCGGGCCGGATCAGCCTCGGTAGACTTAATCGGCCTCGTAATTGCAGGGGGCGACTGCAGTTCCGTGTGACTTTGACACTGTTGCCTTGATCGGAGAAGCCAGTGTGCGGGCCGGTTTCTCTGTTGGATCTACCCCGATGGAGAGAGGGCCTGTGGACAATGGGCTGTAAGTTGGGGATCCATTGGACGGGGTGTGCCGGGACCCCCTGTTGGGATCTGCAGGTCGCATTTGCAGTGACAGATACTTCATCATTGTTGAGGTATAGGATGGGGGGTTGTTGGGTTGTTATTGTTTTTGTCCCCGGATCGCACTTCCTTACACTAACATTAGGCCTCCATGCGCACACCGAATACCTTTCTCTGCACCCGGTCTTTCATGTCAGTGCTGCTAGATAGTTCATGGGTGCCCTCCAATACCCTTTGCATAGTAAGTTGGAATGTCAGGGGGATCCAGCCTGTTGAAGTATGGGATCAAATGTGGGGCCATACTTCAACAGGCTAAAAGGGCCTATATCGACATACTCATGCTACAAGAAACACACCTTATGGGATCGAAGGCACTCTGCCTTCATCGATATGGTTACATTCAGGTGTTTCACTCGGGGTTTGTGAGGGGGTCACGGGGGGCGGCAATCTTGATCCATCGCCGAGTTCCATACACACATGTTAAGACGTGGGCAGACACTCAGGGGCGATATTTTTTCCTGCAGGGCATGGTCTGGGAGGAGCCTGTGGTATTGGACTGTGTCTATGCCCCCCTCCACACTGGTGGGGTCTGGTAGAGCGCCTTATGACGTTGTGGACCGATATGCCAGATGGCCTGTCCGTGATTGGGGGGGACTGGAATGACGTGATGGAGGTGACCAGGGCTCGCTGGAGGCCCGGGGGGGACTTGGTGGCTCGCCAGCCAACGAAATTATATTCTTTGGTGTCGGGGCTTGACTGGGTGGACCTGTGGCGCCAGCTACATGGGATATACTTATCTCTCGGCGGTCCAGGATTCCTACTCCCGCCTCAATTACCTGTCGGTTCCCCGAGTGGCTGCTGATAGGGTGGTTGAGGCTGATATTCTTTCGCGAGGTCTTACTGATCACTCGCCGGTTGCCCTTACACCACAGGTGGGTAGGACAAGACAACCTTTTCGTTGGCGCCTCTTGCCTTGGAACCTCCAAAAGGAAGACTATAGGGAGCATATAGAGAGTGCTATTGACCAATACCGGACACTCAATGTGGGATCAGTTACCGGGGCGGAACCCCTGTGGGAGGCATTGAATCCCACTATACGGGGTGTTGACATCTCCTTTTGTGTGGCAGCTCATAGAACGCGTAGGGAGGCCCTGCTACAAGCGAAAGCTAACATTACGGACCAGGACCATCGCAACAGAACTATGCCACCCTCCTCTTGGATGAGGCCCATCTTGTTTGGCTGGCAACACGCAGTAGGGTGTACCAGTGGGGAGATAAGTCTGGCAATATGCTCCACCGGTTGTGTCAGGGGATGTTTCACTTCCAGGTCCTCCCCGGTATAGCGGGTCCAGACGGGGTGTCCATTATGGACTCCTACGAAATTGCCGAATACTTTGCTACGTGTTATGCAGATTTATACACCCCTAGGGAGTATCTTCATGAAGATGTGATACGCCGGTTTTTAGATAACCTCCCGCCCAGAGTTTTGTCCGTTGAGATGAGTGCGGACCTGGAGTTACCACTTAATTGGGTGCCGCCCTGGGGGATCTTTATTCTGGGAAGGCCCCAAGGCCGAATGGGTTTCCCTGTGAATTTTTAAAATAGTACTTCTTGCAGCAAGGGCCCCACTATCTCAGAGTGGTGGAGGAGGCCCGTGAGCGGGGCTGTCTTCCTCACGACTGGAGACACGCGGAGGTAGTGGTGTTTCATAAACCCGGCCGACCTCCTGACCAACACGCTTCCTATCGTCCTTTTTCCCTCCTGAATGTCGAAGCTAAAATCTTGGCCAAGGCGCTTGCCAATTGCCTGCGGTCCCATATTACTACTTTAGTGCACCCAGATCAGGCCGGGTTTATGCCCCAGAGGGTGCCCCGTCATAATATCCAATGAACATATGTTGCAACCATTTAGGGATTAGGGGAGCGGGCGGAGCTGTTGCTGGCGGATATGGACAGGGCATTTGATTCCCTTAGTTGGGTGTACCTATTTGCATTGCTTCACAGGCTGAATTTTGGACTGCGCTTTTTGTCGTACTTGACCCTGCTCTATACCAACCTGACTGCGTCAGTGCGCGTCGCCGGCTCTACCTCCTCCACTTTCTCAATTGGACGGGGTACCCGGCAGGGCTGCCCTCTGTCCCCATATCTGTATGCATTGGCTGTGGAACCCCTGGCCGCCTGGGTGCGTGTTGATGCGCAGGTGACTGGCTTTGAATGAGCACATGGATTATCGGATCGGATCGCATTATATGCGGACGATATCTTATTTTTACCTACAGATGTGGATAGGACAGGGACGCAGCTGCTCCGCATTATGCAGATCTTCAAGGAGTCGTCGAGTCTCTTCCTGAACCCATGCAAGTCCACCTTGTGGGTTCTTGGGGAAGCGTCGGGTCTTGGCTCCTGGGCTTCGTTGGTCCGCGTGGTTACAGGAGGGTCGAAGTATTTGGGAGTTTTTCTATCAGACTCGCCTACTGTGTTTTGGGACAGGAATCTGGTTCCAGTTTGGGACCGTGTAAGGGAGGATCTTAAGATTTGGTCCCATATGCCACTGTCCATCTGTGGCAGGTCGGCCATCTTTAAGATGGTCTTGCTCCCCCGTTTACTATACCAACTGCGGAATCACCCCTACCCGATTTACCCCAGATGTTTCCGGCAGTTAATGCCGCTTTGGGTCAGTTTTTATGGGCCGGGGGAGCAGTGCAGGTTGCCTACGGACCTGCTTCCTCTCTATGTATTTTGTGAGGGGCTTCCGACCTCTGACATTTTATCATACTATATGGCCTCACATTTGCTCGTTTTGAATGAATGGTGGTATGGTGATAGAGATGAACCTGCCTATGCTGTTGAACGACGGCTTATGAGGGATTCTTCTCTACACACAATATTGTATATTCGGCACCGCTACGCACTTCGTTGCCGGCAGCGACAAAGCTGGTCTTCCAAATTTGGAGGCAAGCCCTACGGAGGATGGGGTGGTGGAATACACTGACTCGGGAGACCCCTCTATGGAACAATGGGCGTCTGCGACAATTGGTCACTGTGTCGGGGTTTCGCGGTTGGGATAGCATTGGTATCTCTACCCTGGGGGATGTGTTGTGGGGGCCGGTCCTGAAGTCCTTCCAGGACCTGCAGAGGGACTTTCATATGCCGAAAACCCAATTTTATAAATACCTTCAATTCCGGCACGCTCGCTCCCCTAGTCTGGAGGGCTTGGAGTCTCTGGCAGAGTTCCGCCGGATAGAAGTGAAAGTGTTTATGAGCGATCTTCAGGATCATAAGATCTCTACGATTTATCAATCTCTGGTTACTCATTGTTCTCCTTGAAAAAATTAAGAGTATGCAGTTCCTCAGGTGAGAGGGAGAGAGAAGGTGTAAGTGACACTGCTGAAGCTTAGAGGGGCCTGGGAGAGAGACATTGGACCACTTGATGAGGAAGACTGGACGGAGGCCCTGGCCTTCCCGCGGGGGGCGGCTATTGCAGTACGTCTGCACCTTGTCCAGTTTAAATATCTTCATCTGGTCTACTTTACACAGGTTAATTTGTGGAGTGCGGGATAGGTGGCCTGCCCAGTGTGTCTCAGAAGTGAACTGGAGGAGGGCACCCTGATGCATACAGTCTGGCACTTTCTTTCCTTGACACGATTTTGGAGAGGGGTTATGGCTTGCCTTTCCGAGGTGTTGGGTTGGGACCTCCCCCGCTCGCCGAAGCTGGTGCTTCTACATGTTATGGATGGGATTGGGGGTAACATATATGAACGCCATCTTATGTTGCTTGGGTTTAGTCTGGTGAAGAGAGACATTGCTAGGGAATGGAACGCGCCGGCAGCTCTCTCAGTGTCCGTATGGAAGAATGCTCTGGACTTTTGCATGGGCTTGGAGCTTCCTATTTTTACTGCAAGAGGATGCCCGCATAAACATTTTAAAATCTGGAAGCGATAGGCGGACAATCGAAGCTTGCAGCTGGACCCGGTCTCTACTGCCAGGCCCTTGAATCAAGCTTAAGCTTTCTCTGTTGGTGCAATCAGTGGTTCACTGTGTATTTGTATGGTGCAGGCATTTATGGTGGTGCATTTTCCATTGCTGTGCTGCTCTTGGGAGGTTGTTAGTGCAACGGGGGAGGGTTGTTGGATCGGGGTTTCTATATGGTTTCTTTCATCTGTATTGCACTTCATATTTTCTTGATCTCATTATGAAAAAGTCAAAGTCATAATGCTATACGTTTATTATGCTGAACTCTCTGGGTTTCAGAGCCCTGCTCCATGTGTGCTATTTGACAAATAAAATCTGTTTAAAAAACCATCAGGTCTAGAACCTTTTCACTGGCTTGCCATCATGGCCAACTCAGTCCTACTGTGTTGAGTCATGAGGCAACCATCAGGTATACCTTAATGACATTTCAAATACATACAAAATACAGTTGTCAAAACATTATAAAATCCCTACTAATAGAGCCTAATAAGAATTACTGTTGTGCCAATCATCTATCCCCGTAGTTTGCTCATGTGGGTTACCAGCACCAAAACTCTTTCTGATTACAGTAATCAAGATTTTATTTAACAGAATGCCTGCCTACCGGCTTTAGGTCAGTGTAACAAAAAACCCACCCTTATATGGCTATTGTCTTTAACACCTGCTTTTCACATAAGTAGGGCCTTTCATAACTTTCCATTATAAACAGATCACACCTAAGGAATCTTACATTTTTTCCAGTGAACCAATAAGGTCTCTAGCCTTTCCCAATGAATTCACAATATATACAACCTAGGCCTTCTGAAGTTAGCATAAGCAGGCAACCGTTGGGCATATATTTATAAAATTACAAATAAGTACAAATTTACAGTTGACAAAACAATATACAGCCCATCTCAATAGGGCCAAATAAGACTCATCACAGTGAACTTTTACTCCCAGGGATTGTCAGTGTGGGCGACCAAAACCAAAACCCTCGGCTACTATTGTAATACAAGTAACAAAATACGTTTCTACAGTCTGGTACACAGAAATGTGACAACAATCAACTGTAAAAGGCCCCATTGGCTTTACAATATGCTTTTTAATGTAAACTAGCCAGGTCTATTACCTTTTAATAACCATAATAAGCAGGACGGAACTATAGAATCGGGCATAATTGCTCAAGGCTTGACTGGTGTGCAGGGAAATGCTATCATTGGCTTGTCACCATAACCAACTCAAGTCCATTGTCCTGAGCGTAAGCGTACCACATGGGAATAATCCAGCAAACAGTCATAAAATACAAATGTATACAAAATTACAGATTGGCAAAACAATACACTATCACTCCTAAAATAGCTTATTTTAGTTGCACATCTTTTATCCCCACAGTATATGCAGGTGATTCACCAATACCAAATCCCTTTATTACTACAGAAACCTGTGAAATTCCAAGTAAGAAAATGACTGCCTACAGGCTTTAGCACATTGTAATAATGATCCAACCTGTAAATCTTATCGTTTTTAACGCAAGCTTTTTACAATAAATGGGTAAGGCATATTGGCCTTGTCATACCATTTCATAAGAAACAGATCAAACATATGAAATCTGGTGCAACTTTTCCCAAGAAACTAATGGAGCCTTTCTCATTGACTTTAGATTTTATCCAACACCGGCCTGTGGACATAAACTGGCAACCATCATGCATACTGTTATAAAATTACAAATATGTGAAAGAATAAAGCTTGCAAAACAACATACAACAAGGCATGCTAACATTTTCACAGTGAAAAACCCCAGGGTTTGTCAGACTGGGTGGCCTATGTCAAAACCCTTGCCTGCTACTGTAGTCTGGGAGATTACAGGTAACAAAATACCTGTTTATAGCCTGTAATACACTCTGACAGAAGCCAACTGTTAAAGCCCTCCTGTCTTCAACATATGTTTTTCACAATTAATAAGTTAGACCAACTGCCTTTGTTGTATTTTTTCATAATAAACAGACCAGACCCATTGCATCAGACAGAACCTTTCCAGTCCACCAAACAGGCATACAACTTGCCACCATAATCAATTTAGGCATATAGTTTTGAAGGTAAGCTTTTTCCACAAGGCAACTGTCAGACAGAGTCATAAAATTAGAAAGGTTCACAAAATTACAGTTAGCTACGCAAAATATCATGTTTCCTAAAACAGCCTAACAAGGATTCTCACAGAGAAAACCTTCTATGTGGCTAGGCAGTCGCTGAAGCTGCTTGGGAAAAACGCCACCTTCTATCCGCCGCAGCCCTCACAACATCCCAATGTGAATGACACTGACAAGACCATCAATCAAACCCTTTGGGTTAGGGGCAAAAGACCCCAGCCGTATTTATTTACACATATGTACAAACACATTTTCAATCATTCAGTTGCACAGTAACCCTCAGTTTTACATCTTTGCTTACAGAGGCGCTAGAACATAGGAGTTACCTATCCATAAGTAAGATTTTTCCTGCGCATCCTTTGAATCACCCTTTCACGAGTGAGATTCTGACTGGTACAAGTGTCCCTTCTTCTTAAACCCCTTATCCAATAAAATTGGACATGGATGGGTCCCTCCTTTTGAGCGGATTCCACCCATCGACCTCAAAACTGGGATGTTTCGATGCAATAGGCCTATCTGCCCGCTAGAATACCTACCTCAGCACTCCCCACACCCAAATTCCTCCCCCCAAGGACCTGTGATTGCTTGCACCCATTGAGCCTGCACAGGTGGTTGCCAGGTAAGGACTACATGTCAGCGACCACCCCAAACCCCCCACAACCTCTTTTGACTTGCTGTCAGCTCCACTATGAGGGTTAAGGGACCCGCTGTTTTTTTGGTCTAAAAGGATGCCTTACATAGACCGGAACTGTCCCACCAATCATGACCTCAACTGCCCCAGGCCAGCATAGTTCACCTACTATCAACACCCCTTCACCACCATAGTGCGGGCAATGTAGTAACCAGGCCAACAAATCTTCAAGAAACATTTTGTTACCCATCTTAGACAAATGGACTCCATCCTGAAAGAAAAATTGCTCATCCTTGATGCAACCATTAGTTATAGATGACAACCTAGCCGACCTGACCAACTTACCAATCTTATTGCTCACCCGCTTCACAGAGTCATTGAGGGCCTTTGCTGACCTACCACCTCTCCACTTTGACCTGAGGGCAATGTTGGACCATGCTAGTACAAACTCTGGGAACCTCTTTGCGAGCTAGCCCATCTCTGAGATAACCAGCTCAAACTAGTCTCTCCGGCCAATCTCCGTTAAGTAATTTCCGTCCAGATGCTCAATAATAATCCCTGGGCGCATTTACCCCGGGGTAAGAGATGGTCAAATGCAGTTCTCAGATTAACCGGAGAAGGAGCCTTGATTTGAAGGGAGTTGGCATTTCTACTTTTTTGCATTTTTGTTCTTAGACTTTTTTAAACATTTCGTCTCAGAATGGGATGGCAAGCCACAGAACAAACAGCTATGTTTGAATGTGCAGAGGGGTCTGGTACAGGATCTTTTATTTAAATCCCAACAAGCATCCCGCTCCAGGCTGCAGCTTGCAGCTGACTAGGGAAGGTGTCAAGACGCTGGGGCTTCATAAAACATAACCAGTTTATCTGATCCCATGCCAGCTTGGGCCAAGTTGCCTTAATCCTATGAAATTCGTTATCGTAGTCCCTCCAGGCCATTCCACCAAACTCATTCTGCGCACACCCTATTCTATTATGGTAGCATGCCAGTTGCGCCCCCATGGTCTGAAAGTACTCCACTATGATAAATTTGAAAATGGTGAATCCTTTCACCAAATTCATGAACGTCTTCACTGCCCTCTTTTTCTAAGGCCAATAACCGCAATCCCTAGAATGGGATCACTCTGTGCACCACGTGCCTTCTTCCCTTTTTGGCCTATCCACAATCACCTCACAAATGTCAACATTGTCGTATGGCCGTTAGGGTCATTGTCGACATTGCATGAGCTCTGCAGCCATGATGCTGCCTTTGTGCATGTTACTACATTACTTTATTGTGCAAGACTCTGTTGGTGCCTTTCACATGAGAACTGACTGCCTTCTTCGTTCTCTGCCTGTTCCTGGAGTTTAGTCTGAACACGGAGTACAAGGTCGATAAACAATGCCCCTTGGTATTCTGTTCTGGTCAGTCCCTAGCACTTAGACAAAACATGCTACACAGCTGCAGCTGCTGTAAAATGTGTGCTTTGAAATTATGGGGTTGCATGTTGGTTTAACACACACTTGGAGAGGGACCTTTCCAGTGAGGAGAGCTATGCAGTTCCTATGATGTAAAAACTACAATCTAGGCACTAAGGTATGGGGTCTGCTGACAAAGCCCAGAGATCTTCTATTATATAATAAAACTTATTTTTACCAAGGGGAGGTCAGTTAGACCTTGTAGTCCTTTATCCACTGTCTGTATAAGATAACATTCCCTTTCATAGTTTATGGACTTGCTACAATGCTAACTGTTTTAGGTGTATGTGTTTTGCCGCTGGTAGTGGCTCGTATACTGCATTATAGAGCACAATAGTTAAAATAAACATTTTTAACTTTAACAGTGCTTCTGTTTATTCATATTGTGGACAAGTACGAGTGAGTGAGCAAAAGGGTACGTCTCGCTACCGCGATTCCTGAGAGAGTCGGGGATGTCTAATTATTTGTAGCTTTGTGATTATGTAGGAGAAGTAATGAGACACTATAGCTACTCGGTTCTGGGATTTTGGCGGTAGGAAGGCTTAACCCCTACACGCCGAGGTCCTAGTTTCCTGCGCATAGTTCTGCGTATGCGCAGAATCCCCACAACAACATAGCTCCCCTTTGACAATTTCTTTTTACTCCCAATGGCACATGCCTACCCAACTGATCATGTTTATAACGTACATCCCCCCAGTCTGCAATGATGCCTCCGTACCTGTTACAGCCACACCCTGAGAAGGGGGTGGAGACCCCGCCACTGCTGGTACTGTGGCGGTCACTTAGCTGGCTATTGAGGTACCCAGACTTGTCCTTCCTGGTGCCGCTGGCACCTTTGGACCCACATGCAATGCCCCACTAGTCCCCATCACAGGCAAGACACCTGCCTGTTCTTCTGCGCCCGGTAGCCCTGTACCATCGAGGTGGGCTACCAATCTCCTGGCCCTCTCAACATTATTATCCCTTGACCACACTGGCTAGCACGCCACCCATCAAAGGAGATGAAAACATTCCATTCTTAGACAGCCAAGGCAAGACTGTTGCTAAGTAAGCAACCAAATCAGGCCGACCAATATTCCCCACTGGTGTAACCACAATTGCAATGCAACTTTTTCCATTCTAGACAATACTGCTACTCGCCACTGGCACCATCACAGCAGAAATCCTTGCGCAACCACACTGTTGGCGTTGGCCACTAGCGGTGCCTGCACGCAGACCCCGGAGTCATCGTTCCCGCTCTAACATGTCCCTGACCTTTACTTTGCTTTGCTTTTTAACCAGGGGAAATGCTGCTCTGGGTGCAATCCCCTGTCTCCTAGGCCTCTCCACCACAAGCAAATGAGACCCCTAATACTGGTGCCCCAAAATTACGCCACGCTGTATGTAATGTAATAATCACCCTACACCACCCCAGTTCAGTCTACAGTGCACCAGAAAATGGGCCCCTTAATCCAGATTCCCTCAGAAAAAAAAAAAATCAAACCTGAGTTAAACCTGGGCGCACACCAAATTCCAACAAAACTGTGAAAATACAGTCACAGCCTTCCAGCCCTATATGATCAGGCTAGTATTTGCCAGCTTTTCTGCCCTTAAAACAATGTACTAAGTAACCCCCCCATGTCACTTCACCTCCACAGCCCTAGGACGCCAATGGCGCTGCCACCGAGTGCAGGGGCAGGACAGAGTGCTCCTAGGGTGCCTTCCAGAGGCACCAGCTGGGGGCTGTGGTAAAACGTCTGGAGCGGAGATTGCCGTGCCTGCAAAGCAATAACAGGGACAGCAGAGAGACACAAAGAGAAAACCAAAGACATGCTGATGGGGGTTCTGAAGGGCAGAATGCTGCGGCTGGTGTTCTTCCTGCTTGGCGGTGAGCAGGAAAAAGAGACCTGCTCACTGCCTTGCAGCGTCTTTTATGAGGAGGGCCGTCGCTGCGCCTTCAACAACCCGGGAAGCATTTAAGGGCTACCAGGGTTGCAACTCTGATAGCTAATCCGTCCACGACCCCGCCTTAGGGCCGTGGTGGCTCCCACCGTGCCTCTGTAGTTGGGAAACAACTTGCCACCATATGGACTGCTTCCCAACGTTGGGGGAGCCACTGTGATATTCACGGTTTGACACACTGGTTGACCAAAACCATTGTCTATAATGGTAATCTGTAAAATATGTTTTTTTTTATATATATCCTGTTTTGTATTATATTTATTATGAAAATATCGCATCTGCATTTTTAGACTATGAAGTTTTTATCGAGCAATGTATTAGATTTTTATGACTAATGCATGTATTGTGCTTTTATGACAATTGTCGAATAAAGCTTGCTTGAACTTGAATTTGGTAATCTGTAAACTTAATATATCGAAAAACCTTTAATGTAGAGTAGTAATAATCCACATTTAAAACATTTAACAAATGTTTTTCCCAATAAATATGTTAGTCCTTGTGACTTTATCCTAACATTTCATATATTTTAAGTTATGTTTTTATCAAAAAAATTTAGTATACACTCCTGATCTACAAAAAAAAACAAGACACATATCGTATTTATAAAATGTGGGACACTCAATACTGCTTTTAAATCTCAGCCTGCAAGCCAGGGCACCTCGTTCTCCTCCCATTCATAGAGCTCAAAGCTTTGCGCTTGACTTCAGGGCGTTTTGCTACCTGGTGGTTTCACAATTCTTGCACTCAATGCACTCCACGTAATTAAGTCCTCATCCACCTTTTCATCTCTCCTAGTGAAACAGAATAACATTTCATAATAAACAGACGGGGTCTATAATCAATATTTTGCAACCATAACCAACTCAATCCTGCTGTATTGAGTATAAACTTTTCCACAAGCCAAAAAGTGTAATACAATCAGTCTTTTTAGTGGAAGCACAGAAATTCAGACCAATCAAATTCTGTACTCATGGGAAGCTAAATATAATTGGCACCTAAACCCCTCTTTCACTAGGACTCTTAAAGCTTTTTTTGTTAATCACATAAGGCAATGTGACAGTTGCAGTGTCCAGTCAGAATCGAAATCTATGTAGGTTACTATAGCCCTGGGCTCTCAAACACAAAACAAGACTCCAAAGTCTTAAATTAATGACTCCCTTGAGCGAGCGTCACTAGTGTTAAGATTTGTAGGGGTGCACCATATTCACTGTTAGTCAGCACCCGTATATATATTCAAGAGTGTTTAGAATCATCATAGATATATATTCGTCGACATAGAGATGTAGAAATGTAATCAGGCCTCGAAAGAAATAGTGGCCATCAGTTATTATGAAATGTATTTGTATTACGTTTAATGTTTAAGTTCTGCAATGATGCGATGTATTAAGCAATTGTAGCCCATGTTAAAAAGTTAGAATGTAGGTTGCTCTCGTATAAGTATGCTGAAATAATGATTGTAATGTGTTTTATTTTGCAAGGCCTAGTTGTCTATGTAAAGGAGAAGGCCTCTTCGTTCCTTATTTTAGCTTTGCTTATTAGGTTGACAGGGCTTTTAGTAAAGCTTAAATTGTAGTGAAATGTAGAACTTCATGGTGTGTGGTTTTTTTTTCCGTTCCCTGTTTTATTGCAGGTGCAAGGACATTTAGCTCGTTAGTTAGAATAAGTCTTTGTTGAAGGAATCGAGACAGAAGCAGTAGACTGAAGGGGAGTGAATTGGAATGTGAAATCGCAACTCCTGGTACGGAAGGAGCCTGGGACCCAAGGTCGAATAAACGAACAAAGAAAGATGAAAAAGTCTGGATGGAAAATCACAGAAGGAAGACCTGCTTGAAGGGGTGTGCTGAAGGGCGTGTACCAAGTTTTGGGGTTTCGTATTAGGGACAGTGCCCCGTGGGTTGGGCAGACGAGACTTAGGAGGGAGGCTAGAAGGTGCACCATAGATCGAGCTCTCATTAAGTGAAGACTTCTTAGGAAGTTTCACTGCTGACACCTTTTACGCTTTCTTACCTGAAAGGGAATGTTATGTAGGGATGTCAATTTAGAATAGAGTAGGGACAGAAATGCTTTAATTCATGACTTTGAAATTTGACATCACGATAGCCATTTTGTACCTGATGCATTTAGAAGCCGTAATCCTTTTTTTATCTTTAGTCGAATGCGGATACTTCGTAGAGTAGCATTTGTGTTAGTTCCCATTTATCTTTTGTGCCTTGTATTGAGGTGCCTTTATATTCAGATGTTTTTGCTGATAATAAAAGGTCAACTTCCCAGACTGAGTCATCCTTTACGAGTAATGTCAAGTTGCGGTAAATACGTTCTGATAATTGTGTTTCTTCCCTCTACGCTATTAAGCAAGTAAAAAGATCCTGGCGACCAGAGTGGGTTCTTGTAGATAATTGGGTAGAAACGAGAACCCGGCTCCAACAGTTGGTAGCAGAAACGGATGGTTTATTTCTGGTAGCGAGGGAAGATTTAGACTAGGATAAGTGATTCCCGAGGCCCATAAATGTTAAGTGACGGTGAAGCATCAGAAGGTGGGCAGCAGAAGACTTGGCGGACGAACATTGATGGCGAGTAGCAGTGCGGCAGAAAGCAGCAGTTCGAGGAGTGAGTATGAACAGGATGCGATGTTGTAGATTGCGGAGTTGATTTGTGTGAGATGTCTTGCGGAGTTAGTGTGAATGTTGAGTGATTGTGAGATCAGGCTGTGAGGGCGCGCAGCCCGGGAAAGTCTTAGGCGATGAGAAGCTTAAGCGATTGGGTGCAGAATACACCCGTGGTAGATTTTGTTGACCACCCAAAGGGGATTGATCGTGAGGTACCATCGATCACCTGGACCGAGATAGGGGGAGCGAATGTGTGAGTGTATGACAACCTGACGCTGGTCGTGGGTTGCTGTGTGTGGATTTGAGTATCTGTAACCTATTAGAGGCGATCTGTCTGCCTGGACGGGGACAGACAGTTGCCAACCGAGGTCGACAATTTCGAGAGACTGTGGACGGACAGTCAGAGGCTGTGGATGGACAGCCAGAGAAGTAACTTGTTTGGGACAAACAGTTATTTCAGTGTATGGATGGTACGAATGCAAGAGTACGTAGTGAGTTGAGAACAGGGAGAACGGCTGTGAGTGGGGAGAGAAGTGACGTCAAGAGGTGTCGCGCTGCGATAGGTTGGTTGGGGTGCGGGACATTGTCATTGTTGGACAGTTATCAGAAAGTAAACAGAAAATTGTGCGCGTTCAGAATTTGGCCATTATGAAATGTTTTAAGGTTTTTCGAGAGTTGTGCAGAGGTGATGAACAGGTGGTTACTCGTGAGGGAGAAGAAGCACCTCCTGAGGATACGTCAGCACACTACATGGCAAGAAATGTGGGGTTGCATACTATAATTTGGCTTGAGAATTGGCACAAATTGACCCAAAGTGAAGGAGAGTTAGCTTTCCCGAGGAATGGCTCATTCAGGTTAGCAGTGTTGTATCAGCTGAAGTCTGTGATGGCGGCTTTGCGACCTTTGCCAAGGCCAACACAATTTGAAGCACTACATGCGTGGATTAGAGCAGCGCATGATAAGACGAGGGATAGACAGCAGGAAAGGATGAAGAAGTCGATCAGGGCTTTTCAGGATGCTAGATGGGATGCAGCAGAGAAAAGATGGAGAGTACAGGCAATAGAGGGACACAAACTGTACCCCTTGTTGGTACAATCTGACAACATAAAAGAAAAGTCAAAAGAGGAGGAAGAGGACAGTGATACGGATGACAGCTTATTGGAAAGGTTGTTGTCTGAGAGACCACCTCCGTATAACCTGGAGGCCTCAGAGGGAAATGAGACAAAGGAAAAAGAGAATAGGGGAGGACTGCCCCGTTCAGAAGTAAGGGTGGAAGGAAAGATTTCGATAGGAACCGAGAATACGAGGAATAAGTCTGTAACTAGCTTCGGGGTTGAAAGAGGTGTGAGGTTACCGGATGCTTTGAAAATACTGGTTATTATCGGACCTATTGAATCGATGTATGAACTTGAGCCCCAGAAAGTGGAAAGCTCAGATCAGTCAGAGGTAGGGGTGAGGAGTGTGGTTGAAGAAAGTGGAACGGTGAGGAGAATGGAGCAGACTCCGGAGCCTGTAGAATGGAGTACGCCGCTGCCAGCTACAGCCGACTCCTCGGGAGGACAGGGAGAGTCGAGACCTGGTAGACCAAGGTCTTTAGCTGAGTCAAGATCAGACTTGAGAATGTGGACGCCACCAGTGAGGACCCAAAGTCAGGTTGTGTTGCAAGCAGAGAGGGAACGAGGGACGGTTGTAAATTGTTCTGTTCCCATGGGTATGTCAGGAGAGAGTAGGCCACAGGAACGAGAATGTGGGTACGATGAAAGAGATGGTGCAGGTTGTCGAGAAGTCCTGAGAGGAGCCCTGAGAGGGAGGATGCTGGATATCGTAAGACTAAAGGCAGAATTGGACGAGATAATATGCGGAAATTTACCCCTTGAGAGAATTTTAACGTACGAACAGGATGAGTTACTCTTTGTAGCGAAGGATGTGACTCGCAAAGCGAGGACAGCACATGAGAAATTGTCAGAGCTGGCAAAGAGATATGGGGTGGACTTGTCTAAGACTAAAGCATTACAAGGCAATCCCAGGTTACAGTACAGTGAGCAGGAATTGGAAGAGAAAAGAGTCATTGGATTGAGAACCCATGTCAAAGATCTAATCATAGCCATGAGGGCATGGATTATGCTTGATAAATGGGAAGAAAGGTGGTCAAAGAAGAAAAGCTCCAGGGGTGTAATGGGAGAGACGCCACCTCCGGGAGGAGGCATAACGGAGATAGGGAACTTCCCTTTACGGGAGGTACAGAATGGAGGGTACGTTCATGTACCTTGGAGTAGGGGTGATTTGGCTGCCTTTACGAATGATTTTCCCCGTTTGAGGGAAAAGCCTGTGGAGTGGTATAAGCAAGTTGATCGCTTTGTCAAAATTTCGAAAGTACTGTGGATTGATTTGAACACTTTGTTTGACATAGTGGTTCCGGGTGATCTGTGGTCGGCATGTAAAATTGCCGTTGAGTGGCCGGCCTCGGAGCCTGACAGGAACCCGATTACAAATGGTCCGTCGCCGATAGTGATGAAAAAGTTTGAACAGGTAATCACATGGTTGAAGTCGAAAATCTCACCTCAAGACATTGACTGGGTGAAGAAAGACTGGACAGTGCAGGAGCCTAAGGAGACAGTGCATGAGTTTTACGAGAGGCTTTTACAAGCTTTTAAACAGTATAGTGGCTTGGATGCGTTGGATACCAAAGACATGGGACAGTTTCTTTCTAAATTTGTGTTGGGGTTGAGGCCAGAGGTTAGCCTCATGATACAGCAGCATTTGATTTGTTGGCAGAACAAGCCAGTGGATGAGATTCTACGGTATGCTAGATACTGTAGCGATGAGATAGAATCTAAGCACAGGAAATTGAAAGACAACTTGCTATTGGTACAGATGCAGACATCCCAGGGACAGACTAACAGGGGAACCTTGGGAAGAAGGCAGGGAAATTATCAAGGAGGAGCACAGAACGCCCAGGGACAGGGAAGGCCGAGGGGAGTAGACCCTAGGACAGGAATAGATGTGGCGATATTGAAGAAGACCACAGCTTGTCATCTCTGTCATCAGATTGGACATTGGAGACGCGAGTGTCCTTTGAACCCGTTGAACCAAATACAGCAAGAAGGGGAGATAGCTCAGGTCCCTGTGGCGGAGACAGTCCCTACAGTGACGCGCCCTAGGATGACAAAAGGGGGGATGGGTGCTCCGCAGGTGCAGGTTCCCCAACCGCCCAGGATACCGAATATGCAGCAGGGAGCTCGGACCTATGTGCAGATGCTCCTGTTCGAAGTGAATGGGGAAGATGACACAGATCTAGTGGCAAGACCCTGCTGGGAAAGAGAGGATGATTGTACGCTCGGAGCTGTCTTAGAAGTAGATCAGAAGGGGCCTTTTGTGGAAGCTGAGATTGATGGTCACCCTACAACCTTTTTGGTTGATACGGGAGCCACGCGATCGACTGTAAGATCTGCAGCGGTTCCGGACCTACCCCTTTCTGGACAGATGATCCAAGTTATTGGTGTGGCAAATAAGAAACTGACAAGCCCACTGACGGAACCCATACCCATCAGGATAGGGAATTTCAGGGATCGACACCAGTTTGTGGTGTGCGATTCTAGCCCAGTCTGCTTGTTAGGACGAGATATATTGTGCAAGCTTAACTGTACTATCTACTGTACCCAGAAGGGAGTGGAAGTGCAGACGAGAGACGATGATGCGACCTTTAAGGTTGCGAATCAACGTTGGTGTGTGGAAATGTATCCAGCGCTAACAGTGGACGAACTCCCATTCGACTTGAGGGAGTCGATGTATGGGACCTCAGTGGTGAAGAGATTGGACTAGTTAAAGGAGTAGATCCAGTGAAAATCCAGGTCAAACCAAATGCAGAATACCCAAGAACACCCCAGTATAAGTTATCCCCTGAAACTATTGAGGGAATTAGACCTGTAATCGAGTCTATGATTAAGCAGGGAATTTTGAGAGAGATCATGGGTAGCCCATGTAATTCGCCCATTATGGGATTACAGAAACCTAGCGGAAAATTCAGGATGGTGCAAGATTTGCGAAAAATCAACGAGATAGTTGTCCCATGTTGTCCCGTGGTACCGAATCCATCTGTGATCCTGTTCCAAATCCCATGTGAAGCGGAATGGTTCACAGTGGTCGATCTGTGTCAAGCCTTTTTTTCTATCCCTCTGCATGAATAGAGCCAATTTCTTTTTGCGTTTCGGCTGGAAAATCGTGTGTTAACATGGTGTCGTATCCCACAGGGATATACAGAGAGCCCGTCTATTTTCAATCAGATTTTGAAAAGGAACCTTGAAGGTCTGGTGCTTCCACAGGAGTCTGTCCTTGTGCAGTACATTGATGACCTGCTCGTGGCGTCAAAAACTGAAGACGCCTGCAGGATTGATACGGTAGCGTTGTTGAACTACCTGGCGGAGAATGGGCATAAGGTGTCTCCGAATAAATTACAGTACTGCTTGAGTGAAGTACAGTATTTGGGTCACAGGATTGAAAAAGGTAAAAGGAAGGTGTTGCCAGATCGTATAG
The DNA here is from genome assembly GCF_964204655.1 of Triturus cristatus. Taxonomy (NCBI): domain Eukaryota; kingdom Metazoa; phylum Chordata; class Amphibia; order Caudata; family Salamandridae; genus Triturus; species Triturus cristatus. The sequence continues at coordinate 846,298,983 of NC_140584.1, read as the reverse complement.
ACGCCATTTTGAAAATGCCTGTTCCAACTACCCAGAGGGCAGTTCGAATGTTTTTGGGAATGGTTGGTTATTGTCGCCAATGGATCCCAAACTTTTCCTTTGAAGCGAAGCCCTTACAGCGGCTGACGCGCAAGGATGTGAGTGATCCGGCACCATGGGATGAAGACTGTCTAAGGTCCTTTTTGAGACTGAGAGAGGCCTTGTGTTGCGCCCCAGCTTTGGGGATGCCAGATTATAACAAGGCATTCGCATTATTCTGTTGCGAAAGGGAAGGTTGCGCATTGGCAGTGTTAACTCAAGTTCATGGGAATGTCCGTAGACCAGTCGCCTACTTTTCGGCTACTTTAGATCCAGCAGCCCCTGCGTTGCCCGGATGTCTCAGATCCGTTGCTGCAACAGGTGTCAGTATCGAAAGATGTGAGAGCATTGTAATGGGTCACCCGCTTACTGTGCATGTACCACATTCTGTAGAACTTTTGATGACTAGGACTAAAACACAGCACCTCACGAACAATAGGTTGACGCGTTATGAACAAGTCATCCTTGCAGCAGAGAATGTAACTTTGAAGAGGTGTTCTGTTTTGAATCCTGCCACATTGTTACCTACCCCAAATGTAGATGATGAAGATTGTGAGGATCATGATTGCCTCGATGTGACTGAATTGTGCACCAAACCTAGACCTGACATTGTCGATGAACCACTTCCAGAGTCAGACGAAATCTTCTTTGTGGACGGTTCATGTTTGAGAGACAGTGCTGGTCAGTTGAGAGCAGCGTTTGCTGTATGTACCATCACTGGAGTGGTTGAAGCCGCTTGCCTAGAAGGGGTATACTCCGCGCAGGTGGCTGAGCTTATTGCCCTGACTCGTGCCCGTTTGGCCGCTGACAGAATCCGTATAACGATTTATACGGATAGTCAGTATGGGTTTGGTGTCGTTCACGACTTCGGACAACTATGGTCCCAGAGAGGGTTCATGACGTCATCTGGGTCACCCATCAGAAATGGGAATTATGTGAGACAATTGTTGGAAGCGTTGCAATGTCCAGATGAAGTTGCTGTTGTAAAGTGTGCTGCTCACACGAAGGGAAATGATTGTGTCACTAGGTAATAACTATGCAGATGAGGTTGCTCAATTTTGTGCAGAACAGGGATGTAATTTCACGGAAAGACATATTGAGGGAAGCCAAGAGAGAACCGACTTCAGTGTGATGCTAGCCATGGCTGATACATGGGAAGAGCTAAAACAGCTGCAGGACGAAGTGACTGACCAGGAACGGGATAGCTGGGTGCGAGCTGGATGTGAGAAAGGAGATGTGGATGTTTAGGTTTCCAATGATGGGAGAGCTGTGTTACCTGAGTGTCTGTTGAACCCAATGGCAAGACTAATACATGGTGCTGTACATCTGGGTAGAGATGCGATGGTACGAGTGTTTCGTCAAACATGGTATAATACGAAGTTTAGAGCAGTGGCTGAAGCTGTGTGCCAAAGGTGTGTCACTTGTCAACAAATGAATGTAGGGAAGAGAACAGCTGTGACAATGAATCACATAGGGAGGTCAGGTGGGCCTTTCAACAGGATGCAGTTGGATTTCATTGAGATGCCAAAGTGTAATGGGTTGAGGTACATATTAGTCATAGTATGTGTCTTTTCTAGATGGGTGGAGGCCTACCCAACACGTAGATGTGACACACTAACTGTAGCTAAGTTACTGCTGAGGGAGCTTATTCCGAGGTTCGGTTTCCCGACCTCTCTTGAATCAGATAGAGGAACGCATTTCCACAGTGAAATCATGAAATTGCTTTGTGCTGCCTTAAATATAGATCAAAGGTTGCAATGCAGTTACCGACCTGAGGCTTCTGGGATTGTGGAACAAGTTAATGGGACATTGAAGGCCCGGATGGCAAAAGTATGTTCTTCGACTTCTCTGAAGTGGCCAGACGCATTGCCTTTGGTTCTCATGAGTCTTCGGAGTGTGCCTGATAGGAGAACTGGATTGCCACCCCATGAGATCCTCATGGGGAGAGCGATGCGTGTGCCAGCAATACCTGCCTCTGCTTTGATTAATATCACTGATGATGTAATTCTCGACTACTGTAAAGGCCTGGCTGATGTGGTTCGTTCTGTGTCCCAGCAGGTGCAGGCAGTAGCTGTTCCAGCCGCAAGTGACCTGTGCCATGACTTGTGCCCAGGCGACTGGGTCTTGGTGCGCAAACACATGAGGAAGAGTTGCTTGGATGTTCGGTGGCGTGGGCCCTACCAAATTATCCTGGTCACGAACACGGCAGTAAAGTGTGGGGGATTGCCGAACTGGGTGCATGCCTCCCATACCCGTAGAGTCCCAGCACCCTTGGAAGATACAGCCCCTCTCGTGAACGAAAACCCAGCTGAGGTGGCAGAGCCATCTGAGAGGGCAATTCAAGCTGTAGGGGTGGCTGACGCAGCTGGTTGTGCACTAGACCGAGCCGAAAGGGGATGTGAGAGTAACTCTGAATCGGAAACGGAGGAAGGAGAAGGTGCAGTGGGCGGCATTGAGTCAAATTCTGCCGAAGGAGAGAGCAGTGCACAGGGTATTCGAAGGGAGAGCAGTGGTGTCACCGAAGCAGAGAGAGTTTGGCCCGTGAGACAGAAACGGGTAAACTTGAGATTGACACCAGGAAGAGATCTTGCCCCAGTAGCTGAAGTGACAGAGTCAGAGCAGAGTGATGAAGATCAAGCCCCGGATGCTCTGAGAAGATTGAGGAGAACAAGAGTGCCGTGTCAAAGGTACGCCTCGCCAGAGTGGACATACGTAGTGACAGATGCCAGGTTTGCAGAATACGGGGAGGCTGAGATCGATCACACTGGTCAGCAGTTATCCGACTCCGAAAGTGGAAGTTCTGCTGAAGATTCCAGGGTTGGAAATCGAGGGGATATTGACCATCAATATTCCGGATCCATCGCTTTTGAGTAACGTCCGTGGTCTGATCTTGGATACTTTGGCTTTCCCGACCTTTGCTGTTATTCCCGCTCCCCAAGAACTGAAAAATCTTAAACTTGAAATCTTACAGGGGGTCCTAGAGCTGTTGGGACCGGCAATTATTCTGGACTAATGATGAACTTTGTGGAGTATAAGCTCGAAAAGAAGATAACCTAGACCCGAGTGGAAGAAGAAAAAAATTTAGGGACTTTCCCGTTGGAGATACCTAAAAGGGTTAAGGAAGCCTTTTCTGAACTGAGTAAATAAGGAACTGAAATTTTGGTAGGGAACGCTAGCTACAGAGGACAATTGCTTTGGGTCGAGACTCAAGTTTGGATGAGGAGGAGACTCTCGCCCATTGTCATTGAACTGGACTTTGAGCACAGTGGAAAGATGGCTGAAGGTGGAAATCCTCACCGTAGGGCCAAATTAGTGATAGGTACACTTTTAGGGGTAGTGATAGTTGCTATTTTTGCAGTAGTTATAGCGTCTTATGTGGTGGCACACAAGCAGGAGGAGGAGGTTCAGGGGACACCTACACCTACCACTTCCAGTAAGAAGGGGGATGCCATAGGGGACCGAAGAGCTTCGATGCTAGAAGAGAGTTGTATGTTTCATATAGATCTGTCTAGAGGCGATTTCAAACTTAACGCTTATGCAAAGCTGTTGTATGAGTATGTTGATGCGATGGATGCGAAGGATTGCTATGTGTGTATGCAGCTGCCTGCTTCCGTAGATGAGGGTATTAGATACCATCACCTTCCCTTGACATATGGGATTTCTTGCAGTTTATTGCTTAGTCTGTTTCATGAAAGGAAACAGTTCGAGTATTATTTTTCTAATTATGACACAGTGCTTCCTGATGTACCGGCATTTAAGCATTTGAATAAGTATGATTATTATAAGTCAGAAGAAAGACTTCGGACTTACTTCATTCCAACTACAAGTTTAGACACAGCTTATGCGCATAGACATAATCTGACGTGTTCGTTATCGGACACTGAAAAGAAGTTTATTGGTCAAGTTGAAGACAGGGATAGAAAATTAACTCAGAACCAAGATGGAGGAAAGAAGTCAGTAGATTGGACTGATGAGGAAAAATTACATAAGTCAAAAGGAAGTTATGGACCCATAGCTTTAGACCATGTACAGAAGGGGAATTTGTGTGTTGCTCGCCCTCAGTCTGATAAGGACAAAACCTGGGTTGGACATAGTACGTGTGATCATACCTTTACGATGGAAGACTCAGCTAGGAATTTCTTGCAAGGCCCGGTACAAGTGATTCCGACAGTGTATTATGTATGCGGAAGGAATGCGTATGTGAGATTGCCTGCGCAGTGGTATGGCACTTGTTATCTGGCTGTTATTTTCCCGAAGATATATCATGCAGAAGATTTGAATTTGCTAGAGACTGGACAGCATGCTAGAGTGCGGAGAGCTGCAAGTGCAGGAGTAGTGATTGGTGATATTTTTGGAGCAATGATACCCAGTTTGGGCGTGGTCTTGAATGATGTGAAAATACGAAAGTTAGCAACCGTGGTTGATGAGTTGTCCATGAACACGGCGAAATCATTGCTGTTGGTGGATGGAGAGATGTTATCGATAAGAACAATGGAGTTGCAAAATCGTCTTGGATTAGATGTATTATTGGCAAAAGAGGGCGGAGTCTGTAAATTGTTGAAAGTTCAGGAATGTTGCACGTATATTCCAGACAATAGCAAGGAGTTGAGGAAATATATAGTTAACATTACTACGATTCACCAAGAGATTGCAAGTTTGACGGAAGAGAATGTGTGGGAAAAGATTGGCAAGGAATTTGGGCACGTAGGAAACTGGTTTGCAGATTTGGGGAAAGGAGTTCTCGGATACGTGCTGAAGCCAATAATCATTGTGGTAGTTTGTGTGATTTGTTTGTGGGGACTTGTAAGAGCGTTTAAGTGGTACAGAGGAAATAGGGCTGAGAGGACTCTCAGAGCGCATGAAAGACGATTGGCGCATATACAGGATAGCCAATATCAGGACCTTAAAAGAATGGAGGGCTTCCGACAGAGCAGGATGGCTACCACTTCAGTTTAGATGGATTTCATCAGAATGAAATAAGATTGAGATGATGTGATGACTGTTGTCATCAAAGGGGGGAACTGAGATAGTGTCACTAGTGTTAAGATTTGTAGGGGTGCACCATATTCACTGTTAGTCAGCACCCGTATATATATTCAAGAGTGTTTAGAATCATCATAGATATATATTCGTCGACATAGAGATGTAGAAATTTAATCAGGCCTCAAAAGAAATAGTGGCCATCAGTTATTATGAAATGTATTTGTATTACGTTTAATGTTTAAGTTCTGCAATGATGCGATGTATTAAGCAATTGTAGCTCATGTTAAAAAGTTAGAATGTAGGTTGCTCTCGTATAAGTATGCTGAAATAATGATTGTAATGTGTTTTATTTTGCAAGGCCTAGTTGTCTATGTAAAGGAGAAGGCCTCTTCGTTCCTTATTTTAGCTTTGCTTATTAGGTTGACAGGGCTTTTAGTAAAGCTTAAATTGTATTGAAATGTAGAACTTCATGATGTGTGGGGTTTTTTCTGTTCCCTGTTTTATTGCAGGTGCAAGGACATTTAGCTCGTTAGTTAGAATAAGTCTTTGTTGAAGGAATCGAGACAGAAGGAGTAGACTGAAGGGGAGTGAATTGGAATGTGAAATCGCAACTCCTGGTACGGAAGGAGCCTGGGACCCAAGGTCGAATAAATGAACAAAGAAAGATGAAAAAGTCTGGATGGAAAATCACAGAAGGAAGACCTGCTTGAAGGGGTGTGTACCAAGTTTTGGGGTTTCGTATTAGGGACAGTGCCCCGTGGGTTGGGCAGACGAGACTTAGGAGGGAGGCTAGAAGGAGCACCATAGATCGAGCTCTCATTAAGTGAAGACTTCTTAGGAAGTTTCACTGCTGACACCTTTTACGCTTTCTTACCTGAAAGGGAATGTTATGTAGGGATGTCACTTTAGAATAGAGTAGGGACAGAAATGCTTTAATTCATGACTTTGAAATTTGACATCACGATAGCCAATTTGTACCTGATGCTTTTAGAAGCCGTAATCCTTTTTATCTTTAGTCGAATGCGGATACTTCGTAGAGTAGCATTTGTGTTAGTTCCCATTTAACTTTTGTGCCTTGTATTGAGGTGCCTTTATATTCAGATGTTTTTGCTGATAATAAAAGGTCAACTTCCCAGACTGTGAGTCATCCTTTACGAGTAATGTCAAGTTGCGGTAAATACGTTCTGATAATTGTGTTTCTTCCCTCTACGCTATTAAGCAAGTAAAAAGATCCTGGCGACTAGAGTGGGTGCTTGTAGATAATTGGGTAGAACCGAGAACCCGGCTCCATCACCCTCATCCCATCTGTGCTGATGCCAAAGAATAATAATCACAGTAAAATATCTAGTTATATAAGACTCTTTAATAGCATTACATTGTCATGTGTGTGCCCCTGAGAGTTCAAGCTCAGACATATTGCTGCTGGATAAATAAACAAAATGAGCACAGCTGTATGGCAGCAAGCACTTTTTTATGGAAGTATATCATTTCTGCCCAATCAAAGCATATACTTCAGCCAGCTGCGGCCGCTGCAGGTAAATGCGGTGGGCCGGCTGGGTGGTGGGGAGGGGTGGGGGGTGTTTTGAGAGACAACTACAAGGGAAAATTAAATAAATAATTAATTTTCTCTCGTGGTCACCTCTCGAAATCTCCCCCCCCCCCAGCCGGCCCCACCACCCCACCGCTCTTACCTGCAGCGGCTGACTTCAGCCTACTAACATGTGGGCGGAGCTAAAATCCCTCTTTTGCTAATGCTTGTTAAAGCTTTTTTTTAGGTAAATCACAATATGTCTGGCCGCTGTTCTGTCAAGACAGACCTAAAAACTGGTCTTAGAATCACAGGAGCTGCTTTCTGCAGAAGAAATTGAAACCTGATCTTTGCGCACAGGAAGTCTAAAATAAATGCGAAAGGTTAAAGTTAAATATTTATTTTGCTGGTTTCCATATCTCTGCAATAATAGTGTGAATGCTTATGAGGAGCATGGCCAGGATTTCTGTAGTTGGAAAATAATTGATAGTAGTGGATTTAGGCTGCAGCTGCACTGTGCTTACATTTTACTTTAATGTGATTGTTATGCTTTGATGTTTACACTTAATGTGAATATTATGCTTTGATGTTTACATTTTGACAGATCTATGTGTGAAGTCTGATGTCATTGTGAATTGTTGGGATGGTTTGACCTAATCCTTGTTTGTATATATTGTTGCCAGTGTTCTAAAAAAAAGAGCCACGTGTCATCCAGCAGCTCACTCAAAAAACATTTTTGGATTGAATTAGCCTGTTTGCATTACAAATGTAATATAATAGCAGAAAATTGAAAAAAAAATGAAAGAAAAATTTAAAGAAAACTTGGTAGTGGATCTCTCAAAACAATAAATTAACAGAAATTGAGAAATTGGTAATCTGTCTGGAAACACATCTAGATTTTGTGAAAAGACAAATTGATAACATACAAATGTGTCAGAAAGCAAAAACTTGCTACACTGAAATCAAGATATAGAATTGCGCAGTGAAAGATGAAATAAAAAAATAGATCAAATACCAGATCTCATAAACCTATATAAATGATCAACTAACCTGAGTCGATCTGATGTTCCAAGAGTGTGAAACTGATACCAACGGATACAGTATATTAAGTAATCTCAAAGGAAAAAAAATATTTTGCTCCATCCAATTACCAGGGAATAGGTTTGACATTCATAGTTGGTTGTAGAAGAGACTGAGATGTTAAAGAACTGTAAAAACAAAGGAGAGAAAGAAAATGTGTCAAAAGAGGAAAGAGTGACAATTAAGAATCTGCAGAATAATAAGCAAATGATTGGGGAAGTTAATAAGTCAGAAATACTGTAGTACTTGAAAGAGAAATTATATAAAAGAAGCAATTCGACACTTATGAGATGAAGAGAATTATGAGAAGCTAATAGACAACCCCATGGATAAGAATGGCATATCAAGTAATCAATGAAGAAGAATATAATACTTAAGAAACAGACAGCCCAACTATCCCTGCAATATGCTTTCGACACAAAATTAGTAAAAGCCGGATAGATCCACAAGGCAGACCAATAGTTTTGGCATGTGACTCTTTGTTTGAAAAAACATTTACATATGTAGACAAATATCTAGCACCAGTAGTTAAAAGCTTAACTCATATATGAGACATTGGTGATTTATGAATTTTGTCAAACACAAAATAGCAGAAAGAATATCTTCTAGCAACAATCAATGTGTTGTCATTATACATCACTTAGATATGACGTGGGCTCAACAGCCTGTGAATACATTTTGAAACAGCAGAATGTGGGTGAACTAGAACTTTTAAGAATGTTGCTAAAATAATTGTCATGTCAAAGTTCTTTCTTTGGTCAAATGAATGACCATAAAAGCACATACAAAATATACATACAACATACAGAAATTAGTCATCAATACCAAATAAAAATTAAACCATTAGAGACCATTACTAGAAAGATGTCTCCCAAAAAAACCCACGGCAGACAAATACAGGGGAACCTGGGTAAGTTATCAGAAAATCTCAAATTAAAGCAAAAACTATTTATGTACCGTTAAAAGAATTGTTATTGGAACATAAAACTCATTTGTGCAAAGAGTGAAACTCAGTCATGATCAATTAGCATACATCTTCCTTTAATTTCAGACCAGAGAAAATAAAGTTGAAAACCGCATAACAAAAAGCAGGGTACTTTAGGCGCTGAATATACTAGAGCCCTTCCTAATATGTTCTAAAATTCATGCCCCGTAAAAAACAATGTAAATAGTGGGCTCTAAAAGTGCGATGTAGTGCGCAAAAAGGCATACAGTGTGAGGTAGATTGAATCGAAATGCCATCGCATGGGAAATACTGGTGTGATTTAAACCAAGACCTTGTTTGGGGAAAGGCCACTAGATAATGTACTGTACATAGTCTTAAGCGGGTAAGGTAAAATCTTAACTCTGGGATCTCTATCCAACTACAATATGGCTCAATATCCAAGGTAGTGGAGTGTTAGACATATCGAGAGATGGTGACCATATTTAAAGATATGCAATTCTCTCTCTCCCTGTGTGCAAAAAAACAATCTTCTTAGTCTTGCTTTTTATCACAGATGTTGGTATTTACAGGGGCATCAAAAAATGTACTTAACCCAAGGCCTTTAAGAGAGTTCGGGACATATGCCAACCATGGTATAGCTACTGGATTATTCAATCGAAGGTGCTAAAATCATTGAAATATCTAAAAAAAACAAAATGTTCTTGTTTAATGATCTGTATAGATAAAGTTTCATTACTGCCATGGACATTTTATTTTTTTCCAGCTACGCGAATTCCACTGGTGGGACAGGGAAATAGCATGGGAATAAAGGCATGAACATCATTTACAGGCAGGAGTTCTCTAGACTAATGGTTCACAAACATTTTAGAACTAAGACCCACCTTCTAGAATGTTAAACGTTCGTGACCCACCAACCTTTAATGGACATGACCATGGGCGAGTTTGAATCTAACGAAAGCACCGTGTGGTATCACATTGTCACTTACAGACCGCACATCTTCCATTGAAATGGGCACTAACTTTGTACAGGCATACAATTTTGCTGCTCAAAATATATAGCGTACAAATGATAATGTGTACCAATCGGGTTTCTGTGATTAGTTTGCATTTGTGCATCAACAAGTAAAATGTCTTGAATTACAAAAAAGAGCATCTTGTTTGCTTTCCTGAGTGCTGAAAGCACACAGTTCATTTACATTTTGTTGTGTGCAGGAAAAAAAAAACATCCGAGGGGGTTTCCTTTCACTTTCCATGTACTCCAGCAAGATCATTGCATAATTAACTTTAAAAACTCCTCTCACTTTTCAGTCAGAGAGAGAAAAGTAATCATCAATCCCCTGTTAAAAGAATATGCAGCAAATTGCCAGAACACAACCTGACATTTGACCTCTTTGAAGCACCAGACATATGTGAGAATTGAAACACAATTTAAAGACGTCTCTATTTATTGTTTGGACTTTCCTGGCCTATCAAAAATTGACTTTTTGCCCACAGTTCGGAATACAGTGCTCTGGACGAAATAATTAGATGATCTTTTTATATTTGGAAGGGATTGCTACAAGAGTATGAACAATATTTCCAAAGCATGAACATTAATAAGTATGGATTGAAGTTCACCCATATGACAGACTGAGAAAAAACAATGTTTTGGGATATGAGTAGCTACATAATTGAGGACAGAATGGAAACTACATTATATAGAAAGAAAACATCCACAAATAGAGTATTGAATGGTGCAAGTTTTCATCCAAAAGCTCTTCTGAAAAGTATCCCATACGGTGAATTCCTTAGGATAAAAGAAATTGTTTGAATGAAAAGAATCTCCAAGAGAAATGTGAGGAGATCAAACATCAGTTCAAAAGAAAGGAATTTCAAAAAAAGAAATTTGAAAATGGCCAAGAAAGATCAAAAACAAAATGAAGAATGGAGAACCTCATTACAAGAAAGAAAAGGCCCAATGAACATATTCCATCATCTGCTGTATATTCTGCAGATTTTAATACAAAACAAAAAAAATTTCTAGATCAAAGGGATCAAAAGTTACTAAAATGTGGTGACATGTTTTCACGTGCAGGGTAAGACCCTTCACAATGGTTAACTGGTCCTCTTTCAGTTATTTGTTGTTAAACTGTTACTAATGAAGTGAAACACTTGGCCAGAGAGAATTACAATGTGTCAAAATGACAAAATAATGAAGTAATGCTATTTAAAAATGTGCCACATTATACCTCACAATTTTTCTTTTCTTGGCGAGTAATTTATTCACACATTGTGCATAATATGATGCACCTCTGCCACATAATTCCAGTGGCCATGATTTTGGTAATGAAAGCAATCAGACCAGAAAGATCTTCCAGAAACATTGCAGTGTAATAAGTGAAGATCCAGATATCAGCAATAGATTGGGCAATACTCCCACAGTTCTTTCCCCAAAGCAACATCTTAGAATTATAAGGTTATCAGAAGTCACTTTGAGCACCAAACTGAACACAATTAGCTTTAGGAATCCCAAAAGGAATTTATAAAATGCAGAGTATGCACAACAGGTAAAATTAGCAAAAAATCCAAAGACATTAAAGGTAAAAATAATGATAAAATTGTTATTGAGAAAAACATTATATCTGTGTCGCAGTATGTGGCATATGTCCTAGAGTGCAAATGTGAAGTTATATATGTGGCAAGGACTACATGTCTATTAAGAATGAAAATTTGAGAACATATATGAGCGGCAGAACAAAGACGCATCCTACTCCATTGATAAACATTACATGAAACATCATGAAAAGGGTGGCATTCAAATATATATTATACCATAGATCAGGTTGCAAAAAATAAGATTGGGAGGTAGAACACAAACACACTGGGCCCGATTCACAGAACTAACTTAAGACAAAATCCTAAACTTACTACCATTTTGGTATTCACAGAAGGCACTTACTCATTTTGGTATTCACAGAAGGCACTTACTCATTTCGGTATTCACAGAAGTTAGGAGTCCTAACTTTAGGACTCCTAAATGCCTTCTGTGAATACCGAAAGTCTTAAAATTAGGATTTTTCTCAGTTTAGTAGTAGTATAGTTAGGACTCCTAACTTTAGGACTCCTAAATGCCTTCTGTGAATACCGAAAGTCTTAAAATTAGGATTTTTCTCAATTTAGTAGTCCTAAGTTTAGGACTCCTAAATGTCTTCTGTGAATACCGAAAGTCTTAAAATTAGGATTTTTCTCAGTTTAGGAGTCCTAAGGTTAGGACTCCTAACTTTACAACTACTAAACTGAGAAAAAAACTAATTTTAAGGCTTTCGGTATTCACAGAAGGCATTTAGGAGTCCTAAAGTTAGGAGTCCTAAATTTAGGACTACTAAATTGAGAAAAATCCTAATTTTAAGACTTTCGGTATTCACAGAAGGCATTTAGGAGTCCTAAAGTTAGGAGTCCTAACTATACTACTACTAAACTGAGAAAAATCCTAATTTTAAGGCTTTCGGTATTCACAGAAGGCATTTAGGAGTCCTAAACTTAGGAGTCCTAAATTTAGGACTACTAAATTGAGAAAAATCCTAATTTTAAGACTTTCGGTATTCACAGAAGGCATTTAGGAGTCCTAAAGTCAGGAGTCCTAACTATACTACTACTAAACTGAGAAAAATCCTAATTTTAAGACTTTCGGTATTCACAGAAGGCATTTAGGAGTCCTAAAGTTAGGACTCCTAACTTCTGTGAATACCGAAATGAGTAAGTGCCTTCTGTGAATACCAAAATGAGTAAGTGCCTTCTGTGAATACCAAAATGGTAGTAAGTTTAGGATTTTGTCTTAAGTTAGTTCTGTGAATCGGGCCCACTGTCTCAACTAAAATGCAAAGATATAATAAGATTAAAAATGTGCACTCCATATGGCCTAAATATTTATGAGAAAGTACTTGTGCATCTACAATGGATTTAGAGAAGTGGATCACGAAGAAGGATTACATTTAACAGGAGAAAACCTTGAAATAGGAAATGAAGAAAATAATATAAATAATACAGAATCAGTACTCATTGAACAGAGAAAGGCACTGTGGGGAATACAAAAATCTGCCATAAAACAAAGAAAATGTAAATGTTGAAAGTCCAGTTCCAGGACAATGGTATAACTACTTAGGTAATATAAAAGATGAGTAAAAATGGAGGAATATTCCTATCGCATTAAAAAAATCAAAGAAAAACAAAACATTCATTACTCAATTCAATTTAATGATCTTTATTCGGTTTAAGAAACCATAAAGGATACAAGTTTATACTTTCCATACATACATAACGTTTGAAACCAAAATTCCCACCCATAATCTTTGAATGACAATCAATATTCTCATAGTTTGTTTTAAGAAGAGAGGATAAGTTAATACATAAATAACGGATACAACAATTAGAAATGTTAAAAATAAATTATAGTGCTAATGCTGTTATATAATTTCCTATCATTTGGATGATGTTAGATCAAGGCAGACTTTAATAAAGTGCAAGTGCAAGAAAGTGCTTATACATACACAAACAGTATACAATATTAAAATCATCTTAAAATATTGACAGCAGCACTTGGTGTATTACTTACTAACTGCAAGAACCTTAGTGCACTAAGCAGTGTAAAAGAATTTGGTAAATAAATGTCTTGCCTTATGTGAAACAAATTACATTGGATCATTGCTAGCAAGAGGTTTTAATTAGGGGAAAATAACAAATAACAGTGTAAACAATTAAACTAAGGAAGAAACGACAAGGAGTCTGAACAATACAAGAACCAGGCTGTATCTAACAAGAAGAATGACTCTGGAATATAATGGACTACCTTGAAAAATCACACAGGATATAATAAATTGTGTTGAACAATCACCACATCTAATGACAACTTAGGTAACAATTAAACAATGGATAACGTGAAAGCAATGAGAATGCACTAAAGACTGAAAAAACAATATGATATATTTGGGAACAGTTAGTAAAATTGAGCTCAATACACTGCAATGGACTAAAGACACTACAATTCCCAGAACGCATCCTTGTAGGTCGGATATGGAGGATAATTTAACAAGTGGACATAGAAAAGAGACTTGATAGTCGTGATCAAGACCCATGAGGTCAAAACGCGTTGACCTTTTTATCCTGTACCTCCGTTTCTAATTAAAAATATTTAATAGTAAAAGTGCCTGGAGTGCAACATTCCTGAGAGTTGATGGTCTGCCTCAATGCAAGCACCAGCTGGGAAGTGAGTTCCTAATGAGGAGAGACCACATTATTGACAGACAGACAGACACACACCCCCACCCACCCCTCTAACATGTAAATCAAATTATGTCGTTTGAACCCTAGTATTTAATTGCACTTTAGGAACTGTGTGTTATTGAAAAAAACATAGGTTGACTAAAGAACTGATTTAGGCTTTGTTGGGCAGTGTACAGTCTGTCATAATTACCTCCTCTATTCTGAAAGACTATATTGCACCAGATTTGGAGTGGCCATCTCTGTAAGTTGAAAGAAACCACCATTTGGGAAGTTCCCTTCAAGGTATAAAATGTTAGGTGACTGCCATCATCATTTTTAACAGCTGTCCATCACATTTTCAAAAGGTTTTGTTGCGCAAAAACAAACTCTCAAAATGGGAGTTTCTTTTTGAAAAACATTAAAACCAACAACTCACCCACACCCTGGGACGTTTATGGGGGTCATTTCCTTTTTGCCCCTCACCGCCAGGTTTTTCCTTGTGATGATGTACAGGAAGAAGCACATCCCACCGTCCACCCTAAATAGGGTGGACAGAGTAATGCCTTTCTGGCTGTCAGAAGATGGTTTCGATCAACAGAGGGTCTGTTGACTGAAAGCTTAGGCTCCACCTATCTCCAAAGGGAGTGATTAGAGTGAGAGTTTGTCAGACAGGGCACGTCATCCTGTTTGCAATGGAGTATGCTGTCCGCCAAATTCAAGTCAGCCCCGCAATCCTTGGCGGTTGAAAAAACCAAGTCTCCTTTTCTCTCCTGTTATCTTTATTCATCACCACTGTAATAATTAAGCAGTGTATTAAGGGGACGTGTTGAACTGTATGATACATATTTGCTGTATGTCACTTTGATTGCAGGGACACTAGTATCTCACTACATGCGATTGTGGTGGAGGTGCAATTTAATGTCTGTTTGTGGTATTTGAGTTCGTAGGATGATGGACTAGTGGGATCTTCAGTGCTGTCCTATAGATTAGATGACTGGAAGTCTCAAAGATGGGTTGAGTGCCTTCTAAAGTTGATTAATTGTGGCCAAGTTTAGCTTCATTTGAATTTGGATTCACAGATCTTTCTAAACTATATTTATTGCACATTACATTCGCAAGCAGATATTATTGCACATATATAACATGCCCCCTTCAGCCATATTTGGGAATCTACTGACAATTAATCAAATGAAAAAGGTTTAACTTCTCCCCTACCCTTCCTGCCACTTGTCTCTT
The DNA here is from genome assembly GCF_964204655.1 of Triturus cristatus. Classification (NCBI taxonomy): domain Eukaryota; kingdom Metazoa; phylum Chordata; class Amphibia; order Caudata; family Salamandridae; genus Triturus; species Triturus cristatus. The sequence goes on along the minus strand of NC_140584.1, from coordinate 846,283,894 downwards.
GCTTATCCACACACACTCATATTATATGATATATAATTCGAATTGCCACTATTGTATAGGTTAGCTGAAAGAGGGTCCCAGAGGTCCTGTAACTTGCTTGAACGACACTGATTCTGAAATAGGTTTTCCCTGGTTCATTGCATTTAGATACATCCAATAGCCAGTCTTTTTGTGTTGGCGTGGAGGCTTTAAACCAGCTGATGGCAGTCATGCACTTGGAGACAGACAGCTTTTTTTCCTAGGCAGCTTGCTTCATATGACACACCCGTACATTGTGTGACTGCTTCTTTAATCACACCATCATTACCAATGGTTCTCTGGGCATGCTCATATTACTCCTTATCCAACCATATGCAGTATTAGTGTATGTGATAGTCAATCACGACAGTTGCAACAACAAAAAAAGACACTTTGCCTCTCCATCTATCCCACATTTCCCCACAGCATCTAGGTATGTTAGATGTAGGTGTTTCATGATATGGTATACTTGATGTAAACATATGAGCTAGAGTAATTTGCATCTATGATTGTAGAAGATCAGTTTGATCTGCCCACCTAAGTGGACCCTTACATCTTCATCCTCTGCCTAAAGAGTATGATTTCTGGACAGATCCTTCCCCCCTTTAGGGTTCTGATGTAAGCTTACTTTGTCTCTGAAGCAGTGGTGTGGTCAGGTGTTCTCCAAGATTTAACTTTACTGTGTTTTTCCCAAGCTCTGGACATATGTCATCACTTGTTAGAGTGCGGTGGGTAACAGGTAGATTCACACGTTCTTTTTTTAACTCCTGGCGGAGAGTAATACTAAGATGTCAGAGGGAAGGAGCCATGAGTAGGGTGAAGCAGCCATGCTAGTGTAGGATCCTATCATTCCACTCTCCATGACACATTCACTGGACATGTTTTGGGTGAATACCGACAAGAAATAGGACTGCTAGCCATTCTGTTTGTAATTTTCAGGTGACTGAAGACCTTATTACGAAATTCTTAAGCAACTTTTCTGTTGTGGAACCCATTCGTTTCTTCTAAGAGGGAGAGACAGACACTAAAACAGGGATACAGAGATTGGAACAGTGAGACTTCGACAGTCACATGTGCTGGACGCCTGCAAAGATGAAGGAAAATGCACATACGGGTAGTATGGTAAGTAGATAAAGGCTTATGAAAACTGTGGCACAAGGGAACATTGGGACAGTAGCCACAGGAGCAGGACAACTATAGCAGGGAGAGCAGACACAGATGGCATACATGGAGGTCAGGGGAGGCACAGGGGGACAGGATAACATGTGGAGACAAAACACTGTAACAGCAAGATACTGAGACACAGAAACGTCTATCAGCAATAAACTGCTAGAGGGCGACACATGAATAGAGAGACACCCGCTGGCACTGGGACAAGGGAGAGGATAATTGACTATGTCAACCAAGCCAAATGGAGAGAAAAGGACAAGGAAGAGGATAATAACCCCTGGCAAACAAAGAAAATGGGGAGAAAAGGAAGGCCAACAGTACCAAAAGGACAGGAACAGCAACCTGCATGCAGTGAAACAAAGGTAACAGGGATGTGGACAAAGACCTGGGAAGCACTACATGGTCATGGAAGCACACAGATTTGAACACAAACAGTGGAACATAACATGCAAACCAAAGACATAATAAAGCAAATGTCAGCACTCTGAATATGGCACAATCAGAAATGTAAAAATATACAACACTGGTAGCCAAGACACAAATGTAGAACAAGCACTGGCAAAGCCAAAAGGTCTTGCATTGGCTGCCAGCCTTTTGGTTATGTTTTGTCATGATTTTTGCAAAACTTTATTGTTTAGGAAGCTGTGGTGCCCTCAATCTAAACAAAAATATTTGCTAAAGGCAAAATTGCTGTTTTCGTCTCAAAAAAGCCCACATTGCCATAGTACTCCCTGGCACTATAGGGAACTATTTTGAATGTTGATGTGCTTCTTGTGAAAGAGAAGCAAGCCACAACTCACAATGAAGTCAGCCAATGTCCGAAGTGGGCTGACACACTGCCCCTTGATGAATGCTGGAGTGGTGAGAAGAAAAATGTGAATGACAGAGCAGCAAATTAATGGACAAAGTCTGGCTGTAAAACCCTATAGTTACTATGTTAAATGCATACTTTAGTAAAATCAAAAGGTCTTGGCTAACACTGATCAATTGGTCGGACATTGGCTGCCAGCCTCTTTGCATTGGGAGAGAAGGCGAGAATGAAAGAAAGAGGAAGGCAAGAAAGAAAGAAAAAGAGAAACAAAGGAGAAAAAAGAAAGAAGATCACAAACACAGAATACAAGAAAGCAAGAAAGGAGCACAAGAAAGAGGAAGACAAGAATGAAAGATAAAGGAAAGAAAAGGAAGAAATAGGAAAGTTCAAAAGTAAGAAGAAAAGGTTAAGGCACCCGTTTCTTATTATGAGGGCCTGTTATTCTGGGCTCTCCTCCATCCATAGGCAGATATTTGGATTCTGGGGAGGTTAGCAGCAGCCAACATAACGATGTGATTTAGACTGGAAGGAGGATTATTATGAAAGAGGAGACAGAAGTTCAGAGAGTCTACTTCTCCCTGACACAGCTGAGGCAAGAAAATGCCCACCAAACATGTATGATAGAAGACGTTGATGATGAGGTGGGTCAGAGCAACCCATGTGGCTCACTAAAGGTAGCTGGGAGTAGTAGGGACGTGAAGAGGCGAGCCTCTCAGCCAATCGTGCAGTGGTGAGTGGACAGGCATCTGGCCTGTGAAGTGGGGCATGAGGTGTGAGGCTACCATCTTGCTTCTCTGCCGGGATGATATAGCCACTACTTAATCACCAAGGCGTGGACTTCCATTGCTTTACTCCTCATTCTGCGTGGCATGGACTGACTGTGGAACTAGTAGGCTGTGCAGGAAATGGTTATCAATGGGCTGCTTAGCAAAACACATTAAAGGTGAATTCTTCAGGACAGCTGCCCTTTTTCTTGAAATGTGAAAATTCCAGAAAGAAACTAAAGTTAGGCCCCAGGAGTCTGACGTGAAGCAGAGTAAGCCTGCAACTGTACCACAGAAGAATTTTTGTTAGGTGTCTGTAAGGGATTGAGTTATTAGTTCAGAGGGGTGACAGCTCCACTCAAGTAATAAACACAATCCTTGTCAGAGTGAACTACAAAAGTGAATTAATAAACCTGTGCTTAACCCTCTGGTAGGTTGTCAAAAAAGCTGTCAGGCTTACTTTAGAGGCAATGTGTAAAGTATTTAGGCAGCACTCAAACTGTAGCAAAGTGAAAACACAACGTAATAAAAACACTAAATTAATTTAGAAAACTTCATAAAATGGTACCGAAAAGAAAATACAACAGGTGGAACCGGAAAAAGGAAGTTTTAAAGTTTTAAGTAAAAACAGAGCTAAGAAGCACAAAGCATCAATGGCGGTTATCTGGTTGCACTAGTCTGGGTCAAAGTAAGAAGTTAAGGCCGACCATGATGGCGAATAGGTCAGGTTGCAGGGACTAGGTTCATCTCGATGGAAAGTTTACTTTCTATCTCAATCCGGTCCCAAACTAGGAGCCTCAGTCTTAGTTTCGCATTGGTGGAGGCCCCAAAGAGATTGTTGTTGCCATGTAGATCTTGGTGTTGGTCATGGGATTAACCTGGAGGAGACTGTTGTTGGCACGATGAGGTAGTTGTTGGTCTGAGCTTCACATTGATGGGAAACTTGGGGCAGCCATTACTTATGGAATCTGTAGCCGGGGAGGTTGCATCAGCAATCAAGTGTAGGCCCCGCTTTGGACTCTTCTCTGACCATGGTTAAAATGAGCCCTGATATTTTGCATGTCACATGTTTCACCTCTTGTCACCTTCTTGACACCTTCTTATCCCTCTGCCTCAACCCATATATGGAGGAACCTCTTGCCTCAGGAAGAATTCAACAGTTACATTAGGATTCACAGATTCTTCTGCTGACGGCTCACCTATCATCCCCAAATTGTGTGAGCGCTTCACCTAATCCAGCTGTTCTTCCAGCTACTCGAGGCACACTATAGGAGACCACACACATTGCTGAAACTCTCTACATGGTTCTGCCCTAGCCTCCATATGGTCTTGTATTTATTTGGACTGTCTCTAAATCATATTGCTTTGAGGCATCCTGTTAGAGATATTATGCGGTAACGGGAAACAACCGTTACACCGCATGTGTTACAATGCATGCTTTTACCCCGCATGCCATTACAACAAAAAATGGCTTGCTGTTGGGGGATAAGGTGTTGGATTTAACTCCACTCACACTCAAAGATAGCACTAAGAAACAGGGACATGTAGTTTGAAATGTTAATTTTAAAATCCTCAGTCTAGTGCATAAAATATGAATGGAAACCACACAGAACATGAAGATAAAAGCGGTTAAGCATGTATTAATCCCGAAAACAAGATAAACGTTTCTAACCTTGTTAGCAAGATTCTGACATCCTAGTAACCAAAGCTATTTCTAAGAGCATGGCTAAACCTTAGCTAAAGCATTTAATAGCAAACCTGCCTTTTGAGTTTTATAGTGTCTATCGATGGATCGCACAGCATACCTTTCAATAGCTGACTACTGCTATTTCTTACCAGAGCCCTGCTGCCAAAGCAGAGGACACCTTCTGCACAGCCTCTGAAGTCAACTTCCGACTGCGAGTAAGGCTCTCTGCAATGTGGTGTGACCGGTGTGAAAACCTCTTCTAATTATTGGTCAAATCCTGGGGCTTCTGTACCATTTGATCACTGATTGCATCTCATATTTACAAAACAAAGCAGGGTTTAGAGGCAGTAAAGCATTTCTAAGATTAACCTAACAAGGCACAAAAATGCACCAGTTCCATACACATGTTGACAGTGAGCCTCCATCTTTGTAAACAATAAGCTTACACTTCAAAGGGACCTCTCTTGCATCCATTAATTTAAACAAGTCACGTCACCCATGAGGATATCAGCATTTTATGCATGAGCTTGAGGAACTTTAGACTTTCTAATAAAGATAAAAGGAAAAACTCATCACAGTCAAGGAATGAAAACAGGCTGCTCCTCGAGAGGTGCTATGACAGGTAAATCATGCTTACTTGTTAGTTCAGAAGTGAGCCTCTTATAGTTTTCTATCTCTACAACCTATACCTATTAGTCATTCAGAAATAAATATGTGCTGAACAAATAAAATTCAGAAGTCTATTAGTACTCTAATCATTCTCCACATTAGTATTTTGTATTCTCTAATCACACTTTTGTGTTCGTATCATCCTCGTGTGTCCGGGGCTTGCCATGCTTTGTAATTGTACTGTGTTTGATTCACCCTTACGATTTTAATCGTAATCTGCATTCTAATTATCACTTAACATAGAGCCAGACGTCAAACTAACTCGGATAACAAATCTTCCAAAGAGCAATCGGTATGTGATCTGTATATTGACTATTTCTTACTCAGAATTACAGCTAAGCCTTGGGGACCACAAGCCCAGGAAAGCCCGATACTTCTATTGCACAAAAAACCTAAGCATAATAATGTGTTACATGTTCGAGAAAATATGGTGAAGATAGGGCAGAGCTTACTGAGGGCCTGGGAAGGCAACATTTCCCGTGCCTCCAGTGGGGCTTCCTTCTCGACTGCTCTCAACAGCCTCAGAAGGAGTTAGGGCATGTTGGTCCAAGATTCAGCTGCAGGCGGAGGTGGTCTACCAGACGTGGTCCACCAGATGGAGGCCCTTTGATACCTTGCAGGATTGAACCACAGTCGCTCTAACACAGAGATGTGCTGAAGCAGTACTCTAGAACATCTGGATCTGCAGAGGAAGCCCTTACCAAAAGTACTACATGAACTGTAGAAAACAACAGAGGCGATGGAAGTAGAGGGTAGTACTAAAGGATATGAGGAGGTGGATTTTAAAAAAATGAATCAGATATTGATGTCCTAGGATCTAAATTGGAAAGACCTGTGAAGGACTGGGACAATAAATATCAGACATTCTGTCATTGGGTTGCGCCTTCTTTGACACAGCATAAACTATCCCAATATTCCAGCAGAGGATAAAGAACCAGAAACTCTGGTAGTAGTATTGATTACCCCAGCACTATTGTACAGGATAGAGTACTCAGCACTCCTGCATAAGATAGTGCACCCCAAACCTCCAGCACAAAACAAAATATTCTGTAATGTTTTTCGGTCTTTCACCTTCTGGTAACTACATATAAAATAATGCACAGTTAAATGAAAAATAAATGCAAGTCAAGTTAATCAGTGGCAAATGCACTAACGCACATTATGAAACCTCTGTTAGTTATCGCTCTGCAGAGATCGGTCTGTATGTGTAACGAGAGAGCCACATAATTAAATCCTGGTTGGTGCAGTGGAGAATAGTGACTTGTATATGTTTTCATGGTACAAGGTCTCAGACAGTCACAGGAAGCAGAGTGAATATGTAAGTCATTATTTTGAACGTGCATTGCACACAGTATAAAATAGGCTGTAACAAAATGTGTAAAAAGGTTTAAGATGAAAAGTGCTTCCATAATATCAATGTTGGTGATACCCAGACTGGGTATAGTGCAATTTTTTTAATGACTGTCTTTAAAAAGTACATATTTCACAGCTCAGCTGTACCTCCTTTGCAATACAACTTAAAAATAATAAATAATGTGTCATCAGGAAGCTTCAAGTGATTCCATCAATTAAATCCAATATCAGGTTCCAATCACCCTTAACATTTGCAGATTAATCAGTTGTGCACATTTACATTTCTTTCAGGCAAGCAGGCACCCTGGCAAGATGGCTTGTTTAGCTGTCTGCTCAAACTACAGGAGACTCCCTGCCTTAGACTTCTGCTGAAGTATTTCAACTGTTGGAATTAACTGTATCAGGACGGTTGTCTTTTCACAAAAAGTAGAACTATTTTTCTTTGATTCAAAAAATAAGGCACAAGGTGCCCCTCAGATCCTGCCCTCTTCAACCACTGGTTAAGGGACCCGCATATGTTACAGATATTCAAAATCTTGAAGCTAAATGGGGCTTTTGAAGGGTGTGGAGATGTGGGTGATTCACCACACAGGCCTGCATTATGCTCCGACAGTGTACGCAGCAGAGGTTCCAGTAATGTGATTTATACACATCATTCGCACCCATTTAATTGGCCTGGCTTCGCATTTTCCAAACCTGAAACCTTGGCTGTTGTTAATCAGTGGTGTAACAATAGCCCCAGCAGCCCCTGTGGTGCAGAGGGGGCAGAGCTGCAGGGGACCCCTCTGGCACTGTGCATGGGAGGGTCTGAGAGCTCCTGACTGGGTCCGGAGAGTGGGGAGCAGCTGCCATTTACTTTGTCATTGATTGCAAGCAACAGACGGACGAGGACGTTGTTCCCGGATTAATCCAATTTTGGCGATCGCTACGGCGGCACCCTATTACACCGGCTGGTGATAATTCAAAACATTCAAAAGTACTTGCAAAGAACAGACGATCCTGAAGGGTGTCGGCTGACACCTCCACGAATAAGATACAGGGAAGTCATTCATCACTCTTCCTTGTCACTAGGCTGTCATATATCTTCCTGTCCTGATGAAGACCCGCCTTAGATGCTTACAATTCTGCACTACACCCTAAGGTGGAAACGTCAACGTTGCTATTTCAACCTGTCCGTGCAACCCCACAACTAGAAATAAAGAATACTATATCCTGTTGTGGTCTATGTATCTGATGTTGGACTCTGTTACGAAAAAATCTTTTCCCCATCTGTGTTAATATGTGTTTTATATGTTATTTATGTTCAGCACCATGTCACTAAACACAATCAGTCACTAATTGTTTCACAGTCCCCGTACTTTATCATTGTCTTTGGACAGCTATGTTTATATATCTTCTTGATTTATACAAAGAGTAAAAAGAAATTCATTTTCTGTACTTCTTTCATTGTTATGTGTGTGCTTGAATTACCTTCATTGGATGATATTTATGACTCGCATTAAGTACATTCAGAAACTAAGATTTTGTGACTCCTGACAGAACCACTGTCTTTGTTTTGCCATTCACTTTGTAGACGGGCCCCCCTCAAGTTTTGTTACCCTACCATAGTAAATATGCATCTATGTACACAGCCCACTATCACCACCTCCCCCACTCCCACCTGTTGCACTGTGCAAAAGACCATATTTTGGCCAGTTTTAATTGTATGGTTTTTGTGTTGTGTCAACTTTGACCCAAGATGTTAGCCATTGCTAAATGCGTGATGATAGCCAGGAAGTAGAACATTTCGAAGACAGTAGATAGATTATTTGTATAGGGCTTATGCAATCCTTTTCTGCATTCAATGTCTGAACAACATTTTGCACAGTAAAAGGGAACTTGGTGTCTTATCTTAAAATGTATACTGCGTCAGGCCTTGCTTGATTTGTAAAATAATAAGTGCTTGTGCGTAAAATTTTGTTTAGAAACCCCCAGCTAGTGCTGACGAATGTCAGCATTACTGAATACCAGCTCTTCGATGTTTGTATACCACCTCATGCCTCTGTCTATCACCACTGTGGGGGGAGGGGATGTGGTCCGTCGACTAGACTGCCGACTTTGGTGCTGGAAACTAGGGTTCGAACCTCGGGGTCGCGTCCACATCCTGTGATTCTGGGCAAATCACAATCTCCCCGTGCCGGAATGTGTAATGTAAATACGGTGCTCGTGTAAAGCGCTCCAAAACCTTCGGGTGTACTCTCCCTGCCCCTTTATTTCACTCTTGCAGGTTATTTTACATCCCTGCTTTCTCCCTTTGTCACTTTTTCCCCCATCTTTCTCTTCCTAATCCTTTCCTCCATTTATTTCTATTTCTCTCTTGCTGTGGGTCGAAGTCTGATGAAGAACAGAATGCCCGTGGGCCCCACCTGATACCACCGGCTCAAATTAAGCACTGGCACCGGGACCTGATACCAGAGCGCATAAATGGTGTTTAAGGACCAGGGACATTGGACACTTTAGTTCTTGTTATACACCGCTATGACCTGACAGTTTTTTTTTTCAACAACTCAGTTGATGTATAAGCTAAAATACCACAATAAACACCACGTCATAATCGATTCAATGTGGTCCCGTATTGGCAGTTTTACCAACTACCATTGGCATCACCACCCTTCAGACCATCTGGGACACCTTGTTAGGAGAGAGCCCTGCAGGCAGGTGCTCGAGGGAGAGAGAAGCAAGAGGGCTCCGCGGGGCTCGAGCTCTCTCCCTCACGCCTTCTCCATTGGCCTCTAGAGGTACCTGGGAACTAAGGGTGCTGGTGGCGAGGGGATGCGCTCCCTGCTTTCCCAGAGTTTAGTGACTAATAGCACGCATGCCAATAGACCCGATTCCGACGGGAGACTCTCGATCTATGAAGCAAATATGGCTTTAAATGTAGTTGTCTCCCACCTAAAATTGCCCCTTTTTCAATATAAGCCTATAAGGGAAATACATTCCCTCAATTATTATTTTTTTGTGCAAAATCTGCCACATCTCAGTTTGGAAATGGTGGCATGTATGTGACATGTATGTGACGGAGGTGCATGCTTCTGCCTCTCAAGTGCTGGCCAGCGTGACTTCTCGTTCACCCCGAGACATGCAGTTGCGCACGTGATCGCAGCATCAAACACTTGACAGGCAGCTAGATTAGATCTTGAAATCGGCCGCTTTTCTTCCAGCACTGAGCCTGTAACGTGTGCGTGCCTGCTCGGCAGCAGAAAGTTGAGTCCGTGGTATGTCCAAACACGGATCACTTTTTTTCCTGTGCACGGCTCCAATTTTGTGCACATTTTTGTAAATCAAACGCTCAGGGGCACTGGAAGAAAGGCATCTCTCTCAGAAACGTGCCCATTGACAAGAGTGAAACCGAGTCCTTTCCGCCGCGGCCTCTTGAACGTGACTCATGGAGTTGCTCCATGCGGTTCAGTTAGTGGCCGCCTTAAAGGACAAAAATCCACACCGTCCTCCTTGGGATGCACTAGTCTAAGCCCCACTCGTGGAAGGAGTCACAATGCTAGCTGCTATTGGGAAGGGGGGCACTTAAAATAATTCTCCTGCCCCCAGACATGACGCATGCATTATTATGTTGTAGCACCCTCTCTAGTTCCTTTTATTAAAGAGGGGATAGGGCATTGAGTAAAGCAAAATTACGTGCCCATCCCTTCAGAATGTGTCTCACAGATATCCATTGGCCATGGGCTGAACGGGGCCCCTGAACCGTGATGGATTTGGAAAACTCTACTCTGGGACCCATACATTGGGGGTCAAAGTGTGGGAGAGGAAAGGGGATGGAGTCACGAGGGGTGGAGTTTTCAAAAGCAGTCTGACAGTCAATATACATATTATTTTATAAGAAGCTGCTGTGAAGTAATGGGCAACTGGACAAATATGACAGCACATCAGTTCTAGCTTAGATTATTGGTCACAAAGAGGCTTCAGTTTAAAACACCTTACAAGTTTGACACCTGCTGCAGAAATCTTTGTGTTCCCAGTAATTTCTAGAGGATTATAATAGCAGTAAGATAACCCTGGTGGTTTATGCAGTTGTGGGAGAGTTCTGTGTTTTGTCCAGTCACAGTTTTGACTCAAAGTGATCGACATAGAGGGTTAATGCACCTTCAGCGAAGCACACTGGGTTCCTGCAGAGCAAATATTTGTATTTTATGTAGAAAAGTAAACAGACTACTACTGCTTTCGACCCTGAGATAATTTTTTTACTTTCAGTTCATATGTTGCAATCCTTCTAATATAGCAGAGATCTATTTACTGACATCAAGGGGCTGCATGCAAATCGTAAGTCATGGGTTTAGATCCTTATTGTTCTTTTGGTCAATGTGTCGTTATTCTAAGATTGCAATGAAGGGTTCCTTTGGCAAGTAAAATAGTCTAGTTAGTGCAGACAAACCAATCTCTGCGTTACGTTTTATATCCAGTGTCTGTGTTTCTCTTGAGCATTCACTCTTAACATACACTGTCTACAAAAATGGACAATATGTGAATCCCTCACATTATAAACCTTATGGTCTTATGTAACATCTCTTGTACATTGCTTAACACACTTGTATGAATTATTGTGTTTGTGTGTGATGTAAAGCACTCGGACACCCTACACTGGGATGAGCAGTGCTCTATAAGGGATAAAGTAACTCCTGACGTACTTGATAAGGATATTGCTAGTCACCAAGAAGTTCCACAACCTTATAAAGGACCCCAACTTTCAGCCTTGTTCCTTTAAATGGTTATGGAACTCCAAGATGACTTGTAATGCCCTTATCTTGTATGTCAGTGGGTACTTTATCCCATATAATAAAATGCCACGCCATCACCTTACCCACAAACCACTTACAACCTTGGTGCTTAGCTCTTTCAAATGAAAGACTAAGCAGGGTTGCAAACATGATGAATAAAAATAAAACCTCAAGTGCAAAATCAAACACATCAAAAACCTGTTAGATATTTGTTGCAAACAGATATTAGAAACAATTCAATACATGTCAATTTTTTTAAAAAAAAGCTTCGGTAACTTGGAATGTGTAGCAACATGCAGAACGATTCTAGCTTTTCTCTATCTAAGGAGTGCAAAAAAACCATATTCTCTCTGCTTGTCATTGTAAGCTATTAAAACAGAGCAGAAGAAAGGAAAGCAATGTTCTTTTTTTATTGCTTTAAACAGCTGCTTCAGTTATTCTCCTTGACCTGACCTGCCTTTCACCTCAGCTGCAAGCTCTCACAGCAGGCATTGTGACATCAGAACTCTACTTCGACCAGGTGCATCACAAGTCACAAATTATATAGACATTGGAGATCACCATTTATACAGGGATGACAGAATCCCAGGAATTATTAATAAATTCCACTTGTGTCATTACTCAAACACGCAGAGATATCTGGCATTCTTATAGCACAACCTGCCTCCAAGTCAAAGTTTCTTCAAAATACTTGTGAAGTGATCTACCCATTGCCTTTGTTTTCTTTCATTGTATTGGTGTCTAGGTGTTAGGCTTGAGATGGTTTCCAGCTAGGTTGGTACTTCAACAAAAGCAGGGCTGATGTTCGATTAAATAAGATCTATGTTTTGGGCACAGGTGGTAGTGAAAAGAAGAAAGCCCCCCTTGCAGCCTGTAGATTGCTTCTCCAAACGAAGGAAAAGCAGATAATGTATGAGTGCTGCTGAATTGTCTCCTGGTATCTGAAAATTGCTCCAGGACAAATCAGCAGGAAATACCATATCTGGCTTGGAAATAGCTTCCAGAAACTGAATTCAGCAGGATCCCCACACTTTCCAGCACTGCCTCTGAAGAGTTGGGGGTGCCTATTTGGGTTGGGCCACTCCTGCACCGCAGGGGCTGCAGGGGTCTGCGTAACGTCCCTGCAAACATGGAGAAACTGAATGTTTGACACATATACATAAGCTAGGACAAGTTCTTTGAAATCATTCTTCAGTGTAAACTGATTGGTCATGTATTCCCACTTCATGACTCTTAACCTATGAGTACTGCAGCCAGCTTTTATGGTTGCTAAATAGAACTACCCAAACCTTTATTAGTTGCACCATTTGCTTTTATAACCGATTATTGTCCTTTGTAACTTCTCTCTGTCAAACCCGGACGCTTATTATATGGGAACTTAGTCCTATTTTTCCTCTAGATGTTAGCTTTTTTTCTCATGCTCTACTTTCCTCTTTCTTAAGCTCGGATAGCTTATGCTAGAGCTCTCCAGGTTTAAGTCATACAGATATCGGCCGTTTGCTGACAAAACCTCTGTATATTCGGATTGTAGGTGAGTCATAACCATGGGGTATAGGTGGACATGTCCAGCGTAAGTTATGAAACATCATGATGAAAAGAGTAATCATGAAGTAAATAATGGGCTTAAAAATCTGTTCCAGTACTGAACTCTATTCAGTCACCGAAGCAAGAAACCTCTCCAGGGACTCCACCCGTCAGTGCTAATGTCTCCCTCAGTGCTTCTATGAAGTTGTGAAAAAGAAACTCAGGTAGAGCTCAAGTACCTGTTCACACAGCCTTTTTTCTCCTGGTATGTGGTAATCTGTTACAGCTTGATTCGGTTGTCAAGGACCAGGGAAATGTTGCTAAATGTCCTGGAGCTAAGGACTGACTCCAGAGCCTTGGTGAATGTTGGCTCGAGTCCCACGCCCTGTTTGGCCATAAAAGTTCTGGTTGGAACAACCAGCCTTTGCACCAAAATCCCAAGTATAGTTCACAGCTTTGGACTTTTCAGAGCCACAGCCAGTGCTACTGTCCCTCACCTCAAGACTACCATGCTTGATCCCTCTTTGTGAGTATGGAATTTTCGATGTACAAGAGTGGCACCACCAACCTGTATAATGCACATCTGTGTCACGAGTTGACTCTGCCTGCTCTGCTTCCCAAAGATCTAAGCCCAGAACTCACAACATACTGTTATACCTCCCATGCTCAGACATGCTCCTGGTTATCCTGAAATCTAGTATTATAGCCAAGGAAAATGGTCTAGTGTCCTCAGGATCTTCCACTACCCAATAGTCCAGTAATGCCATGAGTAAATAGATATGGGTGAAGTTAACCCATTCTCCAGACTTCCTCTCAACAAGAGTCCAAGCTAGGGGGACCTGGATACCAACCAGAATGCTGACACAAGAGTAGTACTGGTAAGCATTGGGATCTAAAGCCGATCAAGTATACTGCTCAGTGCTAGCCTAAGTCCTTGAGGCTCTGCCCATTTAGATGCTAGTGCCCTCACCACAAATGAGGGTTTTTTAGTGCTGATGGCAGCCATGGTCATCTCACCAAAGCCAGTGCTTATCATTAAGCGCCAGACCTTCAAGCAGCGTCTAGAAGTATTGAGAAACTCACTCTTCAACACATACATCCTAAAGTCTGTCTGGACCCCAAATATTGAAAACCTGGAGAAAGCCCCGTTTTTTGTCACTGAAAATCCCCATCTCTGTTGTGCTGATGTCAGCTTCCCTGAAGGGCAAGGCTTCATTCCTTCATATGGACAAAGACTTAAAATGTCTAGTGAACAACTGCAGCAGGATAGACCACTCTAGGGTACGAGCCAAAACTGAGTGACTGTCCATTATAAAATGTTTATATTGTGGGATATTTCAGTGATTTGTGAAATTGAATAGAAGAAGCATAGTTTGGTTGTAGTGTTGAAGCTTATCTACTAAAAATGGTGGCATGCAGAATGCATGGCTCTATGTGTAATGTAACAAAGATAATAATCAATTGATTGAACCGGCAGAGCAGCGGTGAATCAAGATTGAGATGAGATTGTGAAATGTGATCGAATTTTCACAACACTGTACAAGCCTTCTCCAGTGTCCAATGAACCTATTGGGTGCTCCCTACCATGTAGCCGTCCTGCCAGAACACAACAGTCTCACTGTAAGATGATGCTTTAAAATCTAAAACAGGCCCTGATATGCACCAAGATCCTTGCCTTGGGAGCTGACTTTTTATTGCTTCAGACGTTCTACTGCTGCCTTGGGGATTTCCTAATCCAACCAGAGAAGAGAAAGCTAGCAGGTGTCAGCCTGGCACTAACCATCAAGATGTCAGAGAACTACACAAAATCCTCCCTGGTCCCCTCAAAAACGTCCGTTACAATTGGCAACACTGAGGACTCTGGGCTTGCAAAATCCTTACTTCAGACTCAGTGGGTATTAGTCATTAGTCAGGCAATGGAACGCTTGCTGCGATTTATTGCAGTGTCTGCTTGGTGGATCCAGAGAGTTCCAAAGCAACTGGCATCTTGCATCTGATTGGTCATCCATGGAAAGCTCTCCACGCTCTACTACAGCTCCACCAGGCACAGCAGTTGATGTACAGCGGATCAAAACCTGTCTTAGTCTTTCCATTTCCAGAGCCAACCCTCTGACGGTGGACCTATACTTTCAGTCTTCTAGTTGGGTACCCTTTCTTCCTTGCTGGGCCGTAAATCAGTCGCAAATTGCTCATAAGAGTTTGAGGTTGCAGGAGCTTTCGGCAGGAATCTCTTCAGCCTTGCATATGTTGACAGATATGATTAATCTCTCCACATAAATGTGTTGTAGCTGAAAGTGTTTTTAATCACCCTAAAAGCTTTCCTTCCAGGGGTCAGGTGTGAGTGGCCATGGCCATGTGGACAACACAACACCCTTCATCTGCATTTAGAAGCAAGGGGACAATCACTCCTTACAATTATAGTCAATGTCTCACTACTGCAAGGTGCTATTTCGGATTGCCTAAAGTCTGGGCAGGTCACCCCTATTCTAAAAAAACAATCTGTAGATCACTCTGACCTACACAACTTTTGCTGAATTTCCAACATTCCCACGCTGGCAAAGCTCCTTGAGAAAATGTGTTCACATCTGGCTTTGGAACCACATTGATCAATTCTGACTTCTAGACCAATTCCAATCTGGTTTCCGTCAGGGTCATTGCACGGAATCCGTTCTCACTCACATTGTAGATGATGCGCTAAGAATGCTTGATCAGACTGAATCCTGCCTTTTGATCCTCCTCGACCTATCATCAGCTTTTGATACTGTTAAGCACTAGAACCTAATCGACCTCTTGGAACACAGGATTAGGCTGTCTGGTCCTGTACTAAGCTGCTTCTCCTCATCTCTCCCCAATAGAACCCAAAGATTCAAGGTGAACCATTCTTTGTCTCATCCTTCACCGGTCACTTCGGGGGTACCATAGGGGTCCGTGCTTTTACCCACTCTCTTCAACTCTTTCATGGAGCCTTTAACAGAAATTCTGAAATTATCCAGCATTTAGTATCACATGTATGTCGACGACACCCAACTGTCCTTGAAGGTCTCCTCCCCTGAAGACATCAGGTCCCTCAACTCAGTTTTACAGAAAACACAAAGTTGGCTGACACTTAACCACTCAAAATGAAACGCTCTTAAAACAGAATTCCTCTTAATCGCCCCACCCAAACAGTCACCAGTCATCAATCTCAAGTGCAAGCCACACATCATTGACTCCACATACTCACTGAGAATAATGCTAGATAACTTCCAACTAAGCATCTTAAGGAAAATAAAACCTTTCCCCCCCTCTAATGACTTAAAGGTTGCGGTGCAACCCCTAGTGATCTCTAAGCTGGATTATGGAAGCACAACCATCTGCGGCATTCCTAGATCAAAGATGCCTCCACTTAGGGCTGCTCTCAACTCTGCTGCAAGGCTCATAACAGGTTCTAAAAGAAACAATCAAATCACGCCTGAGCTGATATCCCTAAATTGGCTCCCATATGAAGCAAGGATGCAACTAAAAATTGCATGCATGGCCCACAAAGCCATTCATTTCAACACCCTGATAAACCTGGCTCGGAAACTGGAGCTCTCTGGTGGTACTAGATCCTCTAGAAGTGCCAGCACATTACTGCTCAAACCACAGATATTCCATAAAAAGAAAACTTACAATCGAGCCTTCTCGAGTATATGGAACTCCCTGCTCCCTGAAGTCAGACTGAATCCCTCTATTGCCTTTTTCAAAAAGGAAGTTCAAGCGATATTGATGAACAAACTTCTGCCTTAGAACCCTAGCTTCCAATGCTGTCAAGGACACACTACTTTCTATGAGACTGTGATGATTGTATGTTGTTCAATTGGTTTTCTGTTACTTCCTCTTATACCTTGCGTGATTGCAAAATTGTAAAGCGCTCTATACCCCCTGTGGTAATGTTTGCACTATATAAAACCTTTTAAATAAATTATAACTGGTCAAGTATCCATTTGAGCTATCTCAGGTCATGTTACAGCTGGTCTTCTGCATAATTGAAAGTTGACAACCAAAAATCAAATACTATAAGCATGTGAAATCCAATGAGAAGATTTTGACCCCATCTTAAGAGACTGGGGACTCCCCGACATAAACGCCTTGGTGACCCACTTGTTCCTCGGGTGTAAGCGTATTGCTTCCTGCATATTCACGACCCCTAGATGACAGCTTGTTGATTTGTCAATTGGAGGGAAGTTCATGTGTGTCTTTCCATTGGGCCCTCCGATTGCCAAAGTAGTCTTTAAAATCCTGGACAACCACGGATGATTCTTATCATTCTGTGTCCGCAAACTGTCTCATTCACCTGTTGAGATCCTGGGTGCATTTCCAACAAAAAGAAAGAAAACACCATTTGATGTTTTACTGTTCATTTAATTGATCAAATGTGATGCAGTTCATCATTCCTTTTCAATGAATGCAATTCTTTAGCTTAGTTTGCCATTCGCTAAATCAGTTTCAAACTTTTCTCTTCAAAAAGCGTTTTTTCAGATTAGTATTTCAGATTATTTCAAATTTGTGCGGTAGTTGCAGGCAGGGACTACCAGCAGTACCACACTTCACTGCCTTTGAAGTAACTTCAAAGAGACTCGTTAGAGTTCTTTCACAGTCTCATCATTTCGGAGCTGAAGCATTTTCATATTATATATAACAAAGCCATAGTTGTTGCTTATTTATCTTATGCAACTAAAAACCCTTGACAAAGTCAATAGTCCTGGCTTGTTGTAGGTGTAATGTTACTTCTATTATATATCTGGATGCAATGACAGAAGCAGCAAAACACCAGTCAGGCGGCACACTTAGCTGAGCACAGATGTTTAGTTTACATGGGTGTTAAACCACGCCCTTAACTACATTGGCCATGCCCTTTTGAGAGACCCCCAGTTTTTTAATCCCACTTAAAGCCCCTAGTACTGGGGACACTGAGAGCTGCATCAAGGGCATGGGAGGAGCAGGTCCAGAGGACACTACAACTGTGTTTTTGGCTGTTAGACTGGCACTCAAGGTGTCCAGGATCCAGTCTGAGTACAGGAGGAACAATAGAATGTTGGCAAATCTTGCGCTTGGATCTTATAGGAGCAGAGCAGGTAGAGTCTCCAAATCCAGTTGTTCCCAGTGCTTGGAATGGGCTGGTACTGTCCGGTACGTTGTACCAGCACTTTTTTATTTTGAGAGGGAGAGTACTGGCACTTCTCAGAAACAAGTAGGTACTCTGGTACAGAGTGCTTCTATTTTTCCATTTCAATCACTAGTTGTTCCTAATCCAGTAAATCGATTCCAACTTTATTTAGGGATGAGCCCATGACAGTCTGAAGGCGATGGATGGCTGGCACAGGTTGTTTGTGACTCTGGACCTGTAGAAGAGAAGTGCAAATGCCCTCCTTTCAAGATCGGGCTAGCTGGCAAGGAGGGCAGTGTCATGTAGTCATGGGTCGGGCTGCTTCAGTTTTGGGACTCTTTCCCAAAAAGTCTTCATCTACTGGTGGATTGGAGGGGGAGAGACTACAGATTTATTGTATCTAATACTTCCTTCCAGAGCACTACCCTCTGGAATATTTTCATCTCACTGTTAGGCCATCCTGTTAAATCTTGCACGATTTTTAAGATTTGAAAACAAACCTCATTAATACCATGTCTAGCTTCTCCTGGGTGTTTGCTATGATTTTTTTACTGTCATTTATAATGTCACTCTTGTATTTGGTCCCCTCGTTTTTTAAACTTGTTGTGATCTTACTCGCATAGTGCGCGCCATAGGGGAATTTTATGTGAATGAATTAATAAATACAATTTATTGTTTCAGAAACTACGACGCTTTCAAATGTACACACGCCTAATTATAATACTATGAACTCTTTTTCAACATACTACATAGAGTACATAGTCAGTTACATTCCTAAAACTAAGATAAAATCCACATACGCTGGCGTTTAGCAAATCAATTTGTTTCACATATAAATAAAATTAATAAAAATATATTGAAAAAACAGAGATAACAATAAACCACCTCCTCTCATATCTAAAAATGTACCATATTGAAAACCAAATCTGAGGATCCTTCCTGCATCAGTTCTAACTTTGTCCTAAACTTTGAGATGGGAGAGAGCCAAACTGTGGGAGTAGGACTCAAGCAGCCTCATTTATGATGTGGTGGCCAGCTACGAAAGTGCCGGGGCATCGACGCAGGCCACCAAATAACCAGATCCAAGTAGGGATTTTCAGCAAAAAATGTAATGTTGGCCAGTCTGCCATGTCAGAGTGGCATGGCTGTTTGGTCAGCATTTTTCTTATTTTTCAAAGACAAGTCCCATTTTGCTGATGAGCTGGAACTCCTGTCCACCCAATGCGGACTAAAGTGTGGGGAGGATTGCGTACAATCTGACATTTTGCACTTCTCAGAATGCCTGTAGGTAGGTGGCCAGTCCTGTTCTATCATGCCTATGGTGCTGTGAGGTACTTCGCCTTGCTAAATCGGATTATAGCGTAGGTGTTCCTCTACTGGCCAGCCCTACCGTAAAATCCAAGCATTCAGCTTGCTGAAGCAACATTGCAGGCCTGAGAGTGACCGTTACCCTGCCCGTGGCATCCCGTATGGTGGCTTATAGATGCTAGTCCCTGGAGCATGAAAGCTCCCCGTCTGCATTTCTCACACGTTCGATGCCAGCATATGCTCCTATGAGTGGCACCCACCCAGTGTGATGAACCGTCGCTGCTTGAAGCCCCTGCAAACCTAACCTGAGCAGATGTGAGCTAGCACTACCCAAACGGACCACCAGCTGCAAAAACACATCACAACTTTGCGGAATTCTGGCCATTCCCATCATGATCAGCATATTCCACTGAAGTTGCAATCTGCAAAGGTGATTCACTGGGGATCCACCCCCAAGCAACATATGCAGCCGAAGAGCATGTACCGTATGAAGGTAAACGCGGATATCGGCAGCTCCTCATGTGCCCTACTGGTTGAAAGAGCATCACCGCCTGCATGTATCCCCTTCTACCAGAACCACAGCCAACATTTTTACAGCCTGTACTCATACTGAGAGATCCCGAGCTAATGTAAGAGAACACTGAACAGCAAGATGCATGAACTGCACGCTCCTTGAGCAGTCTTTGCACCTTCCTACCCTGGGTTCACTTTTACTGTGACTATAACCTTGGTTTTAGTGCACTGATACCCCTCTTGTAGGGCACAGGAAGCTTACAGCTTATTCCTTACAATACCACAAAGAGTATGTGGCATAAAATGTCTTAAATGTTCTAAGTATTTTTACTTAATGTTAACAAACGTGTATAATGCTCATTATTTGTGTCCATGTGCTGCTTGAACTAGTCATTCAAACCACATCGCTGCTGAAGAGCAAGCCTGATTATTGGACCTCGCTACTCCCTGTGTGTAAAGGTCAAACAAGTAGGTCCTTGACAATTTAGTGAGCTTGCAGCAGTATTTGGCGTTTGTGTTTCAGAGGAGAGTAGAAAGGCTTGGTTCAAGGATTGCCTAGTTGCCCTTGAACCCTATAGGTTCCAGAGAGGTGACTAAAACTGCTCCTGGGAGGGTTTCTAAGAGCAGAGCAATGCATGGCTGGGATGGAAGACAGAAATGACGCTGCCTCCACCCACGCACACCAACTCACAGGTACTGAGTCCCGTTTGTGCGCACTGAGCTTTACCTGGTGGGGGAAGAGTGAGGCGTTGTCATCTGTTCAAGTGTTCCAGAGGTAGTATGAGGCTTTTTAGGGGCCCCTCCTTCCAACACGCTGATGCAACAATGAACAAAAAAGAATTATATGGAGATGTTTCCACTAATGTGCACTGCAACAATACTCACTGATATTGTCACTCTTTTGTCCTGACAAAGGCAGTGATCGCCCTTTGACCCACCTACGTACCCACTCCAATCCTTTCTCGTGGTGATGCGACGTATTTTGACCTGAGGTTTCATTATGTGAATCTTCATGAGGACTTCTATGTTGCTTCACCCCTCTCGCAAAGTTAGCCTCATTCCTAACTGTAAGCAAAACCAACATCGTTCCTTAGAAATCGCTCCCCATTCTCTCAGCAGACGAACTGAGCCTCTGAATGCTGCCTTTGGGTGTGAAGATAGGCTCGGTGCCCAGATGTATCTATTTCAAGTAGAAACCGACCTGCACTTTGAGAGTACTATAAAAGGCGCCTGGTGCAGGTTATCGGCAATTCTGACACTGCACGCACCTTTTTCCCTCCTGAGGCGGAAGCCGGGAGGTCTCCTGTCTGTCCCTGTGTTTTTAAATCGCTTGTAACTCGTTTTTAGCAGCGTTTGTATTTGTCCTGTTTTTGCCCCACACCTGATCTTAGAGGTGTGCTTAGACCCCCCAGCGCCCAGCAGCACCCAGAAGTCTACTCTTACCCGTCCTGCTGTTCCGGTTCTGCTCTCGGCTGAGAGCACCGGGCGCCGGTTTTTGGCAGCCATCTTGGGTTGGGCTGGGTTGGGGACGCCATTGAGAGTACTATAAAAGGCGCCTGGTGCAGGTTATCGGCAATTCTGACACTGCACGCACCTTTTTCCCTCCTGAGGCGGAAGCCGGGAGGTCTCCTGTCTGTCCCTGTGTTTTTAAATCGCTTGTAACTCGTTTTTAGCAGCGTTTGTATTTGTCCTGTTTTTGCCCCACACCTGATCTTAGAGGTGTGCTGAGACCCCCCAGCGCCCAGCAGCACCCAGAAGTCTACTCTTACCCGTCCTGCTGTTCCGGTTCTGCTCTCGGCTGAGAGCACCGGGCGCCGGTTTTTGGCGGCCATCTTGGGTTGGGCTGGGTTGGGGACGCCATTGAGAGTACTATAAAAGGCGCCTGGTGCAGGTTATCGGCAATTCTGACACTGCACGCACCTTTTTCCCTCCTGAGGCGGAAGCAGGGAGGTCTCCTGTCTGTCCCTGTGTTTTTAAATCGCTTGTAACTCGTTTTTAGCAGCATTTGTATTTGTCCTGTTTTCGCCCCACACCTGATCTTAGAGGTGTGCTGAGACCCCCCAGCGCCCAGCAGCACCCAGAAGTCTACTCTTACCCGTCCTGCTGTTCCGGTTCTGCTCTCGGCTGAGAGCACCGGGCGCCGGTTTTTGGCGGCCATCTTGGGTTGGGCTGGGTTGGGGACGCCATTGAGAGTACTATAAAAGGCGCCTGGTGCAGGTTATCGGCAATTCTGACACTGCACGCACCTTTTTCCCTCCTGAGGCGGAAGCAGGGAGGTCTCCTGTCTGTCCCTGTGTTTTTAAATCGCTTGTAACTCGTTTTTAGCAGCATTTGTATTTGTCCTGTTTTCGCCCCACACCTGATCTTAGAGGTGGGCTGAGACCCCCCAGCGCCCAGCAGCACCCAGAAGTCTACTCTTACCCGTCCTGCTGTTCCGGTTCTGCTCTCGGCTGAGAGCACCGGGCGCCGGTTTTTGGCGGCCATCTTGGGTTGGGCTGGGTTGGGGACGCCATTGAGAGTACTATAAAAGGCGCCTGGTGCAGGTTATCGGCAATTCTGACACTGCACGCACCTTTTTCCCTCCTGAGGCGGAAGCAGGGAGGTCTCCTGTCTGTCCCTGTGTTTTTAAATCGCTTGTAACTCGTTTTTAGCAGCATTTGTATTTGTCCTGTTTTCGCCCCACACCTGATCTTAGAGGTGTGCTGAGACCCCCCAGCGCCCAGCAGCACCCAGAAGTCTACTCTTACCCGTCCTGCTGTTCCGGTTCTGCTCTCGGCTGAGAGCACCGGGCGCCGGTTTTTGGCGGCCATCTTGAGTTGGGCTGGGTTGGGGACGCCATTGAGAGTACTATAAAAACGGGCAGGGATGACTCCGCGCAGCG
The DNA here is from genome assembly GCF_964204655.1 of Triturus cristatus. Lineage (NCBI taxonomy): Eukaryota > Metazoa > Chordata > Amphibia > Caudata > Salamandridae > Triturus > Triturus cristatus. The sequence continues at coordinate 846,261,299 of NC_140584.1, read as the reverse complement.
GACGCGATCAGCGGGCGCGCCGGATCTGCGCCGGAGTCGTGCCAGAGTCGTGCCAGAGTCGTGCCAGAGTCGTGCCAGAGTCGTGCCAGAGTCGTGCCAGAGTCGTGCCAGAGTCGTGCCAGAGTCGTGCCAGAGTCGTGCCAGAGTCCTGCCCGTCTGCGCCCGTCCGGGCCCAGACGGGCTTAGGGCATACCACTCTGCTTAACTCTTCTAGCCCTCGGACCCCCTTTCACAGGTATTCGCGGGACACACTGCTTGCTCTACGCACGGCCAGACACCCCAGCTGTTGCTATTATTGGATTGAGGGTTCCGCATTTAAACATTGTCTTGCCTGCCGCCCGCATAACACTTGCAAGGACCCTGACTCACTGACTATGGCTCTGCTTAATTGCAGATCACTGCCTTGTCATGCCACGGAGGTTCACTCCATCCTTTTGGACCATAGTCTGGATGTTTTATTCCTGACGGAAACGTGGCTGACTACAGGTTCCGACCCCGACATTGTCAACGCTCTTCCCCCGGGATACCTCATGTTCCATCTTGATAGGCCGGATGGGAGAGGGGGTGGAGTGGCCATTGTCTACAGAGACACATTCTTATGCAAAGCAGTAGACTGCGGCATCAACAACGCTGAAAGTTGTCAGTTTACCCTTCGCGTCTCCTCTACTGTCTCTATTGCTGGCCTCCTTGTGTATCGGCCTCCCGCTACGCTAGGGAACTTTGTTGATTCTTTCATGGAGGCTGTTATCCCACTGGCTGCTGCCTCGTCCAACTTTGTCATTCTTGGGGACTTCAACTTTCATTTTGACGACCCCAATGACGTAGTAGCAAGGGATTTTCTAAGTTCGCTCGGGGCACTGGACCTACATCTCGTTAATATGGGAGCTACTCATACTAGAGGTCATCAGCTTGATGCGGTTTTTGCTAATTCTGTGAACCTACAGGCTCTCCAGATGTTGACTCTCCCCTGGACCGATCACCATCTCATTCCGTTTAGCTGGTTGCTGGGGAACCGGAGAGACCCCGCACCAAGACAACATATTGTGGAACGACTCTGGTCGAAGCTCCCGGTGGACAGTTGGGCGGAAGAACTAGCTAGAACCTGTCCTCCCCCCGTAGATGACCCCAACACCGCTGATCAGCTCTTGGGCGAATGGCTGACTAACTCCCTGGACTTACTGATCCCGAATAAAAGGAGGCTTGTCAGGGAGAGAAGAATTGGCTCTGCCCCCTGGTATACCCCCGAACTTAGGTGCATCAGAACCTCTTGTAAAAGGCTGGAACGTGCTTGGAGGAGAGAGCAGACGGAAGAAAGCCGGGCCAATTACAAAAGGGAGTTGAGGAAATATAAAAGCGCACTGAAGGACGCTAAAAAGATTTTCTTTAACGACAGGATTGAGAGAGCAAGCAATTCTTCTGGAGAATCGTTTAAAATCTTCAAGGAACTTCTGAAAGCCCCGGTCCCTCCAGTGTTGCATGATAATCCCAAAGAAAAATGTGAGGAACTGGCCAGCTTCTTCCATTCAAAAATAGAGAAAATCTTATCCTCCTTACCCATTATTCCTCAAAGCCATGAACCGGTTACTAGCCTCACAAGTTGCTCGATTGAGCTAGCATCTTTAGGCCCCTTCTCGGAAGAGGAGGTGATAAAAGTCCTGTTGGAGATGAAGAGTGGCTCCCCGAGTGACCCAGTTCCCATAAAACATCTTAAGCTCGTGGCTAACACCTTGTCAACTCCTCTGACTGATCTCTTGAACCCTTCACTCGCTCAGGGCATAGTGCCCCAGAGATGGAAAAAGGCTGTGGTGAAAGCCCTATTGAAAAAACCAGGACTGGATTCATCCAATTTGACCAACTTCAGGCCAATCTCACTTCTGCCTGGATTTTCTAAAATTGCAGAGAAGTTGGTCAACCGGCAGCTCTCTCACCACCTTGAGTCTAACCACCTGCTAGGAGATTCCCAGACTGGTTTTCGCCCCGGCCATGGAACAGACACTGCCTTGCTGGCAGTAGTGGAGGAGGCAAGGAGCACTCTAGATACAGGAGGGTCAGTGGCAGTGATCCTCCTGGACTTGAGTGCTGCCTTTGACACCGTGAGTCATCAGGTGCTCCTCCAACGTCTGTCAGAGGTAGGTGTCTCAGGGACGGCCCTGAAATGGTTGGGATCTTTTCTTTCTGACCGTTTCTACCAAGTCTGGGAAGGGTCAGAGCAATCTGCCCTAACCCCTCTTCAATGTGGAGTCCCGCAGGGCTCATCGCTGAGCCCTACCCTATTTAATATATATATGACTCCACTTGAAAGAGTGGTCGCCCCTTCAGGGGTGAAGATCGTCAGTTACGCTGATGATACTCAGCTGGTGGTGGGCCTCACTCAGCTGGCGGAACAACCTGAGGTGTTACACGACTGCCTTGCCAATGTTTATCGTTGGATGTCTATCTCCGCCCTAAAGCTTAATGGAGGTAAAACCGAGCTGATGCTCCTGGGCAATTCCAGCCCCTCCATTATTGGGAGCTGCTGGCCCCGGTCTCTTGGTGACCCACCATCCCCCAAGAAGGAGATCAAGTCCTTGGGAGTATGGTTGGAAGAAGACCTGTCCTTCAGGACTCATGCCAGGAAGACCGCAGGGGTTTGCTTTGGTTTACTGAGATCAGCCCGAAAGGTGCTACCTCTGCTTCCTGATCCAGCAAGGAAGCTGTTGATACGTGGCCTGATTCTATCGAGGCTCGATTATGGGAATGCGCTGTTTCTCGGTGCTCCTGAAGCGACCTTCAAAACCCTCCAACAGGTGCAAAACGCAGCTGCGAGAGTCCTTATGGATGTTCCCAGAAGGCAGTCTGCTGCTCCGGCCCTCAAAGCACTTCACTGGCTCCCCGTGAAGGAGCGGGTGAAATTTAAAGCGCTATGTACAGCCCACAAAATTTTACATGGCAAAGGCCCCCCCATCCTTGCTAACATGGCCCGTCCTTACAAACCCCCACGTCTGCTGCGCTCGGACCAAAAACACCTTTTGCAGTTAGCGAGAGTAAGAAGAGCTCGTTCTGGGGGCAGGCGTTTCTCTGTGCAAGTGGCCTCTCTTTGGAACTCTCTGCCCCTCAAGATTCGCTCAGAGCCCAAGATCCTACCATTCAGGAAACTTCTTAAGACCCACTTGTTTCCATAGTAGTGATTAGCTGAGTCTCTCCTTCGGGTCTGTTGCGCCGGGATGCCCCCGGGTAAGCTGAGCGCATTATAAATTTCATATTATTATTATTATTATTATTACTTTTATCTATTTTTAAGCAGCAGAAACATGTCAATTAGAAATTGTGAACATAGCATTAATGGTGCTAAATAGGTACTGTATGTTGAGTAGTTTGCATAGTGGGTGGTGGTAGCAGTTACTACCTCGTTGATAGTCCCTATGTACAAATCTAATTTGCTAAAACAAACTTGCCTAACATGCCTTAAAAACACAAAAAATTTACTTAAGGGTTTAATATTTTGTTTTACAGGAGATATCTCTTCAGTGAGGTTTTCAACAGTTTGAGTGGGTGGGTGGCATGGATTTCAGGCAGTAAAATGCTCCAGGTGAAAGGGTCTTAGATAATAGAAGGCGGTGCAGGGTGGTTTAGGTCAGATTTTGATTAGAGGATCTGAGATTACGAGTTATCGTACTGTGTGATAAGGTGTAAGAGCGGTAGCCATATGCTGGATTGGTTATTAATCTCAATAGCAATATTACCAGTTCAGAGAGCTCTGTACTTGCCAGTAAGACAGCCCATTTGGTGTTGGTGTGTTGACGTGAAGAGGACACGTGTAGGCTGAATAGAGTCTGTCTGGCAAAGGTGGGACCCTTGTCTAAAAGTGCATGGGAGAAGTGTGTTCAGTAATCCAGTCTCCACTTAATGGTAAGAGCGAGCAAGTAGTGAGCAGTTGAAGCATGCTGCTGTGGTTGTGTTGCTGAAGGCTTCCTTCTTCATGGATGCCCTGGAGTTCCCATCTGATGCTGTGAAATCCAGTGAATCTGGGGCCAATATAATATGGAAGAGGTGAGAGCGGAGGGTGTAATGGAGGCAGGAAAGTAAAGGACTTTGGTTGTGGTTTAGTACTGACAATCCTGGTTCCATCCACTGACATATGCTTGTGACAGAAATGCATGACTTGAGACAAAATTTGGGAAGGAAAATAATATTTAAGTGTCATCTGCATAGAGATGATATGAGAAGCCAAAGGAAGAAATAAATAATGCCACCGACAGAGGTGACGTCTAGTGAGAAGAAAAGATGGCGAAGGCCTGATCTGTGTGAGACACTCGCTGGGAACGAGACTAGGTGATGTTTTTACTCCCAGTTAACTATGGTCCCATTGACAGCTGTGCTCACCGCTGGTTAGCTGAGAGACGAGAGTAGCATGGGATAATCCACAGTGGCAACACATCTCCGATTGGAGGTAGTTTAGTAGGTTGTGCTGGAAACGTTTTTTAGCTTTGAGGTTGTAGGGGTCACAGAGTGTTCTGCTCAGCTGAGACTGCTGGTCATGCCTCCACGCAGTGGTTGAGACACCTCCCTGAAAGGGCCCTCTTCACTCTTAGCTGGACTTGAATGGAATCAGGTTGAATAATTTACAAATTGCCAGCTCCACCGTGAGACTCAAGCAACCAGTTAGGCAGCAAGTTAGTGCTGAGTTTCTTGGCGCTCTCTGTTTTGCATCGCCCTTCCTGGCCAGCTGAGGTTCGTCTTCGCCTGGTTTGTGTAACGAAGTTAGCAGTCTAGCAGTTGGGGGGCGGAGTGAGTAGGGTGGAGGGGAAGAGGAGGAGTCAGGAGAGAAGAGACAGTTAGAGTAGGGACAGTGTCGAGGTTGAATGTGAGGAATAAAGCTCCCAATATATATATATACACGAAGTGTCTGTGGTCCTTTGTAGCGCGATGCTACAACTGGCGACGAGGGTGGGATGACCAAGCCCCACTGACCACAGAGCTCCAGAGATTGTGGAGGAGCTGAGAGCGGCCACAGGAACGAGTGTGGACCTGCCTGAAGGGAGGAAGCCGATCGCGCTGAAACGCGACTCACGCTAGAAGCGTGTGCCTTGGATGACGCTGGTGAGTGCAGAAGTCGGGAGCCCACTCCGACCCTGCTGTGCGCCCAAGAGTGAAGAGAGAAGTGCCCCAATCCCGGAGACGCTGTCCCCGAAGGCCCGCCAGCGAGCGCCGTTGAGCGCGTTGAAGTCGAGCTGGAGAGCTCGTTGATACCGGCAGATCTCACGCTCGATGCGTGAGTTTTGGCATGCTGTCGCGAGGGAAAAGCGGGAAGCTGCAGAATAAGGCGGGAGCCCACCCCGACCTCACCTGATAGCTGTTGTCGCTGAGGAAAAGCAGGGCATGAAGAGTGTCACCCTTGAAGCTGCCCGCCGGTGAGTCCAGCATGGAAAGGACTGAATGAGCCAGGAGAGAAAGCCTTGTGCATGTGTAGTGACGGCGGCCATCTTGGAGTCAGGCGGCTTTCAAGACAGACCCCTTGAGTGTTGCAGAGCTGCCATCTTTAAGTCAGGCACCAGCAAATAAGCAAGCCTTGTCAAGCGCAAATAAACAAGCATTGGCACAAAGAAGCAAACAAGCATTGTTAAGTGCAAACAAACAAGCATTGTCAAGCGCAAATAAACAAGCATTGGCAAGAAGAAGTAAACAAGCATTGTCGAGTGCAAATAAACAAGCATTGACGTGAACGGATAAAGACACGGGCACCTACATAAGGGTGAGAATAAACAAACGACATTATGGCGACTCCTACTGTCGTGGGAGGATCACATCTGCGAGCCCCGGAACCCCCGACAGTGACCACAGGAGGGAGCATGGGCCCCAAGTGGCAAGAATGGGTGGAGGAGTTCGAAGATTATATTGAAGGATCCAAGGTGACGGAAGACAAAGAGAAGCTAATTGCCCTCCGCAACCTGGCAGGCCGGCAAATAAGCAAAATCATCAAGGATCTTTCGCCTGCTGAAACGGGGACGTATGACAAAGTGCGTGAGGCACTGAACAAAAAGTTCCTTCATAAAAGAAACGTAGATTATGAGCGCCATGCATTCCACCAAGCACGCCAAGGGAAGGTGGAAGCAATGAGTGCATTCATCACCCGGTTACGACGGCTGTCGAGATACTGCGAGTTTGAAACCTTCTCGCCTGACGCTGCCATCAAATCGCAAATCATAACCGGTTGCCATTCAGAAACACTCAGGAGACGGCTACTGAGGAAACCCCACGAATTAGAAGAGATTGAAGAAATGACCCGCATATATGACCAAGCGGAGGAACACGCTGCCACCATTGAAACAGGCCACAACGTCAGTCATGAGCAAGCGCACCGTGTTCAAGACCGACCTCGTAGCAGAAGGAAGTATTCGCGGGAGAATAAATGGAGACAGAGACCGTCGTCTCACCAACGACGCCCGGAGTACAGGAGAAAAGAAACAGGGCGAAGGGACCAAAAGCCGGAAAGGACTGGCCGATGTTATCGGTGTGGTTATGACTATCCCCATACAGACACCTGTCCGGCTATGGGTCAGCGATGCAGGAAATGTGGGCGATCCAATCACTTCGAAGCCATGTGTGGGGACTATCACAAAGAAAGGCGAGGTGGGACAATGAGATCGTCCCGCTCTGACACAAGAAAACATCACATTAGAGCTGTTCAAGGAGAGCCCAGGTGGTCCCCAGGTTCATCACATTCCAGCCGGGAATCACGCAGGTCACGTTGGGGACGCAGATCCCCATCTCAGGACTCGAGATCATCTTCCTCCAAAGACTCGACCTACACTGTGGAACACTTGAACCTGATTGCGGACCCTGATCAACTAAAACAGTATCCACATCTAGATATTAGAGTGGGGAATCACGACACCAAATTTATATGGGATAGCGGAACCTCGCTGAACTACATTTCAGTTACGGAACACGAGATAATGGTCCCGAAACCCCCACTAACTTTTGCACCAGTCCGTGTCTTTACGTGGATGTCCAAAAAACCGCTCCCCTGTCTGGGTAAATTCCAAACAACTCTCACCCATGACGACATCACTGTACCGGCGGTCATACATGTCATCAAGGGGCCTGACCCCGACTGCCTACTTAGCCTCCCCACTGCGGAGGGTCTTCATCTGGTGGAAGTCTTATTCACAGTCAACGACAATAAGAACTGTGTCAGCAAGTTTCCCAAATTACGTCCCGAACCAGGGAAGGCGGAGATCCCGGCTGACTACTTGCCCTGCCACCCTCTACCGTCGTCAGAATCCAAACCATCGATTGCTGAGGAGTATCTCTGTCAGTTGACCAGCAAAAGCAATCCACTGGCACCATTACAAATGACCACCCTACCCAGGATGACCACCCTACCCAGTGGAGTGTGGCAAGAAGTTGCCATGGACTTCTGTGGACCGCTGCAGTCCGGAAATTATGTGGCTGCCATAATTGACGAATATTCACGATTTCCCATCGCTCAAATAATATCGTCTACAAGCGCTTCCTGCACTCTCAAAGTGCTATATGAGACATTCGCAACATGGGGTGTCCCCAAGGAAGTCAAAACAGACAATGGGCCCCCATTCAATGGACACGAATTCAGTGCTTTTGCGAAACACATGGACTTTGAGCACAGAAAAGTCACACCGCTCTGGCCACAAGCGAATGGCACCATTGAGAGATTTATGGCTACGATTAAAAAGACATTTCAGCAAGCCACTGCTGAGAAGAGAGAACTGCAGGCAGCTCTGAATGAGGCTCTAAGAGCCTACAGGACAACTCCCCACTCAACAACCGGACAATGCCCTGCGACCCTCATGCTAGGGCGGCCAATGAGAAATTGTATCCCGACAGGGGAAGGTGCTCTGCAGGCGGTATCACCAAATAACATGCACCAGGAAATAGCTGTAACTGACAAGCATAACAAGGACAGAACGAAATCGTATGCCGATGCCAAGAGGAGGGCGAGGTCTCCATCTTTGCATGAAGGGGATCATGTCTTCATTAAACAGGAGCAGCAGAGAAAGACTGATTCCCGATTCCGTGACGAGCCATTATTAACTATCCAGCAGAAGGGCACGATGCTGACGGCGGAATCTGAACAATGCAGAATCACCAGGAACATCTCCCACTACAAGAGGTGTCCGCGAGACATAAAAGGACCGGGGGTGAGCCCGACTGACACTCCCTCACTTGAAGAACCTGATCCTAGTGATACAGGAGGCAGAGGTCAGCAGAGTGAGTCCGTGCTGAGCATGTCCACTGGGAACACGTAGTTGCGGCCATGTCGCGATGTTCAGCCACCAAAGAGACTCATTGTAGAGATGGACTGAAGCACTGTCTGTTTGTTTGTTTTATCAAGAAAAGGGGAGATGTAACGAAGTTAGCAGTCTAGCAGTTGGGGGGCGGAGCGAGTAGGGTGGAGGGGAAGAGGAGGAGTCAGGAGAGAAGAGGCAGTTAGAGTAGGAACAGTGTCGAGGTTGAATGTGAGGAATAAAGCTCCCAATATATATATATACACGAAGTGTCTGTGGTCGTTTGTAGCGCGATGCTACAGTTTGGACCGCGACATTATTCACTCCAATAGAGACATAGCAGTGTTCATACAAGGGCACATATTAGGGGCATACAACCGTTTTTTTAACTGTAAAGTTTTACCGAATTCACAACTCACCACTTTCCTTTTGCAAAGTGTCTTACTGTGGCTTCGCTTTCGCTCCTGCAGTTTTTCTTTAGACTGTGAAATAATGTTCACTGTATTTTGATAACGTTTACTCTATTAAAGCCCATCCAAGCGGTAAATGCGTTCAGAATTCTCCTCTGCAAGTTTAACTTTTACTAAGCGTTTGTCCTCACAAAGGGAACGTATGCATGATCCTTCGCTGCAAGTTCATATTTTGCAAAGCTTTTCTACATTGTACATGTGAAGAACATTATCAAGTGTATTTTAAGTCCTATGATATTTCTGAAATTGGGCACCAACTTCGATGCCAAGAGGTCAGTATAAGTGGCTTATAGCTCACGAGGAAGTCCATGTGCACCGCAAGCCTTTCCTCGTCCACGTTGGCTATGGCCATGGTATCCTTGGCTTCCTGGAGGGAGATTGTACTCCCAGTCCTACCCTACATTGAGGGGCCAATCTTGGTAGCAGCATCCTTTGTAGAGACTGGCCTATCCTTGAGTCCGTATCTTCCTCACTGTTATGGTATAATTGCTCATAGTAGTCTAGAAATGCTTTTTTATGCTTCCTGGGATCACTGGAGTGGCCCAGTCAGGTCCCTTCCGCTCATCAACCATGCTAGAAGCCTCCCAGATTTTGTCTCCCTCTGTGTGTTGGCAGGAAAGGTATGCCACGTGATCTAGAGAGCGTCTCTGCTCGACCAGGACAGCATGTTCCTCCTTGGCCTCACGTAAGTTGGCAGCCTGTTTAGGATTAAATTGATTTCACTGACTTTCATGTAAAGAATGAGCAAAACCTAATAACATATTGACTCACCTACAACCACTGGATGACGTGGAAAAAGAACCAAAAAAATCAACTACTGGGAAGGTGGAATGAGAAAGGAGACGGGGAGGGGTGTTTAAATATTCATAGGAGTCCTAGAGTGGGGCAGGACGGGAACGAGGAAGGAAGGCGAGATGCTCGCAAGCATGGACATCTCCCAACACAATCCAAGCGGGGGCTGCAACAGGGAGACGATTAAGTCTGTTAGGGGGTGTGCGCTGTGAGGCGTAGCTCTCGCAGGTGTGCAGGGCAGGTTAGCTCCTGAAAGCTCTGTGCCAGGAGCCTAAGGCAAGGACCCCAAGTTTTCGCAAATCGAGGGAGCTTATACTTGACGAAGGCTGTCAGTTTCTCAATACTCAGGAGGCTCATAGCTTATATAGCCACTCTGTGCACGTTGGCACTCCCTCCATTCCACTTCAACAAGAGAACCTGTTTGGCTGCGCATAACGCCAGGGAGATGGCACTCCCCCTGGCCGACCACGAGGGGTAGGTCATAGCTTTGGCGAGATACAGTAGGATGTAGTGGGAAAATTGGGGGAGCACAGTATCAAATATTTTATCATTGTCCGCTAGGACATCAGCCCAGTAACAGTGTAAATTAGGGCAATGCCATAAGAGGCGAGTCAATGTGCCTATGTGGGTACATTGGTGCCAACAGCTGTCATCCGTAACCCGCTTCCACTCAGCAGTTCTTGCCGGTGTATAGTACCAGGAATGTGAGATTTTAAGGAGGCTTACTTTCCCAGAGGCACTGCAGGTGGAGGAGTGGGCCCGTTGTAAGATGTCCAACTATTCCCTATCGAAGAATTGACATACGCACTTAGTTTCCCAGTGTGAGCGTGCAGGGGATGTGTTAGCATTGGGGAGCATGTTAAGGAGGGCGTAGATATCAGAAATAATTGCGTTTATCATCATGATGGGAGAGGAACCACTTCTCGAAGTGAGTAAGGAGTCTGCCTGAGTGGGGGCGTACTAGAGGATGTATTACCCAGCGCTTGAGGGAGGTGTAGCTCCAATATTCTGTGCCAGGTAAGCCATAGTCGGGTGTAGCAGTCTGTTTAGAATTAAAGACCACCTTACACTCAAGTTCAAGTATCCGAGTGTCAAGTGCAGTGAGTTGTTCATCGAACGGTCTCTGGACACCTATACTGGTTCTCAAGCAGTGGCCGCTGAGTGTCACCTTAAAAGCTTCCCAGATATTAGCATAGTAGCTGGCAGAGCCTTCGTTTTCCTCAAAGCAGTGACCTATGAATTGCAATAAGGTTTCTTTCAATGCAGAATCTTAAGGAATTACATGGAAGCCCCCACGTGGATATAGGCACTATACCCTTTCCCCAGGAAATATGGGGCATAAATGGGTTATGATCTGATATAGTAGGTATCAAGGATTCGGTTGGATCTACCTCATAGAACAGGCTATATTGGCATATTATTCAATCAAGACAAACTTGGACTTTGTGAACCACAGAATTAAATGAATATTTATGCAATGGTGCTGGTGCCACTACGGGTCCCCAAGGAACCATTGCACCATCTAATGTCTGAGTGCCCATGCTGTCAGGCACACTGAAGAGTTGGTAAGAGGGGTTGTGAATTGTCCAGGTATACATCGAATATCCCATTAAAATCTGCACCAATAGTAGTAGGATGGCCAGGGATAGAGAAGTGTAGAATGTTGCTTTCCTTGTGTTTGGAGTGTAAATGCTTTCTAATAAAAGGGATCTACCAAACAACCTACCCTCTGCAAAGACGTATCTGCCATTAGAGTCCATAAACTTGTTACATGTTGCTTGTTACAAATGGGATCTCATGGCAAATCCAAATAAGCGCCCGTAGCATATGACGAGCATGCCATTGAAAACACTTGCCCTGCCATCTAGATTGGAGTCGACAACTTTCTTTATTATCCAGTTGCGTCTCCTGGGAATGGCCACTTGGAACCCCCAACAATGCAGATACAAATGTACTTTATATTGTTTAGACATTGTGGACATCCTTCTGAAATTCCAGGTTAAGATTCTGTAATATGTAGTTGTAATCATGCATGCCTTTACCACGCAGGCTTTACAGTGCATGCGTCTTAACCATGCATGCTTTTACCATGCAAACGTTTACAATTAAAGTGTCTTTATCACTCCTGCCTTTACAATGAAAATGAAAGTATTGCACAGGAAAGTGTATTATATATACACATTCTGTATTCCAGGTCACTTACTATTCCCAATGCCCAATGGGGCAGGAGTTTGGACACTTAATAACGGCAGCTATTTTCAGTGACATGTCATAATAATCACATTATATGAACAATTCTAGAAATGTATGGCATTCTTAACCAGTATAACTTAGATGGTATGTTATATTAATTTAATTGTAAAGCGCATCGGTTACCCTGGGGTGTCCTGGCACTAGTTACCTACTCTTCCGGCTATCGCCAAGAAAAATCTGATTATTAGATAGCAGCAGGGAGCTCTAATTATTTAACAACCAAGTCTTCAGAGCCCTTCTAAAGGACAGCAGATCAGGTGCCTTTCTAAGCTGGGCCGGAAGATCATTCCACGCCTTGGCAGCTCCGTATACAAATCTTCGGCCTCCCCAGGAGACCTTTTTTATTTTCGGGACAATCACCATTTTAGCACCTGAAGAACGGAAATTTCTTATGGGTGTGTACCAGCTAAATTGATTCTGCAAATATTCTGGACCAACACCATGAAGAGCTTTAAAAACGGTGCTCAAAGATTTAAAGAGTACCCGCTTCCTAACCGGGAGCCAAGGTAACTTTTTAATTTCAGTGGAGATAGCTGCAAATTTAGGGACCCCAGTGAGTAGTCTGGCAGCTGCATTTTGAAGCCTTTGCAGTTTATTCAAGAAGTGTTCCTGAATATTTAAGTAGAGGCCATTACAATAGTCAAGCCTTGACAACACAAGGGCAGTGACCACTGTTTTCTGACCCCCTGCTGGCAAGAAAGGCATAATCTTTTTTACTGTTTTTAATACAAAGGCTGTAGATGAGGAAACTGAGTTAATTTGGTCACCCAGATTCAGTTTATCATCGACAATTACTCCCAAGTTTTTTACTTTCTTTACTGGGGCAGGGAGTGTCACCATAGTGACGGGCCACCAATTTGAATTCCAGAAATTGGGAGCATTCCCAAAAATTATCACCTCTGTTTTATTAGAATTCAGCTTCAAGCAGTTTTTTGCCATCCAGCCATTCACTGCTACCATGCATTTATGAAAGCAGTTGCCCATGCCTCGCTCCAGTCCTGGCCGAAGAGATAGCACAATTTGGGTATCGTCGGCATAAGATGTAAGATCGAAACCCAAGGTCTTGATAATAGGGGCCAGAGATGAGACATAGACGTTGAACAGAGTCGGGCTCAATGAAGACCCCTGTGGAACCCCACAGGGCAGCACAAATGGCCTTGAACAATGTTCACCCATGGAGACCACTTGAGATCTATCAGTAAGGAAAACTTTTATAAGATTCAAGGCCTTGCCCTGAAGTCCGCAGGACTTTAACCGGTCCATCAAAAGCTCATGGTGGACCGTGTCAAAGGTCGCGGACAGATCTAGTAGTATCAGGGCGGCCCTTCCACCCTGATCGACAACCTTCCTGATCTCGTCTGTAGTTTTCATGAGGGCCGACTCCGTCCTATGGCCACTTCTGAAGCCATATTGGGTTGAATCCAAGGTCTAGGTTCTATGGAGGAAAGCCCCGAACTGTGTATTCAGTGCCTTTTCTATCATTTTAGCTGTTAGCGGGAGCCTAGATATTGGGCGAAAATTGAAGGGATCAGCCGGATCTAAATTGGGCTTTTTTAGAAGGGGTAAAATTGAAACCCTCTTCCAGAGCCTAGGAAAGCATCCGGTATCAATCATGGTATTGAAAACTGGTGTGAGTGCCGTGCTAAATGGTTCTACTGCTAGATAATATTGTTTAAAGAGAAAATTGCCTTTATATTTTATGACATTTGAGGGTGACTCAACACAATGTGTGTCAATTTTATTTGAAATTGTTTTTCTTGGCCCACTCGCTGTAAATAGCTGTTTTTCGACTTTCTCTGACCTAGCATCTGATGTTATAAGATGGCCGCCACTGTAAGCTGAACAGTCAATGCATTTGTGCAGACATCCCCTTTTCTATGTTTACTTACTTCCTGTTTATTAGTTGCCCGGTAACTGCGTATCAGCGCCGTGACAAAGGCGTCACGCTGAAACGCATAGACACTTTTTACTGATTTGTTTACTTGATGTAATAAAACTCCATCTTGAATAACGCAAGCCCTGTTAAATGCCGTTCCTCCCTGGTGGATTTTGTGGGTAGGAGGTCTCATATTTATATACATCTTCTCGCTGGAATATTCCCACTCAAACTTGTGGCCCCCAGGAGTAGCGCATGCTTGGGTGTGGATTCCCAGGAATATCAGGACGGCAACTTCGCAACAGTAAACAGACAAGTAGGAAAAAGCATGCGCATTCCCAGCAGATAGTGGTCAAGATACTATGGTGTTGAAACGCATTGAGAGTGCTGCTCAATTAAACTGAACTTGCAACTATCTGCTGGGAGTGCGCCTTTGTACTTGACTGTTGTGAAGTTGCTGTCCTGATATATATATATATATGTAGTCTGTCCACAAAGTAACAAAGCTGCATACGCGAACTCCTTCTACCAATAAAGGTTCAATCCATAGTATTTTACAGGAAAAGGTTTATTCCATTATTTCGCAGTTCCCAGCCGACAAAAAACCTACGCGTTTCGGCGTTCTCCGCCTTTCTCACGGGTATGAAATACAAACAAACCGACAGTATTTCATAAACGTTACAAGTGACGTAAAAAACGTGCTCACCTTAAGAATAAACAGAGGGCCAGTGCATACCAAATACCACTCAATCATTAAAACAGGTCGGCCATTTTGTAATGGTAAAATATCCCATACAATTCATTGCATTTTAATCTACCCCAATCGATCTCACAAACGGGGCACTGTAGAATATTTGATAATATGCTAAGATCAACAAAGAACAAAATTATGTCTCAAATAGACTCACATATTGCATAATATATGATCAGGTATTTCAGAGACTGTTTTCATGTGAAATTTCATAGATTAAAGAATTCTTTGTTAACATGATGCGAATCAGAAGTCTGACACTGCACACTTTCAGAAGTTATCACGTACATAATGTCCCCAATGGACAAAATACAGTGAGCCAACAGTCCGAAGTCATAATTGAATTGCAGTCAACATTGGAGTCATATTTGTGTATAGGAGTATACCCATAGATATTCAAACTATCTGCAAATCATCCAATTAGACATGGGTGGGCTCGCTCCATACAGCAATCTGCACCGTCTGTCACCGTGCCTCTATTTTGCTGACATCTGTGATCTTGGTATTATGTCCTCATTGGATTTCACCCATGTTGTTCAGTCCAATCCCAGGCCTCCTCTGGTTCAGTAAAGAAAAGTGATTGGTGGGTAGTCATTATTTTTTAACCTAACTGAGAACAAGAGGGCCTGGCTGCCCCAGGCTGAAAGATCCTCGGGCAGCCTTGTCAGACAGGCAGGGACTAATAAAATGAATGGTATTTAGAGCCTTCTGTCCTCTCTGGCATACCCACAATGCAGTTGTGATTGTGCTTAGTCCTTCCTTTGGTCTCTGCCTCCCTGCTCTCTAAGAAGTGCACTCGGTCTATCAGCGCCTGTACCTTTGCTTGGAGATCAATTATCTGCAGGAGCAGTTTCTGTAATGAAGAGTTCACTTTGCTCATCCTGTTGGAATGTTTCCTCTGGTAATCTCTTAAAAGGCTGCACGAGTAGACCCACTCACAGCTAATTCTTGACTGGTGGTGAATGTTCACTTGATTCAGCATTTCGTCCATCATCTGTTCTTTTTGCATCAGTGTCAATGATGGCCTGCCCTTTAATGGCTTTATTTAATTCTAACAATACTAACATATGCTCTAGTTGCCATCCATGTTAGTGATGTGCATTAACAAAATATTAACTAGATAACAAACAGGTGTTCAGAAAATGCTTTAAAACCTTTAGAGGGATGCAGGCGCTACATTTTAGGTTGTGCGGCTGGGGATGGGAGTGGTAGAAGTCGTATAGCAAGTGTGGCTTATTTGCACTCAAAGTAGTTCCCTTTATGCTACAGGCTACAAATCCAGAATGTGTTTTTAGACATTTTTTTAATTTATACTTATATTGATGAGGACCCAGAAGACCCACCACAACAATAACGATTTACAAAATGTATGAAGACACAAAATAAACATTGGCAAATCCAAAAGGCTTGTAATCAACATCATACCTATTGGGTTTGCAAATGCTTGTTATTCTCGCTCGCGAGTACTGCTCAGCTGTTGGTGTCGGCTGCAGAAAGGCCGGAGGGAGCTTCGTGGGTACAGTGCTGACTGCTGTCTCGCTGACGTTTGATATTCCTGGCTCAGCACCATTTGCCCGTGGGTGAGAAGACGGCAGGGGGCCTGCCGTGGCACGTCGGCCTCCCCAGCACCTGGGCTGTGTGTCCTGTTGGTCTGGGGATGCCAGCTCGGCACACTGGCCTATTCAGCATTTCTTCGGGTGTGGCTCGGTGACTGGGATCACCCGGCTTTTCGGAATCGGGAATGTTGAAATGGGGGATTTAGCAACTGAATGATTACAATGCATGTCTTTGTGATGAGACACGAGCACCACAGTTTTATATGGAACTGGAAGGAAGGTACGGTCCAGGTCAATGTGAACACTTCACAGTGGAGTGCTCGGGATTTTAATGGGGCATGACATGCACATTCAGTAGGACCACTGTGCGTTCAGCTCGACAGCACCAGCACAGCATAGCTCAGCAGGACCGCCTTCTTTCTGAGAAGCAACTCATGCCCGATAAGGCACCCACACTCCTTGTTTTCTGTTTGAACAGGAGGTGGTAACACAACGTGCTCTTCAAAGAGAGGTATTGGCAGTTATTCCTAAGCATGCCCCGTAGAAGGCAGGCATAGCGCCGAGTCTGCGCTGCGTCTGTGCTGCACAAGGCGCTCTCAGCTCCTCGGTTCCCACTAACATTCGATCTCGTGTGGTGGGGGCCGCCTGCGTGCTTGAGGGTACCGACATCCATTCATAATTGGAAGAAAGAAGATTGCGGCTTAAAATATTGCAAAAATCGGACAGAGATTGAAATGGACTGGGCTGTGAATGCAAGCCCCGAGCGCTCATCTTTGTTAGGACGAGGAAGCAGTAGTTTGACTTTGCCTGCTGCATCTCACGATTCTCTTAACACACGCCCTTTCCCCCACACCATTCATCAACACATTCAAATACATTACACATTTCTTTTACTCTCCTTTTTTTTAATTAAGCATCAACAGTTTCTATCACTCTACCAGCCAAATAGTATCTTTCTTTAAAAAAGCTGTACTGATTTCTTGTCACCCTCCCTCATACTGACCCATCCTCCTCTCTGGCAAAATTTGTGGCACCAATGAAACCACTCTAGGAGCACCAGGGTGATACTTCTGTCTGATCACACTCTTCAGCACTCACACCCATCCATGACAGCAGTTAAACCATAGACCTCATCCTGCTCCGTGCCCATTCATCCAAATCTCCTCTACAACCAGGGACCCCTCCTCCCACTCCACAAAGCTCACTCTCCATACGCATCTCCGCATCATGGGGGCGTTCATATGCAAACGCAAGGAGATGATGGAGCGCTGAAACTTTTCAGACACTCACCCACCGTCACAGATCTGGGTTGAATCCATCATCATTCTTTAGCTCACTTCGCCACCTCAGTTCAGACCCAGCTACATGCAAATCAGTCTTGACCCTGTGCCTCATGGGAACAGTCCAGCCCGAACTGCCAAGCCAGGTCTTCCCTGAACCAGAAACAAGCATCCTAGGACCGGTTTCTGGGTAACACCCTTCATCAGCCAGGCTAGCTTGAATCTAGTGGCAAAGTGAGCAAAGGACCCACGTCTGGGCATACCCTGCCAACTCAGGGCGAACAAATCAAACACACCTCTGGTGCTCACCTATCTCCCAACCCAAATAAAAATACAGATGTATTTAGGAAGAATGAGGCTTGCATGTGCTGCTGGACCCGAAAACACTAAGACCTTGTCTGAGCCACTTTCCCAGAGGAGCTTGGAGGATGGAAGCAGTGTCTGTGCGAAGCTGGCACCAAAAAGCTGACCAGAATATGTCTGTGACAAGATACTCCCACTCTGGGCCACTGCAACTTAAGGTTACCTTATTTGCAAACTCCGAGGGATAACCGTCAATTGGTCTTGCCATCTCTCTTCAGCCGCTACCTCGCAGCAGCTGGAGAAGGCTGCCCTGGAACTGCAGCGTGCATGCCATGCCAGAAGCAGGAGAGGGCTGGGCACTGCCGGCTGACTGCCGCCCACCAGCAGAATTCCTTTTGGGCTTTACTGTGGGGAGTGGAAGACTGCATGACGCTATGCTGAACTACTAGGACCTGGACTCAATGTCCCACCACCCCCCTGTTCTTGGAGGGGCGGAGACCTCTTGGAAGCATTGCTGCACTAGCGCAGGTCGCGCTGCCAGCGGGCTGTGATATTTTTAAATACCTTTAGCTTATCTTGGTTGCTTTTCTTTTGTTATCCCCTGATTTTATCCACCGCTCTGCTGGGCTTCTGTCCCCTCACCCGCATTTAATTTGTTGAAAACGCACCGCCATTGGCGGGTCCGGGTCCTGGGGCTGGATAGCTGTGGGGGCCATCTTGGTTTGGGGTGAGTGTGTCCTTGCGCGGGCGCCATCTTGGAGCGTCCCGACGCTCGAGCTGGTTTGGGAGACGCCTATTTAAGGCGGACTTACACTGCTAGTGTTCTGATCATTGCTGCACTAGCGCAGGTCGCGCTGCCAGCGGGCTGTGATATTTTTAAATACCTTTAGCTTATCTTGGTTGCTTTTCTTTTGTTATCCCCTGATTTTATCCACCGCTCTGCTGGGCTTCTGTCCCCTCACCCGCATTTAATTTGTTGAAAACGCACCGCCATTGGCGGGTCCGGGTCCTGGGGCTGGATAGCTGTGGGGGCCATCTTGGTTTGGGGTGAGTGTGTCCTTGCGCGGGCGCCATCTTGGAGCGTCCCGACGCTCGAGCTGGTTTGGGAGACGCCTATTTATAGTCGTCCTCTCCCGCGCAGCGGGAACGCGCAGTGGGACGCCGTCGCGTAGCCGGAGTCGTGCCAGAGTCCTGCCCGTCTGCGGTCGTCCGCGTCGAGGTGCGGGTGCGGGTGCGGGCTATGGACTCTGGCCTCCTGCCAATGCACCATCATGTGTAATATAGCGACATTCAAGTACGATCGTGCTGATCTCTTTTCCATAAGAGACAGCCTTTTGGCGTGTAACCCTGTCCCTGTACCTCCTCTATCGGGACCTTATGATTGCTCTTGCAGTAGTTTTTCCCTGGCCACTCCCATTGGGGTACGATCTGCTGAAGGGACTGCCCGTAGCATTCACACGGATTGCACCAAGCAGAAACTCAACATATGGAGCTTGAATGTTAGCTCTTTGGTCAAGCACTATCAGTCATTACGGGACATGATAGATATGGACCTTCCTGACATCATCTTACTTATCGAAACTTGGTTACAGGACGCTGACACTGCCATTATAAATCTGGCTTTCCCCTCTACCTACACGGTGTTTACTTTGAACCGCTCGACTAGGGGAGGTGGTATAGCTATGGCGACTAACCCTGCTTCCCAGCTGAGTGGAAGGCTTTGGATCTTCCAATGTGTGAGAGCGCCTTGTTTAAGGTAAGGATCAGTCATCAATTTACCTTCAGTGGTGTGCTTATCTATCGTCCACCTGGGAACGACACTGTTTTTAAGGCCGCCCTTGCGGATGTGGTTGGCTCGCTGGCTCCTAGGTGTGCTAACTTTAGCATAGTAGGTGACTTAAATATACATCTTGATCAGACGTCATCTCCATCCATCAGCTCCTTGTTAGCGGACCTGGAAGCGATGCAATTTAACCAACTAGTCACCTCCCCCACCCATATAGGAGGTCATATACTTGACCCCTTTTTTACCACCTTAGTTCGGGCTAGATCATCTGACCCGATGGTGGTGGGTTGGACTGACCATCTGCTGGTTAAGGTGTCATGTCCCCTAGAAACTCCGCAATTTAAACCTGTGGATAAACAGATCTTAAAGCGCAACTGGCGTAAACTCAAGTTGGAGGAGTTTGGCAGGATATTGGAGGCACAACCTCTGGGCAAACTGCAGAATGTGGAACAGGGATATGAACAGTATTGTAACTGGGTCCTTACTGCCCTCGACTCTCTTATACCTCTGCGCTGGGCTAAATGTCACGTTAAAAATCGCAGCCCTTGGTATAATGAGACTCTTGCCGAACTCAAGAGAACTTGCAGGCAAGCTGAGAGGGCCTGGCGAAAATCCTTTGATCCCACGTTAAAATCACTGTACTTTGCCCAGCTTAAGACCTATCACAGAGCTATCTGTCAAACCCGGGCTGCCTATTATGCAGCTGAGTTTTCCAGCAGCCCTAACCCTTCTAAGTTAATCTTCAAGGTACTCAAAGACCTGATGGGGAAACGGGCCACCTCGCAAGAAATCTGCACGGACTCTCACTGTGAAAGTCTGGCATCCTTTTTCGTGGGGAAGGTGCAGACAATCTATCTAAGATTTATACCTTCTGTTTCCGGGGATGCTCTTAGTGATATGAAGGTCTCGGTGTCCGAAACTCTGTCCATCCTGCCGGCCATGTCTAACGAGGCATTTGACACTCTGAGCCTTAAAATTAAATCTGGCTCCCCCTTAGACCCACTGAAGCCGGAGTTCCTTATCCGTCTCCCGCCTCTCTGTCGTGAACCCATTCTGGACGTGATTAATCTTTCCCTCAGTGAGGGCGTGGTCCCGCCATCCTGGAAGCAAGCTGTGGTCAGCCCCATTCTGAAGAAACCCAACTCTGACCCCTTGCTCCCGGAGAATTACCGGCCCATCTCCCTCCTGCCTTGGACCGCCAAGGTCACTGAGGCACACGTGAATTCCATCCTGTCTGCCCATCTCTCTCGTAATAACATTCTTGACGAGAGCCAAAATGGTTTCCGCGCCCAACACAGCACCGAAACTGCTTTGCTCTTCATGACCGAGCATTTGCGGTCAGTGCTGGATGCGGGGCAGACTGCGGCGCTCCTACTATTAGACCTGAGCGCCGCGTTTGACACGGTGTCACATGACATTTTGTTGCGGCGTTTGGAGGAAGTGGGTATTGAGGGGAAGGCTCTTCAGTGGTTCCGCTCCTTCCTCTCGGACCGGTTTTTCAAAGTAGCCATTCCACCTGGCCAGTCCTCTTTCCATTCTTTGGAACTGGGAGTCCCTCAGGGCTCTGCTTTAAGCCCCACATTGTTCAACTTGTATGTGAAACCGTTGGCCGCTGTCGTCAGGCAATGTGGCCTTACTATGACATCGTATGCCGACGACACGCAGCTGGCGGTGACACTCAGTGGGGACCCTGAGGTGACTGCGCCCAGGTTCCGTGCAGGACTTACAGCTGTGGCTAGTTGGATGCGTAGCAACTGCCTACAGCTTAATGCTAAGAAAACCGAGGTCCTGGTTGTGGGGAAGCAGGCGGAACTTTGGGGAGACCAGTGGTGGCCTTCTGATCTGGGGGTGTCCCCCATTCCAGCGGCCGAAGTTAAAAATCTGGGGGTTTGGCTGGATTCCAATCTTTCTTATACCAGCCATACAAAGAAGATAGCAGCTACCTGTTTTGGTATTCTGCGAGGGCTGAGGCCAGTCCTCAAATTCTTTGACCCCCCCACTCGGCAACTGGTGGTTCAGGCCTCTATTCTTTCCCGGCTGGATTACGGGAGTGCCTTGCTACTTGGAGTCAACCAGGCTGAGGCGACTAGGCTTCAGAGGGTGCAGAACGCTGCTGCACGGGCCATTGTTGGCCTTCCAAGTCGAGGCTCTGTCTCTGCTGTTCTGACCTCCCTGCACTGGCTTCCGGTCAGACAGAGAATCAAATTTAAGGCTCTCTGTCTGACATTCAAGATCCTGAAGCTTTCCTCTCCCCCTGCTTTGGCGGGCCTTATTTCTCCATACATCCCCATGCGGTCTCTCAGGTCTGAATCTTACCATCTGGCGACCAAGCCTAGGTTCAGGCTAAGTAGGATGGGAGGTCGCTCTTTTCGTGTCCTGGCGGCTGAACTATGGAATTCCCTTCCTTTACACATTCGCGCCCTAAATAGCTTGACTCTTTTTAGACGCGCCATTAAAACACATCTGTTTGCCTCTGCTATTTGATCTTTCTCTTTCTTAGCCTTGACCTGTTGTGTTGTGTACCTGATCAGGCGCCAGGACGCCCCTTTGCTGGGGCTGCTGTGCGCCTAATAAAAGTTATTAACATAACATAACATAACATAAATGTGTCGCACAAAGACCGCAACGTGGGATGCTCAGCTAAACTACTGGGATCTGGACTCAATCTCCCAGCATCCCCCTATCCATGGAGGGGCTGCAGCCCGCTTGACAGTGCTTAAAAGTGGGTACGGAGCCCACAGCATGGGACCATGGGACTCTGTGCTCTGCTTGGACCGCCAATCTAAGACTAAAGCAGCAGCCAGGCCGATGTAACCAGACTGCAGCTTCGCCAGTAGCCCCGATCTATTCCTCAAACCTTAAACCAGGTAATTCACGAGGGGTACTGCAGTGCTGTTTACATTTCACATGTTACCTCATCTTACATACCCAAAGAGCATATGCTTTTACCAGACGTGCTTTTCTAGTTATCTCAATTGCAGCAGGTGATTCTTGTATAGCGCATAAAGTTAAATTAGTCACCTCCAGGTGTCTGTAAATAAATTCAGGTTACAGGGCATAATTGAGAGCTCTGAAATTAAGGATTAAGGCAGTGGAACTTCTTGCAGTGCCTGCTGGTGACTCATAAAGGAATTCAGACCACATGCTCATCCAGCCACTGGCCTCATACAGAGTGCACAAAAGGGTGGTAAAACCTCCCCTTTAGGCCATAAATGTCATGTCTGTGATGTAGTCCCTGTGTACATTTCACGTTTTACTCCATCTTGCATTCACCAAGAGTATAGGTTATCCAGCTGTTTTTTGTGTGTTTTTATGCAACCTGTGGCATATTCTTAGTGCATATCCTATTTGCAGAGGTGCCTCCAGTGAGTTCAACATGCGAGTGGGTGTTTACGATGGGACATAATTGGGAGCTCTGAAGAAAGAGCATTGCACCTTATTTAGGGTGGAAGGTATAATGTCCTTATTTCTGTCAGGTAATACCTGGAAGTGAGGGACAGAAAAAAACAAATGGTCACCCCCACACAGAGGGAAACACTCCTTGGGTGTGGGGGGGGGGGGGGGGGTCATTGGTTATTTTTCAAAAACAAACTCCCACTTTGGGAGTTTTCTTCTGGAAAGAAAAAACTTTGTGAAATTTGGTGAATGACTGTCAAACGGGATGTCGGCCATCCAACATTTTGTACCTTGAAGGAAACTGCCATCATAGTGGTTCCTAAGAAGGTACAGAGATCACCACTGGGCCAGGGGCAATCCCTAAATTTGGGGGTTGGTAATCCATCAGGGTGCCAGACCTAAAGTACTCGGCCATCCTTACGGACTGTACTCCACCCGTCAAACTTGAAATCTGAATCTAATGAGTTTGAGAGACTGCACACTATTTTTTTCAACTATTAAATTGAAGTGCTTTCCGATTCTTGCCTGGTGCTGGTAAATTATTAAACAAAGTATGTAAAAAGGTATATAACAGTGCTATAAAGTCTTTATTAACCTGAAACATGAAGTGGCCACCTGGCAACACTGACAGAGACCCGGCTGCCACACAGACCTGGGCTACTGAGAAAAGTATAGACAATATGAGCAGCCATCATGGCAGAGTGGGACACTGAGCAACATATTAACAGAACCATGCAGTATCCGAGCTGCCCCCCAATACGAGTGACCGCATCCTGGGGTATCTGAGCAATGCTCGGGTGTACGTCGGCAGCACCCTGCTGCTTTAGGAAAAAAGATGTGTAAGATTTACAGGCCTGTTTCTATTTATGAGACTTGACAGCATGTACTTTGTATGAATACAAAGAATAGCCAAATATAAAACTCACTGTAATTAAAGACAGCGGAGTGATAGAGCGATGGTGCAATTTATTCTGACTTCACTTAAAAAAAATATATTTTTATTAAATTAGAATTAATCAGATTACAGCCCCCTAATCATCCAATGGGAGCACAACAATAAACCAACTTATTAACAACACTAAATTCCATATCACATAGGCAGATGTGGAAATAACATGATTATAGTACAATACTAGGGGCAAAGTTTAACAACGTAAAAAAAGGAAACATTTTGTACACACATTCTACCTGCCCACGAGCGTTCCTGTGCCTTGATCTACAGATCCCAACTAAACTGTGCCCAGATTCTATCTAACCTCTGAAATTATTGAACACCCCCTACTCTAGTCAATGCCAATTCAGTGTCCATATATTTGCCGAATAGTTGCCCACCATTCTGCAGCCCACGGTGGGACTGCTGGTACTCATGATCTGGCTATACAAAGTCTGGCTGATACTATAAGTATGGACAATAGTAATCTAAGCCCAATGTCGAATTCCAACCTATAGGCAAACATTATTTCCGTGGGAGTTAACTGAAGTTCAAAACCAGAGCTTGCAGTAGCTAGCTTACCCACGTCCTTCCAAAATGCCTTCAAACCAAGACATGCATGTATAACATGTGCAAAATGTCTGCTTCATGACATCTGCACTTGGGGCACCTTGTTTGATCTGGATAAAGGTTTGCACCCTAGCTCATCAGTTTTTCTGGCATACAATACAGCATGCAGACTGTCTTAAATTGCTGTAATTTTAATTTGACTGAATGTACAGCTCCCTCCACCGTTTCTAAAGCCCGATATATTTCAGATGGAAGCACCTCATAAGGGAGCACCATGCTCCATACAGCAGCCAGGCGGCTGCTCTCGCTGCTCCTATGCTCGCTCCTTGATAAATGGTGCTAATGAGCGATTTCCAACTGGCTTTAAGAATAGTTGTCAAACGAGCGTGAGCTTCCAATTAGAGTAGCTCCTTGCCTTCGGTGAGAAAAGAATCCCCAAATTGTAAATATTTTTTTTATTGTTGGTGCAGTAGATTAAACCCGTTTTGTTGCTCGGTGAAGGTGCGAAAACCATTTATACCAAACAACTGCCCAATCATAAATCTGCCTAGACTGTGTCATACCTCACAAGCCTGATCATGGAACACCTCAGGAAAACCTGGGTTATTCCACAGAGGCGTGATCTCATGCAGCAGTTTTATAGAAAATTTAGCACAGATCTCCAGCCAGATTGTTACTGCATCCCATGCAAGCTTGAACCTTACTCGCTTGTAATAGTTTGGTTTAAGATTCCTATAGAAAAAGAGCCTGCTATCGGGCCCTAACGCTAAATAGTACCCCGAAACAGATATATCTGGTGTTACTGGAGCGAGCAAAGTGCATAAGTGCCCTGCAAACGCTGCCCAAAAATATAATTTAAAATCTAGCAACTGGTAACTTCAAGAAGTCTTATTGAACGCCTTGAGCGCCTGTACTCCCAAATAAAACGACATAATGCACCTTCTAACTTCTTTTAAAAAGCAGTTGGAACCCTAAGCGGAAGAGAGTGAAAAAGATGCAGACATTTTGGGAGGACATTCATTAGGTCTCGCCTACTTAGCGCGCATGCGCTACAAAGGCAAAAAGACCTTTTGCAATTGCTTTGGCTTTTCAGCCAAAAACGTGCATGCGTTCCATTGCCTTCAATGGCAACGTGTGCACGTGTGGAGATTCACTTGCGGGAGCGCGCGGCGCCATATGGTAGCAATTATCGCTCCTGGCGCTGCTCGCTCTCGCAAGTGAAACACTTTCACTCGCCCCCTCCTCTTGCCCCTCCCCTGCTGCCTCTTTCTAGTGCGAGGACCGCGTTTGTTGATTTTCCGAAGTCTGTTGTTTCCGAAGTTAATCTCTGCAATAAAAGCAATACCTCTGAGGAAAAGCTAGTGGATCTTTTTTCTTTCCCATAATATGTATGCAGTGAACATGATTAAAATGTAATTTATTCAGAAGTCAGGCATGGTTATTTTGTCCAGCTGGCAAAAGACCAGCCCTCGCATGCTCCTCTTCGCTAACACTATGTGTTTGCCCGATAAATGGCATCAGCGGTGCGAGAGTGCCTGTTTATGTACAGTTATTTTCGCAGTTCCTGGTTCGCAGGAACCAATTTATTTTGGTTTCATCATTACTTTATCGAATTGTATCTTTTAAGGAACCCATTCCACGACGTTTTGATTCTAGTCTCCACTATTCTTGGCATCCGGACCGCATATGATGAAATACTCAGGGTTTCAAAAATGAATGGAGAAGGATTGTGTAGCGTCCAATTTACCCAACACGGCAGCTTGTTACCCGTTGACATTCCTGCACGAGAGAAGCAACCACATGCAGCGCTGTGCATCTCTGTCCTACCAATAATAATGAACTGACTGACCAGCAAAACCCACATGTGCAGATTTTGATTTAACCTGTTCTCCGCCACAGGAAGGAAGGAGCCTATTTTTGAAGTCTGTCTCAGAGGATTTGCCAACAGACAGAAGCGGGGGGGGAGGCTGCCTGCTTCCTGCGCCCCTCCTCCCCCCCCCGGCATTGCATACCCGCTCTTCCCAGGCCTCTTCGCCTCTATAGTTAAACCTCTTTTAATGATCAGCTCGAACAAGTCCCTTCAGGGACTTTCCAAGAGTTGCCAAAGCCAGAGCCAGGCCTGGCCTGTTTAACCCGTGCAGTGCTGGGAGCGGGGGTGAGCAGGGCAGCAGCACGAGCCAGGGAAGATGCTCCTCAACTATCTCCACCCT
The DNA here is from genome assembly GCF_964204655.1 of Triturus cristatus. Classification (NCBI taxonomy): domain Eukaryota; kingdom Metazoa; phylum Chordata; class Amphibia; order Caudata; family Salamandridae; genus Triturus; species Triturus cristatus. Next base: position 846,234,879 of record NC_140584.1, on the reverse strand, counting down.
GCCCGCCACCCTTGCTCTCCCCTTTGGCCTGCAGCCCAGCACCTCGCCTCTCCCTTCTTTTCCAACTCCGTTTATCAAACGCTCCCATCCCCCTACCCAAACTTAACGACTCCCTCCCAATCCAACCCAGCACAGCTTCTTAGCTGCTCTTACCTGTCTAACTGAGCTCCGAAAACTATCTCCCTTCGCTCCGCATCACAGACATTTTAAGGAATTATGGGGTATGGACACATAACTATCTAGGACGCCTAATTACAATAGCCTTTAGAATTGTTTATAAATTGCATAAACATAGAAGATAGACTGAAATGTAGCCCACACACATAGAAGAAAAAAGACTAAAATTGCAGCTATATCTTCGTTATATTTAATCTATAACACTATGTCAGATGTGTTTCAACTCTCTAAGGAATATTTAATGTCAACATACTCCCTACCCCGCCATTCATTTCCTCAATTCCTTTGTCTGTCATTGTACTGTCTACATTGTACTGTCTACATGACCCAGTGTGTAGTAATTGTTCAGCTCTTCAATCCCTAGTTATGTTAATTATTTTTTTATAGTATCATTCAGTTGTACATAATGTCTTATTTGTTATATTATATATAAGGTAAAAAAAATGCTTATAATACATATTTATTACAACTTTTGAACATACTGCACAGCAGCCACGCTGCTCTACAGTATAGCTGAAATACATTGGCAAAGCCAATAGCTCTGGCTAAACACTTATAAGGTCCTAAAGGCGAGACCTATTGGCTATGCCAATGCATGTTTTTATAATGTTGCAACAACATAGAACACTAATAGGTATCCTATTCCAAGAATGCAATTTCAAAATAACAGACTGAAGTCACGGCTCATAGTTTAGTTTAAAGATGTTATCCACCTTTGCTCAGTTTAACTCCCAAACACATGGCTGTGTGCACTATTCCCGGAACTGAAGATGCCGGCTCTTGAATCAACAATAGTTTAATCTGGGTGATATTCAATTTGCAGCAGATACCATCCCACATTTTTCGGCCTCCTCCATAATGGCGCTCACGGCAGTAGTGGCTCCATGAAGAATGATGCCACAACATCAGCATAAGCACAGGCCTTCAATGCACAGTTGCGGAGACCCTGGCATCATGATGACACCATGCACTGCTTATGCTAATTGGTCCCCCCACTCCTTACTTATTTTAGGAGTTATGCCCCGATGAGCACTATGAATTAATTTAGCACTTGAAAGAAAAATACACTGAAACGTTTATGCGTGCCGGTGAGTCAGGAAGGGGTTAAATATTTTACCTGCATAGTAGATGGTGTCCGGGAGACCTTGGGCGAGTACATGCTTCTCCACTTGACCAAATCACATCAGCCCAGGCAAACCATGTTATCTCGCGGTAATCCCATTTTAAATACCTTAGGGTGCACTTTGCATTCTTTATTTCTTAGCAGTTTTCCATTGTGCTCTTTAAAGCAAAGTGTTGCCCTTTCCTGTGAGACTTCGGTCAGAAAGAGATCAGCTTTGTGGCTGCATTTCATGAATCAAGGTCCACACCTTCCGGCTCACGGTGGGCTTCTCATGGCAATGGTAATTACGCGGCTCCTTGCCACTAGGCTGGGCCCATTGGCTGCACCAAGGCTGTCTTACAGATTGTTTGTGTCCCAGGGCAGGCATATTTTGGGATCCATGCTCAGAGCATATTCCAGCTACTGCATGCCATCTTGATGTCAAACAATGTTGAATTATATGTTAAACTTTCAAACCCGAGCGCACACATGATGTCAGCCAAATATATCAAGAGAAAACTTGCGCAGGCATTCATAAAGTCATCCGTTTTTGCTCTTGGTTCTATATATATATATATATATATATATATATATATATATATATATATATATATATATACATATATATACGAGTCCAACAAATTGTCCCTGCGGGAGGAGCACTGAATAGCTGGTGCCGGCGGCGGGGTAAGGACAACCTCGCAAATGTATCAAAAAGCAAGCTTTGATCGCACTCTTCCTGAATCTTTGAAGTTAGAGTTTTATTTTCTCTTCACCTACGCGTTTCGAACTATGGCAGTTCTTGGTCACGGTAGTATACATGAGTCCCTTTTCACTTTCAATATTTATACCAATTCCCCACTATTGCCCGCAATGAGGCATTATGGGTATGGTAGTTTGTTATACAAAAAATGTATAGAATACATTTAGGATTTGCGTCGAGTCTGAGTGACTATGTGGGCACTGATGTCGTGATTTAATTTATGGTCCAAAATTGCATGTTACTATGTTCTATGCAATAGGTTGACACTTAGAAGCACTTAACGTAAGTGTCTAAGTTTTGCGTTTAGTCGCAATTTATATACACGAATCCTACGTGTATATTGTCAACAAGCTAGGAAATTGGAACTGATATTGTGGCTGAGTGCCCTCTATACCTCTATTTGCCTTGTTATGACAAAAGATGACCACACAGCACTTCAGACAACGACAGCAATCCATTTCTATATACAAAAAATAACAGTCTTAGTGACCTAGTTTACATTCAAATATCACTCTATCAATTCTAATATGTTGCAAAGGAAACTGTTTTGATAAAGTTTTTAGTCTGAAATATGTTGCAATTGTACTTAAAGTTCTTATAAGTGTACGTAAAGTTCATCATCTCCGTTCAATCCTCCCGGGATTCTGATTTTAAAACGGATTATTAGTTTTGATTCTAATCGTCTCAATTTGTGAGTTCTGTTACCACCTCTTTCATGTTCTTTAATGCATGCAATGCCTGAGTACTTGATATTTTGCCAAGTTTTTCCAGTGTGACTCTGTAGGTGTTTTGTCATTGCATATGTCATGTCATTGTTTTGGATTGCGCGTATGTGTTCAAGAATGCGCTTTTTCAGTGGGCATATTGTTGATCCGATATATCTTTTTCCACAGAAACATTCAATCAAGTAGACTACAAATTGGGTTTCACAGGTGATCTTGTTTTGAATTACAAATGTTCGATCTCGTGAATCTTTGATAGATTTTAGATTTTTGCCTATTTTGCACGCTTTGCATGTCATGCATTTTGTGAATCCTTGTTGTCTTACTTCAAGCCAAGATTTGGTTGTTCTGTTTTCAAAATGGCTGTTCACCAATGTGTCTTGAAGTGACGGTGCCTTCCTGTATGATATTAATGGGTGACTCCCAATTGTCGGTCCAATATCAGGATCCTTTTTGATGACGTTCCAATATTTCAAAAGGATTTTCCGAATCTTGTAACTCTCCTTTGAGTAAGTTAAGATTAGGCGTGGTCTTTCTTCAGTGGTTACTGTATCTCTCTTTCTTACAGTGAGAGTCTGAGCTCTTGTTATTTGTCTGGCTTTCTTTTCTCCACGTGTGATATCACTGTGTTTGTATCCTCGTGAGGCAAATCTTTGTTTAGTGTCCAGAAACTTTCTCTCCATCTCTTCTGGCTCAGAACAATTCCTTTTCATCCGTAGGAACTCACCATACGGAATGCTTTGCTTCAAGGATTGTGGGTGAAAACTAGATCCATGCAGGACACTGTTAGTAGATGTTTTCTTCCTAAAAACTGTTGAATGAATCTTGTTGGATTTAATGTAGATTTTTGTGTCCAGAAACTCAATCTCAGTTGATTGTATATTGAAAGTAAATTTTAAGCCTACCTCATTTTGATTCAGTATTGAACTCCACCAGTTTTTCTTTCTTCCCCCTCCATAATAGGAAGAGGTCGTCAATGAAGCGTAGCCATAGTACTACATCCGCAGTATATGGGTCATTTTTCTCCCTCCAAGCTATGTGTTTCTCCCACCAACCCATGGTGAGATTCGCATAGCTTGGAGAAAATGAAACTCCCATAGCTGTACCGCACTTTTGAGAGTACATTTGTTTATCAAATAGGAACACATTATTCCGTAGGCAAAGTTGGATCATTTCCATCAACATATTAGTGTGTTGCAGTTCCCCAATAGGTCTCTTTCAGGAAATATGCCGTGGCTGTCAAACCTATCTCATGATCAATGGATGTATATAACGAGACAACATCAATTGTTGCCAATAAGTAGTCAGGTTGCCATTCTGTTTCCATTAAAATTCTCAAAAAGTCACCAGTGTCTCTGATGTATGAGTTTAAGGTTGGAACTATTGGTAGCAGGAAGTGATCAACATAATCAGCTATCTTCTCATATAATGACCCACAGCTGGAAATTATAGGTCGGCCTCGAGGTTTGTGCAGGGTTTTGTGGACTTTAGGTAAAAAGTATATCGTGGGTGTTACCGGATTGGTTACCGTTAGAAAGTTCTTTTCGTCTGCACTCAATAGGCCATCTTCATACCACTCATTTAGTCGAATGTGTATGTCTCTAGTCATCATTGGAATGGGATTAGAGGTTAGAAGTGTATAGTTGTTTTCGTTTTTCAATTGACGGTTTGCTTCCTCTATGTATGCTTGTTTGTCGAGGATAACAATATTTCCGCCCTTATCCGCAGGCTTTATTTCTATTGCATTATTGGTTCTTAATGCTTGTAGTGCTTGACGCTCTTCTGGGGACAGATTTTCCTTTTTGGAGTTAATTGTGTTTTCCAAGGCTTCTAGCTCTGCCACAACTAGATCTTGGAATGTGTCAATTCGGTTTCCTGGATGTAGTGATGGGCAGAATTTTGATTTGTTCTTGAATTCAGTTCGTGGATGATTGTCTGTACTTATGCCCATTTCTTCTAATGCTTGTATGTCTGTTATTACTGATTCAGTAGTTTCATGGGCAAGATCATAAGCAGTCCTTAAAGCCAATGTTTCGGCAATGATATATCCTTCTTGTGGTACAATTGAATTTGAACTTGTCTCCATTTCACAATCTTTATGTTTTGGAGGTATTTTCGCAAAGAATTTTTTTAATTTTAATTTACGAATATACTTATAAATGTCAATTCGGGTTTCGATTGCATCTTGATGTCTTTCGGGGCAGAATGTTAAGCCTTTATTCAATAATGTACGTTCTGCTTGCGTCAGGTTGTAATTTGACAAGTTAATTATTAAGTTGGGATCTGTTTTTATAGATTTGTTTATTTTCTTATCACTGTTCGATTTCGTAAATGGTATTTTTGTTTTTCCGCTTCTTCTTGTTTTTCGCCGTGGTTTGGTTTTCCAAATTGACTCCTTCCTCGTCCCCTTGTGCGTCCTCTGCCTTGTCCTCTTCCTCTGATTTTCGGATTTTCTTGCTCCTGATACAGTAATTTCATTTCTTCTAAAAAAGAAAACTTCCTGGTAACGGTTGATTGCTGCTCTCCTTCACTTAGATCTGATTCTGTTTCACTTGGCGTAGTACAAGGGGATTCTGACACATTTGGCTTTTTACTTTCTGTTTGTTGTTTTAAAATTTCAAATCTTTTAGCAAATGTGAAGATGGTTCCATTCTCATAATCGCACTCATCTCTTCTGAATGTTCTTTGTTTTCTTTCTTGGATTTCACATTCATGTTTATCCAGATTTTTATCCATTTGCATCCTTAGCTTCTTAATGCTTTCTTCATCTTGCCCTTGTGTTTTAATCTGTTGCTCAATCTCCTCTATTTTGATGTGCAATTCCTCAACATTCTTTTTGGCATACTTGATAATGATAAGCATCATTGTGCGTGAACAGTCCATGTTGTTTTTCCCCCATTCATCAAGCATTTCAGGGCTGGTGTCAGGATGGTTGGGAAGGGTGAATATGCGTAGTCCTCGGGGCACTCTTCCCACTTCCACGTATTTTTCCAGTGTAATTATCTCCCAACTACGTGAAATTTATTTTCTAAGTAATTTTTCCATTTGTAAAAATAATTGTTTCAATGACATTGTGGCTGTATTTGGCTCAGTTGTTTTCGTATTTGATGTTGAGGTGGTAGGTACTTGTTTGGTGAACATACTTTCAGCTTTCTCCATTCGTTTGGCTGCCCTCTGTTCCATATTGTATTGATCTTGAGTCAATTGATTACTTGAATGCAATTAGTTCAGTGAAAATCGATTTTGTCCAATTCACTGTGGCTGTTAGTGAAAGTTCCTTATGCTACTGTTTGTGAAGAGTTTGGGATGTGTTATCACACCCCAGCTGATGTTTTTATCAATAGTAACTACTTCAATCAGGAAAGTGTGTGTTTAACGCATTAGTTTTCTGCTCCGTAATTTTGAGTAATTATGGCAAGCAAACACACTCGCTACAGCACGGACCACGGATTATGCCAGAGGGGTCATCAAAGCTTACCTGGGAGACTCCCGGACGTGATTGTGTCCTCCGACGCCCCCACGCCGGCGCTCTACCAGTTGCCCCTTGAAGGTGATTGTCTGCTTGTTGTATCCGGTTTTACTGGGCTTCGTACTTCGTTGTTTCTTGTGCCGATTTCCTCTGTAGTGCTGGCAATGATTATTTTCATCGAGAGTTCATTCTCTGCCAGTATGCAGATCGCGGCACATACACGAGTCGTTTTCCTCCATAGCGGTCCGTAGCAGTCCGTGTGCGTGCTGGGCTCTCCCCCGTAATCAAAAATGAGTCCAACAAATTGTCCCTGCGGGAGGAGTACTGAATAGCTGGTGCCGGCGGCGGGGTAAGGACAACCTCGCAAATGTATCAAAAAGCAAGCTTTGATCAAACAAAGACGCCGCACTCTTCCTGAATCTTTGAAGTTAGAGTTTTATTTTCTCTTCACCTACGCGTTTCGAACTATGGCAGTTCTTGGTCACGGTAGTATACATGAGTCCCTTTTCACTTTCAATATTTATACCAATTCCCCACTATTGCCCGCAATGAGGCATTATGGGTATGGTAGTTTGTTATACAAAAAATGTATAGAATACATTTAGGATTTGCGTCGAGTATATATATATATATATATATATTTATTATTTTATTTTTTTATGCAAAAACGTTTTACTTGAAGTTCAGTTTTTTTTTATTTTTTGGTTAGTTGGTGTAGCGCATATTATTCAAATAAGACATATACACATAGAGATTAAGATTTTAGGTTTGAGTGCTAGGCATTGGTAATAGGAAATAAATCCTCTTCTGAAACTGGCATTCTCGCAGCAGCAATGAAAATGGAAGCATGGCTTCATGGCTTTTCACCACCGCCTTATCAATACTCTCCTCTTTGTTTCTGTATGCTTCTCTGTCAGGGCAGGTTTTAGCACTGGTGGTGCCCTGTGAGACAATCTTTTTCAGGCACCCCCATCCCATGACCTCCTCCTCAGATTCCCTTACTACCACCCAGCAAAAATGCCCCTCATGTTTCCGTAGCCCCTCTCTCACATACATTCGGGGTCAGATTGGGAAGGGCGGCACTCGGGCAATGGGTGATGGGCCGGTATCTGAGGTGCAACTGCGGGCTGCTTTCTGGGCAGCATGGAGGCTAATTTGGGCTGTGTCTGTGCTTTTAAGATGCCACCAGCAGCCCATTGGGGCCTGAGCGGCCTCACTGCAGGTAGATGGGCCTCTATTACCTGCCTTTTACCAAGGGGGCGGAGGTGTGATTCCCAGTCTCTCGCTGGGCCGGCCCATTAATGTCTGCAGATTGAGCAGGGGCAGAGGCAGGGGCCTGAGCAGAAGGGGCCTCACTTATATTCAGGTGTGGTTCACCAGTGTGAACTAATCCGCGCACAAAGAGACCTGATAGCATTTGCAGTGCATTTAAGAAAACCGGCCTCTCATAGACAACTCTCCCCCTTCTTTTCATAATACTTAAAACACTGAAGCAGGGTTTTGCAAAAAGGTGCAATCCGCAAATGTGGGCAACTTTTTTTAGGGTGCCCGGGCCTATTTGGCATCCCAATCCAAACCTGCATACATTTAATTTGTTTTGAAGAGCTGGTAAAGGCTGCATGTACTCATCCACTCAGCTAACCACATAAAAAGCAGGCCTATTCTTTGCAGCAGGCATAATAACCCTCTGCTCTACGTTATGGAAGAGGATAAAACGTCAATCTCGCTCTCTAGCAGGAGCATTAATCACAAGAGTTATCTTGACATTTTTATTGGTGCCTGAAAGCTAGACCTACAAGGAACTCTGCAGCAGGTGCTTTTAAATCACAAGTTATTGCTAACTACATGACCCTCCTTGAGGTCAGTGACACCCTTCCAGATCAGCGCCCAGCGCCTTGTTCTCTAGCTAGATTAGTAAGAGAAATTGAGAGAGCTAGAGACAGAGGAAGAAAATAGAAATAATATAGTATATAGCAAGAGGTAATAGGAGGGAAAACAAAAGGCAGAGACTGAGATGAGGTTGAGAGATATAGGTGGGATAGGGAGTTGGATAAGGCTAAGAACAAGCATTGGCATAGCCAATAGGTCTCGCTTTCGGGACCTTATAAGTATTCAGTAATGCAGCACAATATCCTTGGTGCAACATCAACTGTTGCATGGCTAAACACTTATAAGGTCCAAAAAGGCGAGACCTATTGGCTTTGGCAATGCTTGTTTCTTCTTCTATTCCCCAGGGGTTTTGCTTGAGGCTCATGACACGTGGCTGATGCTGGCATTTCTTAGCTATTTAAAAAGCCTGTATGTAAAACTCCATGACCCAATTTAAACCCCTTCTCAGTTAGGCAACGGGAGTTCGAAACTCAATATCTTGCTACTTGTGAATGTTCTCTGGACAGATATGCAAGTTTAACGTCTTCAGCAATACTTTTTCAACACATTATTAGATAGGCAATATGTGATTAGGTTTGACACTCCTAAAACAAAAAATGAGCACTCCACCGAGTCTTCCTCTAGTTTGGTGAAGTGCAGTGACGCTTACTGATGGTTGGATGAGGCGCATCGCTTTGCTGACCGGAAACATTTAGCCTCGGATTTTTCCCCCACCCAGCTTTAATGTTCTTGTGTGCTGTTTAGTCCCAGCAAAGGTCAGTGAACTGATGGGCATTACAGAGACCAACACATCATTCGCCTATGTTAACCATTGTCAGCATTGGGGAGAGCTATCTGCTAAACCAAATATTTTATTTGTGAAAGAACAACAACTTTAGATCACTGCCACCCACATGGGCTATACCCACCTCCGCAGTCTTTTACGGGAACACAAATGTCAGACTAAACCCTTCTGAATCTGTGCTGCAATTTTAGCTGGGATCACTGTACGTAATACACCCCACACTCTCCCTTCGTTATTGTTGTAAATGCCCGCTCGAGCCCAAGGGAAAAAAAACATAAGCACTCCACCGAGTCTTCCTCTGGTTTGGTGAAGTGCAGTGACGCTTACTGATGGTTGGATGAGGAGCATCGCTTTACTGACAGGAAACATGTAGCCTCGGATTTTTCCCCACCCAGCTTTAATGTTCTTGTGTGCTGTCTGACTCACAAATGTGTGTGTCCAAGTCAAAAACAAAAGTGAAGTTCTGTTAGCCCAGTTTTTTAAAGAGCGCCTGTATGTCGCTTATGGTGTGGTAGGCTCACCTAGAAACTGAAACCACTTGCACACTTCTGCAATTGGAGTGAGTTAGAGGGTGATTCGAGTGCTTCTTTGTGTAAATCCTTAAGCCATCGTTGGTTTCGACACAATTAATTCAAACACAGATGTGAATCGTCGAGCCGCCTGTCTTCGGAAGTGGCCATACCATAGGAAGGCTGACCGGTGAGCACAAGTGCCAAGCTCACCCTCCCTCCAACAATAGCTACCAGGCACGCGCACAACATCTCGTCATTCATTTGTACCATCACCCACGTGGGTGAAGGGGTTGTATTCGTCAACTGTAGCAGTCCCCTCCAGTGAAAGTGGTGATGTGAGCACAGGGAAGACGAAGGGCGCTAAAGCGCGCATCTCAAGCAGAGTATTTAATCCATACAAGCATTGGCCCAAAGCGAGACCTGTTGGCTATGCCAAGCGGCCATGCAGCTGCGAAAGTGAAAGTGTTCGCGATCGCGATCAAACTTCAAAGCGGCCGTGTATCCGCAAAAGTTAAAGTAATTGTGGTAAAGCGTGGCGCGCGCGCCCGCGCACATGCACTGTAGCTCTAGGCTGGCCTGGTAGCACTTTTTGGAGCCCTCTCAATAAGTCTCGCCAGACCAGCGCATGCGCAGGGTCAGGCGAGACCTAAAAAGGCTTTGTAGAATAAAATATTTGCCTAGCATCACACAAGTTGGTCAAGATGACAATCCAGGACTGGTCCCAGGTTGTATGGTTTCATATTATACAATTCACCCATTTCTCTTCTTTTTAAAACCAAAGGTTTATGCTTGGTTTTTTAATCATGGCTCATGATTGTAGAGTGTGGGCGGCAGACAGAAGCCACATTAAAGCTTGGCTCGTTTTGGGCTGAAGTGTCCAACAGGACCTTGAGCTGAGCCAGAGCCTGCCTCTGGCTCGAGCCATATGCGACTCACTAACTTATAGCTGTTGCTGTACAGCATTGCCAAAAGGCTGGTTCCAAAGGCGAGACCTATAGGCTTTGCCATTGCTTTTTTGCCTTCCAGTTTAGGGTTTCTTAATAACGTAAACTTTAACATCTGGCAACCCCGAAGTGCTAACGATACCTGGGCAATAGCTCAAATCCAAAGGATGACAGATCTTGGCACTGAACAGTGTCAGACAGCATTCTCTCTCTGAGGGGAGAATTGGAGTTGCAAGAAATGCCTCTTCCCTCTCAAGGCAAAGGATGCACACATGAACCACGCACCTGTGAGTGGTCACGGCACTGTATGACAGGCGGTACCAAGAAAGCTCAAGATGCACAAGTCCTAGGAAGGTGAAACAAGCTAACAAACATAGACCCTGGGAAAGTGCGTGCATGTAAAGCCTATTCTCTCCTCCGCTCAACTGCATTGCAAATTCAACTTAGGCAACCCTCCTCTGGTCTTTGCTATGGATTTTGTGCTTGCACAAAGGTGAAAAGGTACATTTCCCAGAGGGTTGCTGTCGTGGAAATCATTGTGTGTCCCTCTCCAGGTGAAGGGTGGGGTCACAGAAGCAAGATTGAGGAAGAAGTGGCGGGTGACTTGTGTTTCTCCGATGGCAGTAACCATCCTCCAGTCTTTTGATACAGGTGCTGTGCGTGGACAACATTTTGTGGTAATACGGCAACTTCTAAATTCAGTATTGTTGTTATTGCATGCAAATATTACTGTACATGATTGACGCTTTATATTAAATATGCAAAACAAAGAAAAGTAGCTGGGAGTTCTGGGAGACTAGGAAAACTTCCCAGGTGAAATACAGCGACTCACCAGTGGCACTTTCATTTGGCCACTCGAATGCCTGTTTTCTGTCAACGTTCTAAAGCCTTTCGTTTGGAAAGTGCCATCCAGCACGAGTTGCCAACATGTTAGGCTCGCAGTGAAGTGGGTGGTGTTAGAATGTGCCCCAGTGGCAGCCGGGCAGATGAACGCATCTCATGTCTGCATAACTAAATTATCTCACAGGGTGACGGGGACTCACAGCTGATTCTGGACATAACCTCTGCCCTGGGACACTCTACCAGCACAGACCGGCCCAGATGCTTCTGGCTCAAAGGTTGACATGAATTGTGACAGTTCATAGCTATTTCGCCACCCTGCACTTTTCCCAGAAGGCAGGCCCGGACAGGTAGCACCCAAGGCTGGCAGAACACAAGGATGGATAAGGCGTCCTTAGACTCCACTTCATATGTGAAGATACTCGCCGCAGGGCAGCAAAGACCACCTCAGGTCTAGTGGTCAGTCAACTACAACGTTTTCAAATCTGATGTCAAATAAATGCGTTAACGGCAGTCACTTGACAAACTAGATGACAGCGCGGCTGCCTTCTACACTGGTCATCCGTAGGCGGGAGCTACACCCATATTGTAATCTCGGGTGGTGACATTCGGTGCCTCACCACAGCAGCAGGCCTCGACTTCGAGTTGACTGACAGGTGACGTGATTTGACCCCGCCACATTTGTATGCTTAGTGGGATCGACAGCCTGACAGTCTCCGCACGGAATGTGTTTGGCCCTGACATCCATGGCTGGCGTGAAAATACTGCATTTATGAAATCTTTCCACTGTTCAGGGATTGGGACCCTGCAGACACAATGTGTAAAAAGCCAGGTTACAGCAGAAGATAGGTGGACCAGTTGTGACCCAGGTGACAATACAGTGACTATACGCAGTACGAGAGCCCTGGGATGCGCGCAGCTAAAATACAATTCCATTTCTAGGCTCAGAAAACCGCAGGAAAGTAAATCGTGGAGCCCTTGCTGGGACAGGACAGCAGTGCCAAAATGCGAAGTCAAAACAGTAGTATCAAGGTCAGATTGAAATTGAATTAAAAGTTCAAAAACACTCTATACAAGTGCACACATCTCACATTTTAGTGTTCACTTTTCAGTTATCTGTGTATAGTGCACCCCGAGCTTCTGGGACTGATCGCGATCAAACTTCAACTATCGCGAAAGTGAAAGTAATCGTGGTAAAGCGCAGCGCGTGCACCCGCGCACATGCACTGTGGCTCTAGGCTGGCCTGGTAGCACTTTTTGGAGCCCTCTCAATAAGTCTTGCCTGACCAGCGCATGCGCTGGGTCAGGCGAGACCTAAAAAACGGTGGTATAGCTAAAAAGGCGGCCACAGAAAGGTAGAAAGAGGAGAGGTAGGTATAGAAAAAAGAGGTCAGGAGATAGGTAATATTTTAGAGTGAGCAGGTGGTATTGACTGAGAGCTAGAGGTAGGGGGAAGGAACTGTAGAGAGAAGGAGAGGGTGGGAGTACAACAAGGGACGAGAATTCAAGTTTGAGGTAGGCAGATGGTGTGGTGGGCAGTGAGAGAAGCATAACACAATGCAAGCTAGAGAGAAAGTGCTGCAGTAGAGAAAGGCAACATGACAAGGGAGTTCTAGAAAGAAAGGTCATGTAGAATTAACAGTGAAGTAAAGAGAAAGGGTTGGAAAGTGGAAAGAAATAATTTGTAGCTTGAAGAGGTGAACTACAGTGACAGAGGTCAGGTCGAGAAAAAGAGGTGAGGTTAATACAGAGGTAAAGAGTGAATGATAGAGAGAGACTTGTGAGGTAAAGAGATAGGAAGAGAGGGGTGAGACAGAGATGTAGAAAGAGAGAGGTTTATAGAGAAGTAGAGAGGTGAGGTTGGATTAATGAGTAGAATTATGGAAGTAGGTATAGAGAGACAAAGTCATGTTAAAGAAAAATAGGCAGAAACAAAGAAAGTTAGTGAGAAACAAGTAAGCTAGTGAGAGGTGAGGTAGAGGAGACAGGTACAAAGAGTGACAAGGCAGGTGGAGAGGTTATATAAATGAATGGGGTGGGAGGTACATTGAGAGGTGAGGTCGAGAAAAAGAAATGAGAAAGAGGAATGAGGTAGAGAAAGTGCTGAGATGCTGAGAGAGGTAGGTGGAGAGACTTACCAATGCGAGGTAAAGAAAGATGTGTTTGAGGAGGAAGTGATTTAGATGAAGGGAGCGACAGAGATGGAGGAGAAAGATATGGAGATGTAAACAGAGCAGTGAGATGCAAAAAGAGCGAAGAGGTTTGGAGAAAGTTGAGGATGAGAGAAGGGGTGGAAAGGTAGAGGTGTACAGGTTTGCACAGAGATCATGAGAGGAAAGATTGTGAGGGGACTAGAGAGTGATGTATTGAAAGAAGAGAGGTAAGAATAGGCGAGGAAGAGATAGTTGAGCTAGAGTGAGAGTAGTAAGTACAAAGATCTGTAGGGTTAGGTACAGAGAGAGAGATAAATAGAAAGGCAAGAGGCAGACCAGGTGAGATGAAGCAAGGTGAAACTCAAGTTAGAAGATTATGTGCGTGCACTCCCAGTTCTCAATTTTGTTTTATTTTTAAAGAGCGTGGTTTTATGCACACTTCCAAGACTTGACAGTTCCAATTACTTTACAATGGGGCCGTTGTGAGGTCGGGGCCCTGGGTAATTGCCCTCCTGGTCCATGCTTTCAACAAGCCTGGACTTCTGGTTTTAATAAGCAGGAGTGACAGCTGATCTAGTGAGATGTACAGCACTTGAACATGTCCGGGAGAGCTCCCCTGTGCTTTTCTGGGGCAGTTCATAGTATGTGTGTACATACCTTGTGTGTGAGAGGGAACACAGGAATGTGGATTTAGAAGACTTGTCTTGGTCTGTTGGCTATGTAAGTGGAGGTACATGATATAAACACAAAAGAGAGTGGGACCTACCTCTTTGCATGCAAAGGACTGACTGGAAGATTGGTTAAACATGCTTGCGAAAAGGTGACAGTGAGAGTGACAATGTATTTACACGTAGGTACTTTACATGCATTGACCTCCTATTCATAAGAGATGACAGTGGATGAACACAATCAAACGCAAAAGTAAACGTAAAACAAATGCAAAATGATGTCCACTCTTCAACCCTTGCTTCAACATCTATTCACTCCAGAAGTATGAACTGCATTTAGTTGCATCAAAGTGTCTTTACATTGCAGAAGCAGATTTCTGTTCAGCACACGTGCATTGCTGGCACAAACTGTGCCCCATCCTCTCCTGCAGCACATATGCACTATGGAAGAAAGACCTACTTTCATTTCCAGCTGTACCAAGTGTGTGCTGCTTCATCTGTGCATCACTTCGGCGCACTAAAAGAGTATGCCATATTGTAACCCAGCCCGGCAGAACTTCTCTCGCTTCATTCGTCCACTCTCTCCACTCTTTCTCTCTCAATCATGTTCACCTCCGTCCGTGCTTATTTGTTCGTAATCAATCAATCAATCAATCAAAGACATTTATAGAGCGCACTACATACCCGTAGGGTCTCAAGGCGCTGGGGGTGGGGGGGTGCCGCTACTGCTCGAACAGCTAGGTCTTCAGCTTCTTCCTGAAGGAGAGGTGGTCTTGGGTCAGGCGCAGGTCGGTCGGGAGGGAGTTCCAGGTCTTGGCGGCCAGGTAGGAGAAGGACCTTCCTCCTGTAGTCGCTCTTCGGATGCGGGGGACGGCGGCGAGGGCGTGGTTGGCTGATCGGAGGTGGCGTTTGGGAGCGTAGAAGTTGATTCGGCTGTTGAGGTAGCTCGGGCCTTGGTCGTGTAGTGCTTTGTGTGCGTGGGTGAGGAGGCGGAAGGTGATTCTTTTGTTGACGGGGAGCCAGTGTAGGTCTCTCAGATGTCCGGAGATCTGGCTGGTTCGTGGGATGTCGAGGATGAGTCTGGCTGAGGCGTTCTGGATCCGCTGGAGTCTCTTCCGGAGCTTGGCGGTGGTACCGGCGTAGAGGGCGTTGCCGTAGTCCAGTCGACTGGTGACGAGGGCCTGGGTGACGGTCTTCCTGGTCTCGGTGGGGATCCACCAGAAGATCTTCCGTAGCATGCGTAGGATGTTGAAGCACGCCGAGGAGACGTTGTTGACTTGCCTGGTCATGGAGAGGGAGGAGTCCAGGATGAAGCCCAGGTTGCGTGCATGGTCTGTCGGTTTGGGTGCGGTGCCCAGGGCGGGAGGCCACCAGGAGTCGTCCCAGGCGGAGGGTGAAGAGCCCAGGATGAGGACCTCCGTCTTGTCTGAGTTCAGTTTCAGGCGGCTGGTCGTCATCCACTCGGCTACCTCTTTCATCCCTTCGTGCAGGTTGGCTCTGGCGGCGGCGGGGTCGTTGGTCAGGGAGAGGATCAGCTGGGTGTCGTCGGCGTAGGAGATTATGCTGAGGTTGTGTTGGCGTGCGATGGCCGCGAGGGGGCTCATGTAGACGTTGAAGAGAGTAGGGCTCAGCGAGGATCCTTGAGGGACGCCGCAGATGACTTCGGTGGCCTCTGACTTGTACGGAGGTAGGCGGACTCTCTGTGTTCTTCCGTCGAGGAAGGAGATGATCCATTCCAGCGCCTTGTCCTGGATTCCGATGTTGCTGAGGCGCTGTACTAGGGTGCGGTGGCAGACAGTGTCGAATGCCGCGGAGAGGTCTAGGAGGATGAGGGCCGCTGTTTCTCCGTTGTCCATCAGGGCTCGGATGTCATCGGTGGCGGCGATGAGGGCGGTCTCGGTGCTGTGGTTGGCTCGGAAGCCAGACTGTGAGGGGTCGAGGGATCCATTCGTCTCGAGGAAGGCGGCCATCTGCTTGTTGACGGTCTTTTCGATGACTTTGGCTGGAAACGGGAGGAGCGAGATGGGGCGGTAATTCTTGAGTTCGGTGGGGTCCGCTGTGGGTTTCTTGAGTAGAGCGCTGAGTTCGGCGTGCTTCCAGCTCTCAGGGAAGGTGGCGGTGTCGAAGGATGTGTTGATGATGTCTCGTAGGTGGGGTGCGATGACAGCGTCGGCCTTGTTGAAGACGTGGTGAGGGCAGGGGTCGGTCGGCGATCCGGAGTGGATGGAGTTCATCGTGCGGATGGTGTCTTCGGTGCTGATCGGGGTCCAGGCGTGGAGGGTGGTGGTGGGGGGTGGTTGTTCGGTCGTGGTGTGCGTTGGTTGGTTGTTGAAGCTGTTGTGTATGTCCGCGATCTTGTTGTGGAAGTATGAGGCGAGGGAGTTGCAGAGGTCTTGCGATGGGGTGATGTCGTTGTTTCCTGCGCTGGGGTTGGATAGCTCTTTCACGATGTTGAAGAGTTCCTTGCAGTTGTGTGCGTTGTTGTCCAGCCGGTCCTTGAATGCAGTTTTCTTGGCGGCGCGGATCAGCTGGTGGTGCTTCCGGGTGGCCAGCTTGAAGGTGGTCCTGTTGTCCGGTGTAGGTTCCCTTCTCCAGACTTTCTCGAGGGCTCGGCAGTTCTTCTTGGAGCTCCTGAGTTCGTCGGTGAACCATGGGGCTTTCTTGCTGCCGGGTCTGCTGGGCGGGGTCCTCAGCGGGGCGAGCTCGTCCGCGCAGTTGCTGATCCACTTCGTGAGGTTGTCGGCGGCCTGGTTGGGGTTCGCTGAGCTGGCAGGAGGGTGCTGGCTCAAGGAGGTGGCGAGCTGGTCTGCTGTGATCTTGTTCCAGCTTCTGCGGGCAGCCTGTTGTTGGTGGTGGTGGGTCGTCGTTCTTTTGAAGGTGAAGTGGACGCAGCTGTGGTCGGTCCATTGAAGCTCTGTGGCGTGGCTGAAGTCGATGTCTGTGCTGGATGAGAAGACTGCGTCGAGTGTGTGTCCGGCGAGATGGGTGGGGGTGGACACCAGTTGCTTGTCGTACTATTCCTCGGTCAATAGTCGTACTATTCCTCGGTCTCTCTTGTCATCACATCAGGGTCTGCTGAGCTCCAAAGCCAGCTCCAGATAACTCAGACAAACACACATGCACATGTGTACAGCAGTACTGACCTATCCGTGTTTGCTGCAGTGGCCAGTGGCCTTCCTCCTGGGCCTGGAGGACTCACACACAAATCTCCACTGTCAGACTATAACAAGAATTGACAATGCCAATAGGTCTGGTTTTGAAGAAACGTGTGGTTATGTGAATCATATTAGGAGCATGTGAATAGAATATGTGTTTGTGTGGAACAATGAACTGTAGCATGAGATTGGTGCAGGTTAAAAGGTCCACAGTGAGGATTGCAGTGCCAAGCAAGATCTAAATTTCCATGTAGGTTAATGATTGACATCCTCTCATATGTGCTGCTGTCCAAGAAATACAACATAAATTATCAAGTTATCTAAGACACTTTAATAGCGTTACAATGGTATGTGTGTGCCCCTGAAAGTTCAAGCTCAGGCAGCTGGATAAATAAACAAAAGGATCAATGTGGAGGGCAAGCATTTTTTGTGGAAGCACCCAACTTGTGCCCAATCAAGACATGTTCTCTTGGCTCCCAACACGTGGATGGAGCCAAAGCCCCTCTCATAATTGTCTGGACACACCTTTACTATCAAGCCAGACCATAAAAACACACTCCCAGACTGCCCGGCAGGGCTCTGGAAGTGCAACCTGTAGACTGAGGCTGAGAGGTGGAATTGGGGCCTCAAAGCAAGTACTAGCTCTGTGGCTACTGTCTGCCCCTGCACTCTGAGTAAACTCATATTGGGAGGAGTTTTGATGAAAAATGCAAACTTAAGGTTGTACACCCCACCCTTTCTTTTTAGTACCAGGTCAGAGAGAGAGTAAGAACACATCCTTTAATCCTCCTGCAAGCAGCGAGACTAATGACAGTGTCTGGCACTCATCCGCCAAGTATATATAACTAACTTGACCTCAAATTTTAGGGGAGCCAGATAAAAATAAAGACTGTTCTGGTTTGGCTCACCTCCTAAAGCAGGACACGGCTATAACTGTATCCACTACCCCATGGCACTGGATAATAGAAGCATTCTATTGCTATTTCGCAAAGGCCAGTTACCATTTCTGGAGGTCACCGGCAGCTGTCAGGGCTTGGCGTTGCACCAAAGCTTATATGAGCTGAAGTTCAGGAGATTTCTTTTCGAACGAATGGCTCTTTTGAATTATTTCTGTCTAGTATCTAATGCTTTTGACCATGACCAAAGTTGCACCATGGGCCTGATTTAGAGTTGGGCGGAAGGATTACTTTATCATAAACGCGGAAGAATCACATTCGCCTTATTATAAGTGCATGATATCCTAATGCACTTGTACTAAAGCATACACGGTATCAGTCATGTGTGCGACTGAGTAGTCGTGCGTCAAACTCTAAATCAGGTCCCTAGTTTAGTTGGATTGTTGATCGGACAATAAATTGCATTCAATTATTAAATTAATCTGCAGTTGCAGCACCAATTTCTCTTGCAGCAGGGCAGATGTATCTGTGCTAGTATGTTTGCACATTAGATTCTCCATATATTAGACTGGGTCTCAACCTGTTTTGTTTGGTTCTTTACTAACTTTGAGCTTCTTTAAGGGTAATCACATCAGATAGCACAATAGACCCTTTATGTGTGTCACTCTTCAACTCCAGTAGATATTTAACCTTTTTTTTCCAATATTTGCATTTCATCTTTTATATTTTTATAGCAAGGTCTGTATTGTGCAAGGTGTGCCTTAATAGCTCTCAGGTGGATGAGTCTTTTCCATATAATCAGTGCACTCTAGTTGGTTTGCTATGTGCATTAGCAAGCCATACAATCTTGTTTGTTTGCATCTAGATCATGGCGACTTTTTAGTCCAAGGACACTATTGATTATCATTCACTTCTTGTGCCCACTTCACCTTTTGAATCTGTTTTGTAGAGAGGAAGTCATCAAGACTCTTACTCAAGATGAACTAGTGCAGACTATAGCTGATGGCCATACTACTTGTTCCCCAAACGATCCTGTTTCAGCACTGCATCAAAAGGCATCTATCCCATCTCTCTCCCTTGCATGGACAAACATATAGAAAAAGAGGCTGGTGTTAGTTTTAGGAATATGCAGAATCTACCAACCTAATGGATGTGCAACAGGCGGGCTTTCGTCCCGGCCAGAAAACAAAGCAGGTGATCCTATTGGCCCCTGATTACAATTGCCAGTTTATTGATAAAGGAGACATTGACACACTAGTCTTCCTGAGAGTGTTTAGCCAAATTTGATACAATTGACCACATCTTTCATAGCACCTGGGTACCACAGGTATCACTGGTATGGTCCAGAGGTGGATAAAATCTTTTAGGAAGATCAAGGGCTCACTCTTCACGTGCACTTTTCAAAGGCATACAACATTGACTGAGGGGTCCTATTAGGGCGACTCCTCTTTCCTTTCTGTTCAGCATGTACACGCAGTGCCTTGTCCAGTTGCTCCACCATGCAGGAGTACTCTTTTATATGAAGACTGATGATACCCAGCTTATCCTAATCTGACTAATTACACAGACGTCTCACAATCAAAAGAAAAGACCTCATCGATGTCACGGTATGGCCCACAACTTCCTCAAGGTGAATCCAACCAAAACCAAAATCCAAATTACCTCCACATCATCGTTAACAGAAAGGGTCACAACCTTATTGACAGATAAAATGGGAAGCCCTTCAGATACTTCGATGGTGGTGTGGAGTTTAGTTCTCTTGGACAGCACTGAAAGCCTAGTCTGTGATTGTGCCTCCCATCTGTTTCAGCCACTTTTGCCATCTAAAATGGTTCTCCCCTTCACTGATCTCTCTTTGCATACATGTGTAGTGAATGCCAGCCGTGGCCTGTGCAGGTAGGAGCAGAGGGGCCGTGGTGCCGGGTGAGGGAGGATGTCGACGGACGATGACGAGGGAAAAATCATTATTTATTTAATTTTCCCTTGTCATCGTCTGTCGAAATCCCCACCAGGCCCCCCACCGCTCTTTATCTGCACGGGCCGCGGCTGGTGAATGCTGCCATTCAGTCACATCTTGACTACCCTAACTCGGTCTATCTTGCCTCGTCGGAGAAAATGTTATCAACTGCAACTCTCTCACAATGCTGCAGCACATGTGCGTACAATAACTAGAAACAGAAGATCATATATTTATAATTTGCTAATACTGCAGTGTCAGCACTGGCTACACCTCAGATCACCAAAACCTCAGATCACTCTCTTTCCGGACCAATACATTTTCCTTCTGTCGACCATCATGCTCCCTCAGATCTGTAAACCAACTCATGTTTGTCAACAGTAGCGGCTGCTACCAGACGGGGATGGTGGGCGGGGGATGAAAAAAATTGAATAAAGTGCTTACCTGGAATGGCCGTCCTCTTCCTTTTTCCTGTCTCCAGTCTCGGCTGGCAGCAGGAGGAACCTGGAAACACAGGCTCCTCTGAGCCAATTACAATGCTGCAATGCAGCTTTGTGATTGGTCTGATTGCCGTGGTTCGACACTCAGTGGGAGACAGGGAGCCTTTGCATGTTCCTCACCAGGCTGTGTAATGCAGTAATGGTGGGGAACATGTAAAGTCTGTGTGACTGTTTGACCGGCCCAAGAGGGCTGGCCAAACAGTCATGCACACTTACGGAGTGCAAACCACTCCGCGGCCTGCTCTGGCTAGACCCACCCCACCACTGACTGCAATAGGAAAAATAAAATGTTAATAGCAATGTTATTATCATTTTATTTTTCCTTTTGAGCAGTGGGGCGTCGCTCCTCCGCCGAGGAGCCACCACTGTTTGTCACCAGTAGGACGAGAATCTCACTTACAGAGATCATGCTTTTTGTAAAGCACGAGCCAATCTGTGGAACTCGCTCCATTTGAGTTGGCGGGCAGAAACAAATCTACTCCATTTTAGACGCCAGCTGGAAACATGGCTTTCAAATATTTATCTTCCAAATTTTTTCTCAAGTCTCTGTTATGTTTTAAGGTTGTGTCTTCTTAAAGCTAAAAGAAGCATCTACTCACGAGCGCACTACAAATAAACTATAACATAACATTATTTCTCTTTGGAAAGTGTTAGAGAGAATGTCTTAATTTGCATGTGTTTCCTGTTGTAAGTGCACTGTAACAGTATTAATTGTTGTCGATTCTAACAGAGCTGGTAGGAATTGCATTGGCTGTTCTTTCCCATAAAGGGGGATCTAGGTATTTTACAGTATTAACCGCACACACGTCTTTGTGTTCAGTTGGTGTTAACAATAGTTGATATTGCACTCCTAATGAGTGTGCATCGGGGTGCTCTGTAAGGAGCTGGTTGTCAATGAATTTGTTAAAAAAAAACTTAAATAAAACACACTGGAGTTTCTAACACATGTAACTTTACTTCAGAAAATTCCCGGATTCAGGTTTGTGCGAACAGCAGCCCGCAGTTTATGTTTAAATGACCAGCAGCCCGCAGTTTATGTTTAAATGAACAACAGCCCGCGCAGTTTAAATGAACAGCAGCCCGCAGTTTAATATCTTGCGCTGAAGAACCGCCAACTATTTAGCTTGACAGCTCCGGAGCTGCCCTGTCAGTTCACTCACGTTTCTTCCCTCCACTGCCTGATGAGGATTCATGTACTATAGCGCCAAGATACCCGTTGGGTGACAGCTGCGCTCTACAAATACCGTAAACAATACAATACAATACAATTTAGCAAGAAAACAATTCATGCAAACCCATTTCTCATTATGTGAACTCACTGCCGTCCATTTCCTGGAACACCTAGTGGAAGTTAGAGGAGATTCCTTGCAAATGCGGCAGGGTCTGTCATTGCACTCCAGGCTTAAAGTAAGCTGGTGGAAAGAGGCAAAAATACCTAATTTTATGATCTACAAATTTACTTAAGCTATTATTTGTCAGATGGTTATAGCCGACGGCACATACGTTCTCATTGGGCAAGTACAGGACTTGTGATATTTAGTTAGGCTCCAGGGAATGATTTAGTTGGCTCTGACGTACTTTTCAGTTTTTCTTTGTTACAACCTGAGTGATTTAGCCCCTGAGGAGAGATTCAATATTATATATTGACAGTAAGCAATAGTAGTATTATAGGTGGGACTTGGATACTGTTGGCTAAGATTCCATCCACCTTTTAGCCAGTCACAAAAACTGATTACCATACTCCACTGCCATCCAACCCAGCGGTTCCCAAACTGGGGTGCAGGGACCCGTGGGGGGTGGAGGGGGCTGCAAAGCCTCCTGAGGGAGTCCGCAACTACTTTAAAAATTAAATAATATTAACAGATTAACAAAGTCTATATAAATAAAGAAGCTCAATGTACACTTGAACATTTTAAAACATACTGTAAATATTAAGGCATTTGAAACTGGAGACTAAAAATTAAATTAGTATCCTTATATTGATTCGTGGGACAGGTGCAGGTGCATCAAACAGAATATAGTATGGAAGATGAGTGGCCTCAATGGAAGTTAGAAAAGTTCCAACCTTTCTATGAAAATTCCATTTTTTTTAAAAATGTATGTGCGTTTGTAAGTGAAATTAAATGTGTAGTCATTTGTCTATTTGTTTGATGAATGCTTTTTTCAATATTTTTTGTGTATTGTTTTGCGGCTCAAATCTTCGACAATGCTTAGGCCCCAAATTCCAATAATGATTCACTGGAGGTCCCTGGGTTCCAATAAAGATTAAGTGGGGAACCCTAGAAGTCAAAAGTTTGAGAACCACTGATGTAGGGTACAGACATAATCCAAGGGCTTGCAGGGGTCAGAATGTGTGCGCATGACTTTTTATGGCAGTAGTGAACTTCCCATCTTTGAGTGCTTGCTCATGCTTTTTTATACACATGATGGTCTGCCTATGCACTTACTTCTTCTTTTTCATTCATGCAGAGGCCTGTCTATGCAGCAGTTCATACTTTTGTTTACAAATGAGGTTACCTACCTATGCTTGTGAGCTCATACCTTTTGATGCAGATATATGACTTTTAATTTAAACAGTGATTTGCCTATTCATCAGTGCCTGCTCATGATTTTTCATTTTTGCAACAGTTTACCTATAAGTAACTGCCTGCTCATACCTTTTCATCCAAACCTGCCTGTATGTAGCTGGTGACCTACCAGTGCTTGATCGCCGACTCATGCCATTTTATGCAAGTGGGGGAGGGATATGAACTGGGGGGAGAGTAGGAGTTCCCCAGGCTTCCCCTTTGTACCCATGATGCTACTCTCACACCCTCCGCTTGTAAGTGCAGTGCCTGGAACAGAAACAGATAGCCATGTTTGCTGTCTGTAGTTCCATCCGTTGTCCCTACTCCTAGGCTCTAAGGAGTCTCCTATGTCCATGAGGGTGGTAGAGGAGTGACAAAAGAATCCTTCTGTCCCACCACCCAGACATGTAGAGGGAGGAAAAGCTCATCATGGGTGCCTGCCCCTGCTGCTGCAAAGAATTTGAGAGAACCAAGTCACCACTGGATGGGCCACATCAGCTTCCCCTTTGGCAGAAACTCAGATTTTGTACAGGCAGAAAAAGCTATTTTTTTCTTTCCTTGGCGCAGTTTTCCTACTTCCGACTGTGATGTAGTAGGCATCTGGCTGGTGTCTCCGGCACTGTAGCAGGAGGCTAGACAGTGAAAGCAACGCTCGAAGGAGCATATACATAGCTTGCGCTTCTGCCAGCCACTGCCTCAAGGGGCCTGATCACTAACGCCCCCTGCTGTGCAAGCAGGAACCTGGGCAGCACCAGGCATACAAGGCTGTACCTGGACACACTGGACTGCAATGGACATGTGAGGCTACTCATGAAATCATGAGCCTGCATACGATGCTGGACCTGTACACACTAGACTGTAATGGACATGTGAGGCTACTCATGGACATGTGATGCTACTCATGAAAATATGACCCAGCACCAGGCATATGAGGCTGTACCTGTACAATATTTGCAAATTGCGTGGGCCTTATAATGCAGGTTGGTATATATTGTTAATGCAAGGCTCCATCTGAGAATATGCAGCTGCACTGAGCATATCATTTTTAGGTCTCGCTGAGACAGCGAAAGCTGTCTCTTTGAGACATTTTGTAAGTGGGCTTTCAAAAGTGCTACTCACATGGTTTTGCTGGCCTAGGGCTTGAGTGCACGATGGCGTGCACGTGCACAGCTGCTCCTCTGCTCCTTGCATTCCCCCCTCCCTTCTCACCCAGCCCTTTGATGCTCTGCTCAATTACTTTCACTTTCGCCGCTTTGATGTTTGATCGCAAACGCGATCACTTCCGCTTGTTTTCATTGTGAGATCGTTTGCTGGTTCGAGCCCCTTTTGATGGACACTGCCTGTTTTTGATTGTGTAGCTTAATTCGAGAAAACTTTTTTCCTTTAAACCTACAACTTTAAAATTATGGCTATATGAAAAATCCCCACGGAAAGACAACAAAATGACTGACTTAGTTGGGTTTTTGAAAGAGTCGATGCAGGGCTGGCTACTCATTAGTTTCTAAGCAGTACTGAACTTTTGTGAATTAACCTGTAATCCAGTATGACGTTAAGCTTATTGACCATCTAGAAGATGAGTGCTGTTTTTTATGGTTTTAAAATCAGGGTTTTAAATGACGGAAAACACCTTACCTCATATAGAACAATCGATATGTGTAGAGGTGCGCTGAGGGGTAAATAATCACGCTGGGCACCGTGACTCAGCTTAACTCTTTATTTAGTACACGGGAGAGCGCCGGGGTCATTCCCACACGTAGAATCCTCAGTGTGTGATATGTAGAGCGCTACACCATAATATGTCACACGGGTCTACTTGTATATTTAGGCGCTCTGTATATGTCTGCTTGCACGTTTTAGGCGCTTTACACCCAGCACGGTTTCTTAGCACAATCCAACTGAAAACCTGGGCCTCAGGAAGCATAATATTTAGTAGCAGTATAATAATTCGGGAAGCTCAGTGCCTCGGTGGCGTGGATGCGCCCGTCTCCAGCAGTCCACATGTCACCTTCTGTTACATTTTTAAAATGTGAGGCCCACCTTCACGCGTCCTCCGATTTATTCCGGACTGGAAACCAGTGCCCACCAGAGACGTCTGCCTTTTCGTCTTGGGCCCCATAAAGATCTTATTGATAAAGTCCCCTGGTGGCTAAATATTCCAGTGCTCTTTTCCCTGGCCATTAGTCACAATTTTCTCGTGTTGATCTTTTGCCAGGAGGACAGGGGAAGTAGTTACAAGCGCAAGCGATTACTGCATGTGTGAGTGCTTTTGACGCAGGACCCTGGTCTCCCATTAATATAAATATTGAGCCGGCTTAAGGGCATCTTTGTGTCATATTCCCTCAAAATAAACCCACTATTCTTTCAAGCAAGTGGCCACCAAACAAGGAATCCCTCCCAGCCTTCTACACAAAGGGTCTGATTTATCAGTGTTTTTCCTGCCCGTTTATATGGCAAGGAAAGCCCTCTAGGTATAAACAGAGTTTGACATTTATATATATTTAGGGTCAGAATAACAGAGGGAAATATTATCAGGGATTTGTGAGGTCTCAATTAAGCCTTGAGTAAATTATGTCCAGGTTTCTGACTTAGCTCCTTTTCCTCCCGTTCGGCATGATTATATTTAACACGAGGATTTTTCTAAATTCTAAGATTTGGATAATGAGAGTAATTCGCAGGGCGCACGTGATACAATGATTCCGTTTGGCCAACTGAGACACAAAAGTATACCTACACATTTTTGAGAAGGGTTATCTTTTGTATACGTTGTAAAAATTAAACTTTACTTTATTATCACACATTGATTATTTTGATGCTTTACGGAGCGCTAAAATAAAGGTTTTCACCCAATTCGGAGCATGAAGTATAAGATTTAAAAAAGTTGGTGATGAATAGATTTAAGTTATGATGCTTTTTAGAGCTTGAGTGCTGCTTAGCAGTGGTTGATGCTGATGGGGCAATCAGATGGAAGTATTAGAAGTAGGAATGTAGGGATCTGGTGAAATATTCCCATTCACAAACCAGAGATGAGCAACTTGCAAACCGACAGCTTCTCTTTTTGTAATCAGTTCCCACTACACCTAGATAGTAGGTAACTGATCAATTGTTTTTTAAACGCATTTGTGGTCACAAATCATTCATACATTCCATTGTTATTCCTAAAGAGTAGCGGGACTTCTTTTTTATTCCCTCTCCTATTTGCGATTTGTAATGGATCACAAAAGTCCTTCTATAAGCTGGAAAGATATTTCTGACTCGTAAAAGTTCTGTTATGCATTAAAAAAAAGTTTTTGTGGTTGCAAGCCCAATGCTTTTGTAAACAAGCATTTGCAGTGCAATAGGTCTCGCAGTTACGCAAGTTTAAGCTATTGGCATTGTAAATGACAATGCCTTTTATTTATGTTTTTAAACCGAAAACAAAAAAGGCATTGTTATTTGCAATATCAGTAGCTCAAACTCATGTAACTGCGAGACCTATTGCATTGCAAATACTTGTTTACCTTTACCCATAATCATGTGGTTAGCCTGTGTACTACTCTATTTGCTGACGAGGGACCCTCTTCTCTTGTGAATAAACTGGAGTTAATTATTCCCAGAAAATGAATCTTTTGTGTATGAAAATTTCACAGCAAACACAAGAAGATATTGCACGGAGTGCTGAAACTTTTCAGGCACTCACCCCCAGTCACAGATCTGGGTTGAATTCATCATCGTTCTTTAGCTCATTTTGCCACCCCAGTTCAGACCCAGCCATATGCAAATCAGACTTGACCCTGTTCCTTGTGGGAACAGTCCAGCCCAAACTGCCAAGCTAGGTCGTCCCTGGACCGAATACAAGCATCCTGGGACCGGTTTCGGGGAAACACCCCTCAGCCAGGCTAGCTTGAATCCAGTGGCAAAGTGAGCAAGGGACCCACGTCTGGGCATATCCTGCCAACTTAGGGCAAACAAAGCAAACACAAGGAGATGATAGACGGAGTGCTGAAACCTTTGAGACACTCACCCCAGTCACAGATCTGGGTTGAATCCATTATCGTTCTTTAGCTCCCTTCGCCACCCCAGTTCACAGTAATATCATACATTAAAGAAGCTACAGTGCTCAGGTGCAAGGTTTCCTGAACCCAGGAAACTATTACTGCAGCATATGGCCATACTCAACATTCCTAATCATATGAAACTTTACTGGTCATTTAAGTGTTTACTCATACATGCGTGGCAAGGCATTTTCATATGAAACTGTAACTGTCCCTACTGGGCTATACTGAGCACTTAATGCTATATCTGCTCACGTGAAGCTATATCTGTAATTATGGGGCACCACTGGGCATAATAAGCAGTATGGAAGCACACACGACTGCACTGTGCTTAAGAGTCTATATCTGCACAAAAAAGGCAATACCCACTCTGTGCACTTGTGACTGTGTCTAAGCATGTGAGGCCATACTAGAATACATGATGCTGCACTGGGCATGGAAATCTGTAGCAGATCATGCAAGAAATATATGACTGCCCTCTACACACAAATCTATACTTACTAATATGAGGATAAGCCTACGTTTAGTTTTTTGTGCTGCCATACAGGCTGTACCGGAGGAGGAGGTCCCTAAGCATGTCAGCATATGAGGCTAACATCGAGCCTAAGAAGCATAATCAGTTCTACTTGAGAATATACATTTGCAGTGGGCATATGAGGCTGTACACACTAGACTGCAATGGACATGTGAGACTACTCATGAAATCATGAGCCTGCACCAGGCATATGAGGCTGTACATGTACACACTAGACTGCAATGAACAAGTGAGGCTACTCATGGACATGTGATGCTACTCATGAAAACATGACCCTGCACCAGGCATACGAGGCTGTACCTGTACACACTAGACTGCAATGGACATGTGAGGTTACTCTTGAAAAGATGAGCCTGCACCAGGCATGTGAGGCTGTAACTGTGCACACTAGGCTGCAATGGACATGTGAGGCTACTCATGGACATGTGATGCTACTCATGAAAACATGACCGTGCACCAGGCATACGAGGCTGTACCTGTACACACTAGACTGCAATGGACATGTGAGGCTACTCATGAAAGATGAGCCTGCACCAGGCATGCGAGGCTGAAACTGTGCACACTAGGCTGCAATGGACACGTGAGGCTACTCATGGACATGTGATGCTACTCCTGAAAACACGACCCTGCACCAGGCATACGAGGCTGTACCTGTACACACTAGACTGCAATGGACATTTGAGGCTACTCATGAAAGATGAGCCTGCACCAGGCATGCGAGGCTGAAACTGTGCACACTAGACTGAAATGGACATGTGAGTCTACTCGTGAAAACATGACTCTGCACCAGGAATATGAGGCTGCACCTGTACACACTGGATTGCAATGGACATGTGAGGTTACTCATGAAATCATGAGCCTGCATACGAGGCTGTATCTGTACACACTAGACTGTAATGGACATGTGAAGCTCCTCATGGACATGTGATGCTACTCATAAAAACATGACCCTGCACCAGGCAAATGAGGCTGTACCTGTACACCCCTAGACTGCAATGGACATGTGAGGCTACTCATGGAAACATGACCCTGCATCAGGCATACGAGGCTGCACCTGTACACACTGGACTGCAATGGACATGTGAGGCTACTCGTGAAATCATGAGCTGCACCAGGAATACAAGGCTGTACCTGTACACACTGGACTGCAATGGACATGTGAGGTTACTCATGAAATTATGAGCCTGTATACAAAGCTGTACCTGTACTCACTAGACTGCAATGGACATGTGATGCTACTTGTTGGACTTGGCCCTTTTTGGCTAAAGTTCCTTAAACTTTTTGCTTTACCCCTAGACCTTTTTTCTGACATGGTGTTGCCAACTTACATGCTTTGGGCACTTTGCCACTGCTGATCAGTGTCAAAGTGCAGGTGCTCCCTGTGTAAAAGTGTAATGGTAATTGGTTGTCCATGATTGGTATGTTTGCCTTACTAGTAAAGTCCCTAGTAAAGTGCACTATGTGTGCCAGGGCTAATAATGCAAATGCTACTAGTGGGCCTGCAGCACTAATTGTGCCACCCACACAAGTAGCCCTAAAGAGAGAACTCAGGCCTGCCATTGCAGTGCCTGCACGCAGTTTGTTAAACTGCCATGTTGTCCTGACAAGTGCACCCACTTTCCAGGCCTTACCCTTCCCTTCCTATGCACATCAGACACCCCGATGGTAGGTCCCAGGTACCTCCTGGGCAGGATGTGAAAGGTAGGACATGTACCGAGGTGTGTACCATGTCCTAAGAGTGAAATACTCTCTATTTCATTTTTCACTGTTGAAAGGCCATCTTGACCATAGGACAGAATGGGGAGGCTGTGTAATAGGTTTCCAGCCTATCTACCCATAGGCTTAAGATGGAGAGGTGAAGTTTAGTGTGCCTGAACTCACAATTTAATAACACATCTTTTTGTGAAGGTGGTTTTTGCATTGTGTGTTTAGAAACCACTCTTTTAGAAGTGGCTGGGTTTTTGTGCTCTAACATT
Source organism: Triturus cristatus (assembly GCF_964204655.1). Lineage (NCBI taxonomy): Eukaryota > Metazoa > Chordata > Amphibia > Caudata > Salamandridae > Triturus > Triturus cristatus. The sequence continues at coordinate 846,205,238 of NC_140584.1, read as the reverse complement.
TCTGTGCGTCTCTGCCTGTTTGTGTATTGACTGTCTGGATTTGAATGTGATAGGCTCTGGGTAATGTCTTGACCCAGGGGAGGAGATGAGACAGAAACAGGCTGACCTGCACCTGGCGTCCAAGTGAGTCTTAACGACGCTGTGTGTGTGCTTTTTGCAGCCTGTGCCCTTCGTGAGAATTGTCCTGTGATCGTGTGCACCCAGAGTCCAAGTGAGTCTCGTCGACGGTGTATGCGTGTGCTTCATGCAGCCTGAGACCCTCATAAGAATTGCCCTGTGATCCTTGGACCCAGAAGTTCAAGTGTGTCTCAGCGACGCTGCGTGTGTGTGCTTTTTGCAGCCTGAGCCCTTCATGAGGATTGTTCTGTGATCATGTGCACCCAGAGTCCAAGTGAGTCTCAGCCAAGCTGTGTGCGTGTGCTTCGTGCAGCCTGAGACCTTCGTGAGGATCGCCCTGTGACCTTGCACACCCGAAGTTCAAGTATATCAGCAACACTGTGTGCGTGTGCTTTTTGCATCCTGAGACCCTCGTAGGAATGGCCCTGTGATCGTGGGCCCCAAAAGTTCAAGTGTGTCTCAGCAACGCTGTGTGCTTGTGCATTTTGCAGCCTGAGACCCTCGTAAGAATTGCCCTGTGATCGTGGGCACCCAGAGTCCAAGTGAGTCTCAGCGATGCTGGGTGCGTGTGTTTCGTGCAGCCTGAGACCTTCTTGAGGATTGCCCTGTGATCGTGTGCACCCGGAGTCCAGGTGGGTCTCAGCGACGCTGTGTGCATGTGCTTTGTGAAACCTGAGACCTTCGTGTGGATTGCCGTGTGATCGTGTGCACCCGGAACTCAAGTGAGTCTCCGCGACGCTGTGTGCGTTTGCTTCGTGCAGCCGGAGACCTTCGTGAGGATTGCCCTGTGACCGTGCACACCCGAAGCTCAAGGGAGTCTCAGCGACACTGTGTGCGTGTGCGCTGTTGCAACCTGAGACCTTCGTTGCGAGGAGAGGAGAGGCATTTGGCGTTTCAGCGAGCGCAACAAAATTCATTTTATTTATTTGTTTACATTACTCCGGTTGGCCGTGAGTAGGAGTTTACTACCCCCCACCCTGCCCCTCCCCCGCCCCACTGCCCAGCGGCACTGCCTCCACGGGCCGCTACTGCTGCCTACTTGTTCCTTTTTGGGCATTAATTCGCCTACCTGTGCATGAATGGCTAATCATGCTTAAAGCATGTGATGTGTACTGTTTTTTTCAGAACATGCCCAATAATTTTAATGTTGGTTTCTCACATAGATGCATTTTTGAAAGGTTTAAGTGGAAGTGGTTTAGGTGATGAAAAATCGGGGTGTAAATACAGCAGTTGGGATCTTCCCTCCAGGAAGGATTTGCCCACAAATGAGCCTTACCCTGAATGCCCAGATTGCCAAGTCTGTTCAACAGGATGGAGTGTGATACAGTGTTGAACGCTGCTGACAGATCAAGAAGCAGCACCATAAGAGGTGTGCTCTTGTCTGAATTATCCCGGACAAACTCTGCCAGGTCCAGCAGAGCCATCTCCATGCTAAAGCCTAAAGTCGACTGTGAATCATGGAGAATGGAATGGGCCTCCACAAGAGTGGACAGCTGTTAACCAATTTCTCTAGAATTTTTGCAGGACCTGGGAGCAGAGATATGGGTCTATAATTGCTCAACATGCCTGTGTTAGCATTTGGCTTTTTTAGAAGCAGCTGCTGTGATGTCTGTTTCCAACAAGAGGGAAAAACTCCAGATGTTAGTGAGGCATTCCATATTTTATTGAGTGGAAGGTTAAAGAGCTGTGCTATAAGTCTGAAGATGTGCAGAGGGGCAGACATCATTCAGGGTTCGGGACTTGCATTTTAATATCTTGTTCAAGGAGCTATGCTCAGAGATGGGGCAAATTCCTAGAGGAATGTTTTGAGACAGGAGAAAGCACAGGCAATGGTTTCTGTCTTCCCCGTGGCTGCTGTGGTAGTGACTAAAGCCTCCAACAGAGACTCCGAGAAGGAAGATTATAAATAATGAATCTTCTCATCGAAGACTGACAGTTTTTCACAAAGTTCCTGCAGAGGGGACGATAGCAGTCGTTGTCCCTGAGGGGAAACAAAACCGTTCACTATTTTGAATACGTCCTTTGAAGAATTACCTGCCATCTTGATATGAACAGCTAAATATTCTTTCAGGGCATTGCATGTATTTTTGCAGAAGCTCCTAAGCGCCGCTTTGTAGAGAGTTTTAGCATTGGAATCATGATCTCCTCCAATTGAGTTTTAATTTTTTGCACAGGCTTTCCTCCGCTCTTACGTCCTAGGTAAACCCTGATGCGAATCTTTTTGCCACATAGTTTTTTAAGGCAGCAAGGTGGTCTAACAAGTTAGAGATCCAGCTATCAAACAACAAAATGTTCAGTTCAACTGCTCATTGCAGAGTAGGAGGACAGGAACTGAGGGACAGAGTCAAGGATTTCTCTGACACATTCTACTACTTTGTTTTCATTCCAGGGTATGGAATTAAGAGCTTAATTTAATAAATAAAACAAGACCAAAATGACAATAATCCAATCAGTAGAACCGGAGCTATATTTAAAAAAAACTGTAAAATATCGTCTAAAAGTGTAAAGCGCTGACTGTCGCTACCTGGTCACACTAGACCGGGTAAAAGGAAAACGATCAGGCCGGCCGCAATAGAGTGCAGGCTGGAAATGGTCCCAGATTAGTCTGGCTAAAGGTTTACTTTCTCAAGTTTTGTGCCGAAAGTCCTGATCGTGAAAAGCCCAAAAACTTGACTTCAAGAGCCCGTGAGCCACAGGAAGGGTCCAGGATCTGAGAAGCACCACTTGGTTTGTCAGGAACACACTGCAGATGGGTTCAGGAGCTGGCTGGGGAGACTTATGTCCTGGAGGTTCATATCAGGAGGAGTCCTGAGTTCATGAAGTTGCGGGTCCAGTTCTTCTTCCCCAGGCAAGAGGGCAGCAGGTCAGCACAGAAGAGCAGCAGTTCCTTTAGAGCAGCAGTCCAGCAGAGTGGCAGTCCTTGTAGCAGCATGGCAGTCCTACTTCCTGGCAGAGTATCCACAGGTCCAGAAGTGTACTGAAGTGGTGGTGTCTGAGGGCCTTCTTGTATACACAGTTGTGCCCTTGAAGTGGGGGGAATCTTTTAGAGGCATGCCTTTGAAGGACACAGATGTCATGCTGTCCTGGCCCTGTCTTCAGACTAACTACTGGGGGGTATGCGGCTCTTTGTGTTGAGGCAGGACACAGCCTATTCAAGTGTAAGTGGGGTTGACCTCAGTTTCTCCCTCCCATCCTGCCAGTGGTGGTCTATCCAGTTACACCTAAGCTCACATTGTATGTGGCTGTCTGGGAGGAACACATAAAGCCCAACTATCACCCACGCCCAGTCATGTGACCCAGAGACAGGCTGCAGGCTCCAAATGCCTAAGGCAATAAGATGCCAACTTTCTAAAAGTGGCATTCTCAGTATTGCAATTTAAAATCCAACTCCACCATAAGTTAGGTTTTTAAATTGTGATTCCAGAAACACCAAACAAGAATGGTTATCTAATCCCATTTGGAAATTACACTTATAGAATGTAATAAGGCAACTCCAATGTGATCCTATTGGAGAGATAGGCCTTGCAGCAGTGAAAAAATGAATGTAGGAGCTTTTCACTACCAGGCCATGTAAAACTTAAAAGTACATGTTCTACTTTTTAAATACATTGTACCCTGCCTTCTGAGCTGTCCAGGGCATAACGTAGAAATGACTTATTTGTATTAAAAAGGAGGGATTAAACTGGCAAAAGGTTTGTTTTGCCAGGTTGACATGGCAGTTTAAAACCGCACAGACAGGCTCTCCAATTGCAGGCCTAAGACATGTTTTACGTGCTACTTAAGTGGGTGAGACAGCCAGTGCTGCAGGTCCACTAGTAGCATTTAATATACAGTGCCTGGGCACATAGTGCCACGTTACTGGGGACTTACAAGTAAATTAAATATGTCAATTGGTTACAAGCCAATGTTATCATGTTTTAGGGAAAGAGCACAAGCACTTTAGCACTGGTTTGCAGTAGTAAAGCGCGCAGAGTCCTAAAGTCAGCAAAAACATGTCTGTAAGCCAAAATCTGAGGGAAACCACGCCAAGGATGCCAGGTTTAACAGTGTCTTGCAAATGGATAACAGAACCCGAGTGTTGTGATGCAACCATTGTAAGAATGTATTAAAGGTGGATGCACTATGTTTTTAAAAAAATGACTAAGTATCGAAAGTTGAAGATTTCTTGAAACTCACCATTGTATCCCTTGTGCATGGAGCATGGTTTTTAAAGTTATTGTAAGTCAAAGTCCATTTTGTGATGTGTTGATAATGAATTAAAATGTTCCTCTCCAGGGCTGTATATATCCTTGTACACCGAAGGAGCTCTCTAATAGGATTTTCTAGATGATAGGTGCGAATGGAAGCTTAGGAATCCAATAGCATCAATACAACTTCAAGAATGTTATTAGATGCAATCTGTAGCTCTTCCTTTGGATTTTTGAGCATCTGCATGCCACATACTCATATTAAGTTTTCAGGTGCTATCTGCTTCTACAGTAATAAATCACTAATTGTTGTTATGAAGATAATTTTTAGGCAGTTGTAGTATTAGAAAACTTAATTATACAAGCTGCTACTAATGACAGTGCTCCAACAAAGAAAAGAGTGGCTGTCCCTCATGATCTGAAGATGATTTGCTAGGTAACGAGGCCCACAGTTTTCAAGGAATAGTTCAGGAAATTGAGACGAAGTTCGTAACCTTTTGACTTCTGTGGACCCCCACTGAATCACTGCTGGGAGCCAGGGATCCCCACCAAAGAAATTTCTATGATTTTAACCGAAAGACAAGACAACAAATATTAAACAAATTCACAAATGATTAAATATCTAAATTTTCATGAGAAGGCTTTTTAAAATGTTGTTTTATTTCTAAAACATGACGGGATAGACTTCAGCACACCAATTTGTATTTTTTGCCCTAATGCATGCTTTTTGTCGGTGTGTGCCAGTGCTGCAATTGAGGCCATGAGCTACCCATACTAGATTCCGATTGTATGACAGAATATTGAGGACCAAAATATCAAGAAGGTAAGTGCATATAAAGAAGTACAGATTTACTATTCTTAACTCAACATCTGCGCCCCTTGAAGTAAGAGCCATCATCAAGGTACATGGACGTGGAGTTAGGTACAGTATATCGATGCTTACCTATCTAAACTTAGATTGACAGTATTTTTGTTCTCAATATTTTTGGCACAATCTTTTAGCCCCACAATATTCTGTTGTCAATATTCTGCTGTAATACCCTACATTCCATTTACTCTGCTTGCACTGCTACCATGAATCATGATAAGGATACCAACTTAATTTTTAGCATCCATTTTCGAATTCCTTCATATTTAGAGAGCATTTTAACATTTCACTTTTGCTTTTTATGAAACTATACTTTATTACTCTGCTAATATTATTTAATCCCAGGGTCAGATTTCCTGAGTAGATGTCGAGGACCCCAGGTTAAGAACCACCGGACTAGAGCATTCATCTTGAATCGCTTTGCAAAGCAGACAATGGCTGAAGATAATTTGGCCAAATTCCAGGAGCCAGTGATTATCTTTGGTACATATTTGTGGCTGCAGTCTGATTTGTCATTACAATGTTCGGATATTAAGGCATCACATTGAGCCAGTTTGCAAATTTAAGGGTGACTAGAAGGGGTCAATCTATTGTGGTTATCTTAGCTGGATTGCTCAGGCCATTGTGACTAAAATGACCACTTCAGTTAGTAGTAGAAAGCAGATTGTGGAATTTGACAATTTTTAATCGTGTCCTGCAGCTCTGACTTGCCTTCTGCTTGGCAATCAATGGCACACAAGAATTACTGGAAGTGTCTAAACAAAGTATTGGGGGAAGCTTCTTTTGTTGGCGTTCTGTTGCAGCCTGACTGTAGGCAGTTGATGGTTGGTCCACACCCACCCTAGCTCCTCTGCGTTGGTGTTGTCAGTCATGCTAGATCTAGCAATGTTGGGCTACGCTGTCAAGCTGGAACCCACCCAGCTGCAAATCTCATGCAAACAGCTATCTGTTGGAAGCTTGGACTACAAACCTCCCAACTGGGCTACTCCTATTTTTGCTGTGATATTCGCTCTTGCATGGGTTAGCTACAGAAAAAGGCATGGACCTTGCAGCAGGTCACATGTTCAATGAAATGAGTAGCACAGAGTAAGAGCGGTCATTCACAGGTCCATGAAACAAGCTAGCCAGCAGCCTTCTGTACATTGTCACGGCTGAAGATGCAGGGTTTGTACGGCTATATTGAAATATACACAGAGTCAGATTTGAAGCACTGTTTAAAAAACAAATCTGAAATTCTGACTAAAAAAATGTTTTCATTGGTTGTTGATAATCAACCGCATCACATTGCTGTCAGCTACAAGTGACAGTTCCAAATAGTTCTTAAAAAGTGGTCATGTACATATTGCTCTGCTGTCCTTTCCTACGATGTAATTTCTGATGATTTGTGCCAGCCCATTGATTTTTGCGAGAGATGAAGAGGGGTTTTGTAAGGCAGAGCCCATGGTTGATGTGTGTCCATCAGGTTCTCGTGTTTGCTACTGCTTGCTGTTTTGACCTTAGGAGGGGATCAGGAGGGGAGACCGGTGCTCCGCTATCACTACCTGTGGTGCAGTGAGGGCCCTATCAAGTAATAGTTTTGATAGACCAGATAAGTGCCCTGTTTTAGTCCTGCATGTTGGTGGCTGGCAGGGAGATTTCAGAAGAGCAGTAGAGGGAACCAGGCATGCATGGTCCTGACCTTTACAGTATCGCCTTAGTGTTTGTGTATTGTAGGGTTGAGGGGGAGTTCGAGAGAGGTGCGTCGACAACCAGCATGGCACAAAGTGAAAGCAGTGAGAGCTTGAATGGTCCATTCAACCTCTCATGAGATCTCCTTGGATGTCACCAGTCTAGATTCGAAAGAGAAGTCCAGTCTCTGGGTAGTTGCAGAGAACTCGCCCTCAGGAAAAAGTAGGCGGACCATCATAAATTACTCAGAGGTGAATGTAAGGCACACCTGGGTTCCAATGCAGGCATTAGGAAATGGGGGCATTTTGTAGTAGGGTGTCAGGTGGCCCGTTATTGAGGGGTGCGTCCCTGTCCAGTAAGATGGTCTGAAAAATACAGAGGACCCAATTCATGAAGACTTTTCTATGAGTAAGTGTGACTTACTCTTATAGTATTCCTGCCTTAGTTCTGGATATCAGGGGGTAGGTAGAAGTACTACCAGAGTAAGTGGCAGCAACATCTGTGTGAATCGGGGCGAGTGTGCATTGTAGAAGAGAGCGTGTTTTACAGCGGCGTAGCTAAGGGGGGGGGGCGGTGGGGGCGGTCCGCCCCAGGCAGCGCTATTTTGTGGGCGGCGGCCGTGCTGCACTGGTGGCCCGTGGCGGCAGCCTTTATAATTTATTTGTATACTCACTGACACTACTGTCAGTCACTACAGTAGTGTCAGTGTCCCCAAATAAATAATAAAGGCCGCCGCAACGGGGCTCCAGTGCCGCGCGGCCCCCGTGTTAAGTACAAGCATACATGCGCTTGTAAATGCTGCCTGCAGCGCACTGCACCACATAGTGGTGGGTGCGCAATGTACCGCGTTTGTGGTTGTGGGTCCTATCCCAGGGCCGTCAATCTTGTAGCGCGTGAAAGCGCTACCAATGACGGCCCTGGGCATAATGTTTTGCCAGCCCTCGCGCTGGAAAGTAACGAAGCAATGACTCGTCACGCGTTCCACCTCCACGCGGCGCGCTCTCGTGACGTGAGGAGTCGAGTCTGGGGCGGTGGCTGGGTGATTTGCTGCAGGGGCCGGCAGAACCAATCACCCCTTCGGTAGAGACCCTGGAGTACTGGAGCCTGAGGACGGTAAGAGATACGAGGGGAGGAAAGAATCTTTTGTGAGTGGCAGGGCAGTGGGCACAAGACAAGTCCTACATAGCTGCCAAGGTTCCAGATTCCTATGTGTGACTTTTTCATTACTGCAGTGTAGTTATGAGTGACATTTCAATGACTATGAGTGACACTTTATCTTCAGTAAAATAAAGCAACGAAGTGATGGGAAACATAAATACCAGCAATTACACCCATTTTATACGTTCTAGAGATTGTGCGCTCACATTAATTTAATTGTGTTTCACATTGTGAAATTTCACTGACAACTTGAAGTGGCTTGTTGTTATTTTTACTTACTCTTTCTGTTCTTTCAGCCTGAGCCAGGCTGGGCAACGTGATGTTACGTTTTACTTTTGTCCACCCCTGGACCCCAGTGTCCCTGCGCGGACACCATACCCTCAGTGAGGTCATCAGCTGTCCGTTGACAGTTGACAGCTGATTGCCGATCTGAAAAGTTGCAATTCGCTCCACCTTCTGTAGGAGCATGTGTTGGTGTACTAATTAAAAGAACTTTGTTTACCAGCATTTATATGGAGTTCTTAACAATGTGGCGACGAGGACCAACACGGGACCCACGAATAATGGAATGAAAAAAAAACGACTTGAGATAGAATTAATAATACGAAGAAAATCAGACGGATGAATAATTGAAGCAGAAGATTAAATACAGGAATAAAAGCGGAAACAACAAGGTACTGAAAAAAGAACTTAATTATCTTTCGCGGAACTGTATGTCAAGTTGCGTATTTACAACGATGATGTACATCAGTGAAATTTGCGAGTTCAATTGAACCTTCATTGTGAGCTCCTGTTGAGTTGAAGGAACATTATTGAAAAAGGTACAAGAAACTCTGAAGCAATTCCAACGCCTCAAATTGAAGTTACGTGCCTCCAACTGTCGCTTTGTCTGTGGAGGTGCATACCAACTGTCAACTGTCATTCCTTCAACGGACTCTGCTCCCTCTCAGCTGAAACCAACGTCATCACGCTGTGACGTCAAAAGCGTGCCGCCATTTTGAGAGGCCTCTTCACACTACGGTGCACTGTCTAGTGTTCAGCATTGTAGGACGCCATTTTGAGCGACGTACAACTTGGAACTCTTCGCTCCAATTGAAAACTCACGCTCGCATTGTTAAGTATCAGTGGACTTCGGAAGAAGCACCCGTCAGCAGCGGCTAATTTCCTCTGACTCTGTGCATCGAGAAAATAGCGTACAACACTTGTCAGGATGTGCAGTAGGTGCATATACACAGCATGTTTATGGTGAAATTACACGCAGGCTAATGTTAAACGCTGTTGATTCTTTCTAATGAGCGTTCGTTTGATGCACAGTCTAACATAAAAAGTTCACGCACAGGTTAAACATTATGAGTTTAGAGACATCTAAGTTAAAAACTTATTGAAGACCAACTTTGCCTCAGGAACTGTTTGTACCTGCCCACATTCATTGTGTGGATAAACTATTAAACCTTACTACCAAACTTCTACCAATTAACACATAAACATTCTATCTGAACACTATGGCATTAGGGTGTGTATGGAATCTTTCCCCTCCTGAAACCTTTCTACGTGCTGGGGGTGAGCCTGCCCTCAAGTGGGAGGAGTGGAGAGAATATTTTCTGAATTATATTTCCACATTAGAGGAGGATGATGAGGTAAAAGCAGAAAGGAAGTATAAAATGCTCATGCATTGTTTAGGAGCTGGTGGTATAAAAGTTTACAACGCTATAAACAAGAAAATCAGAGCTGAAAATGAGGGTGACATTTTCACCAATGCAATTGATGATCTGAACACGTATTACAAACCCACGCTTTGCGTCGGTGTAGACCGTTACAAGTTTTTTCACAGAAAACAAGGGGACAGCGAATCCATTGACGACTTTGTGTCTGCGTTGAAAAACCTAGCAATAAACTGTCGCTTCGGAGCTTTACATGACGAGTTCATTCGAGATCAGATAGTGATGCAAGGATCTAATTCAAACATACAGGATGACTTGTGGGCGAAAGGGGAGTACCCATTACAGAACATAATTGATATTGCTAGAAAAGCAGAACTTACTGGACGTTGTGCCAAAGCGGTTCTTTCAGAGTCAAAAGAAAAGAAAGAAGGAGACATTGTAAGCAAGGTGATGGAGAAAAAGAACTATAACAGACAGAATGCTAATCCAAAAATGTATAAAACGTCTTACAAGAAAAATGAAACTAGGAACTGGGTTCATTGTTACCGTTGTTTGAGTACATCACATTTAGCCAATGACCCCAAATGCCCTGACAAAGAAGTTAGGTGCACACATTGCGGAGTAAAAGGGCATTACGTAAAGGCATGCAATAAAAGGAAACCACAAAAGATTAAGATGGTAGAGTACGGTGATGATTTCAGTGAGAATGATAACGACAACGATGACATCAATATGTTTGTGCTAAATATTGATGATGAAAGGGATGAAAATATAAATATGATAAGCACAAAGAAAATGGTCACCAAAACTAGAAAACCCATATGTCACATGACGATTGGTGGAATAAAAATTGACATTGTCGCAGATTCTGGGTCACCATACACAATAGTCAACAAACAGGTATGGAAAGAAAAATTTGAGCAAAAACTGGGAAATGAATTAGAAAAACCAGACATACAGATCAGATCGTTTACAGGAGAGCCCATTGATGTCTGTGGATATAAAAAATGTAATTTTATTTACAAAGGGCGTGAAACAGATGGCAACTTATATGTTTCTAAAGTCGGTCCATCTGTATTGGGGTGGATGGATCAGGGCAGTCTGGGAATCATTCTAGACCCAAGGAAAGAAGAGCCTGTATTAAGTCTGTTTGACAACAAAAGTTACGCTGATTCCTTACTCCAAAAATACCCAAAAGTATTTAGTGGTACAGTATGAGAGCTCAAGGGATATCAACACAAAATTAAACTTAAACCTGTAACTACACCCGTAGTACATAAAGCGAGGAATATCCCCTTTGCCATCAAGGATGAAGTGAAAGCCCAATTAAACCAGCTTTTAGATGAAGGGATAATTGAAAGAATTGATGCCTCGGAGTGGGTCGCACCCTTAGTAATTGCAAAACAAGCCAACGGGAAATTGAGGCTCTGTGTTGATCTAAGAGATTTAAACCAGAACATTATCGTGGAGCAGTACCCTCTTCCCAAAATAAATGAAATGTTGGCCACAACTAAAGGTGTTAAATGGTTCTCAACTGTGGACTTAAAATCTGCGTACCACCAAGTGCCCTTACATCGCGACAGCAGATCACTTACCACATTCATTACACCGCATGGGTGTTTCAGGTTCACCAGAGTACCATTTGGCTTGGCCTCAGCGGCAGCTATGTTCCAGAGACTTATGAACAATATTTTTGAAGGAGTTACTGGAATTTTGCTCTTCCAGGATGATATCCTGATTATGGGGAAAACTAAAGAGGAGCACGATAGGAGAGTAGAGCAGGTTCTAGAGATTCTGGACAGGAAGGGACTCACCACAGAGCATGCTAAGTGCAAATTTGCATGTAATTCCGTCAATTACCTAGGCCATAAAATAACTGGCAACGGTATCAGTCCCAAAATGGAACTGATACAGACAATAAGAGACTCTCCTGTACCATCAAACAAGGACGAATTGAGGTCGTTCCTAGGTTTGGTGGAGTTTTACTCCAAATTTATCAGAAGCTTTGCATTAAAAACTTATGCTCTTAGACAACAACTCAAAATGAAGAACAAGTTTGAATGGAATGATGACTGTGAAGCAGCTTTTCAAAACTTGAAGACCGATATGTGCATGGCAATACCCCTACAAGGATATGATCCCACATTACAAAACTATGTAACGACTGATGCTAGTAATAGGGGTATTGGCGCTGTTCTGACCCAAAAGGACTCCAAAGGTGCCGAGTACACGGTTGCATTTGCCTCACGTTCACTGACTCCGGCAGAAGAAAAATACTCTGTAATTGAGCGTGAAGCACTGGCATGTGTGTGGGCACTAGAGCATTTCAGACAGTACATTTGGGGAAGGATGGTCAACTTGTGCACAGACCACAAACCTTTAACCAAGGTACTCACCACAAAAGGATTAAACACTGCATCCCCTAGGTTGGCGAGAATGTCTGTACGCCTTTTTGATTTTGTGTACAAAGTTCATTATCTACTATGAGTGAAAAATTTTGTTGCAGACTACCTTAGCAGAATGCCTTTGCAGAATAAGGAAATTGCACACAAGGAAAATGAGGAAATGTGCATTGCAAATGTCCTAGAACAAAACAGTAGGATTGGAAGAGATGAGTGGTTCACTGAACAGACGAAAGACAACACAATCAGTCAAGTCATGGAAAAAATCAATAAAGGATGGACTGCAAAGAACAGGCTACCGGAAACACTCAAGCACTTCTGGGAAGTAAAGGATGAGTTGTCCCAAGAAGATGGATTTCTACTAAGGAGTGGTAGATTTATACCACCAGAGTCGTTACGCACAAAGATACTTAACATATGCCATGAAGGGCATCTTGGAATTGCCAAAACAAAAAACAGATTCAAGAATATGTACTGGTGGCCAGGAGTTAGCAATGATGTTGAGAGAACTATCAGAGGATGTAAATTATGCATGGATGCAGACAAGACACAGGTTACGTTTAGACCACCATTACAACCCATTGCTGCCCCCTCAATGCCTTGGGAGAGAATAGGGATTGATGTGATGGGGCCAATTACCGAAGCACATGAGCAATGGTATGTGATAGTCATAAAAGATCACTTCAGTAAATGGCCTGAAGTTAAAATTGCAAACAAACCTGACGCACATAGCATAGTGAAATTCATGGACAAAACATTTTCAAGGGAAGGACTTCCCAAACAAATAATTAGTGAGAATGGTGCACAATTCACTTCGGATTTGTTTCTAAACTACGTTCAAAGACACAACATCAAGCATAAGACGACGTCAGTCTATCATCCTGCCGGAAACGGTGCGGTTGAAAGGTATAATAGAGTGTTGAAGGGCACTATCAAATTGGCTATTACTAATAACCTCAATTGGAAGCATGAAGTCTTAAAAACAGTGCGGGCTTACCGCATCACACCATGTGACACGACTGGGCATAGTCCATTTGAACTCATGCGCGGAAGAACTCCGCTGTCAAGAGACAATGTGGGCTGGTTAAAAGCAGCTAAAAGAGTGGATTGGTCAACAAGAGAAGTCAGGGAGAGGCTTACACAAGCTCAGCACAAATCTAAGGAACATTTTGACAAGAAACATGGATGTAAAAGTGTGGAACTCAAAGTGGGAGACTTAGTCAAAGTAAGGAGAAGTGGGCATGTAGGTAAGACACAAAACAGGTACACACCCCCGTTGTCTATACAGAAGGTTTTTAGTAACTCAGCACTTCTGAGTGATGGAAGAGTTTGGCACTTCTCCGCCCTTTCGGCATACAAGTGTCCTGCTAACAGTAAAGAAGAATCTAAAGAAGAACCAAGTCAAGCAATTTCCTTGGGGAACTCCATTTCTACGGCCAAAGACAATAGGACATCCATTGACTATTCAGACTGTGAGTCTGACTATGAGTTTCCCTTAACTTTGACAACATCTGTGAACTGCAACCCAGCACCAATCTTGGAACATTCAATAGAAAATAACGAACAACATGGTGTTATGAAACCCCGGCGCAAGCTGCCACCCACGCCGCATGGAGAGGCATCACCACAAGTCAGCAAGAGCCGGGCAGGGAGGTTGTTAGGACCACCTGTCAAACTCAAAGACTATGGTTGTGAGTGACCCTCATGACGTTAGGGACCTACCCCGTTATCAGCACTGTGGTTTTAGTGTTTCAGTTGCAAAAGGGGAAGATGTGTTACGTTTTACTTTTGTCCACCCCTGGACACCGTTCACGCTGCGCGTCCCAGGGTCCCTGCGCGGACACCATACCCTCAGTGAGGTCATCAGCTGCCAGCTGTCCGTTGACAGTTGACAGCTGATTGCCGATCTGACAAGTCGCAATTCGCTCCGCCTTCTGTAGGAGCATGTGTTGATGTACTAATTAAAAGAACTTTGTTTACCAGCATTTATATAGAGTTCTTAACACGTGACTGGGTCAGTGGCAACAACAAGGCAGCTCAAGCTGGCCACTACAGCCAGTGACCCCCACGAAAATTTCAGCTTTCTGTCCACTATTTCTGCAGCTGCAAAGCCGGACCTGACTTGTGAAGAATGGCCCGTGCCTGTCACTCTCCTGGCCACCAGACTTTGATAATTTGCTACCGGCTGCAGGCCATTATAGATATTAATATGCCCCACAGTGCGGGCGGTCCAGTCGGCCAGGATATTATTAAGCTCCTCAGGGCAGGTTACCTGGTTGGGGAAGGCCAGGTGCAAACCATCCCCAGGCCTCCGAGGACCATGATTAATGCCGCCAAGCACTCAGCAGCCGGCTAACTGCCCCATCCGCGCGCTTCTGCAGCAGAACGTGACGTCACTTCCACTCGCTGCGTTAGGGCCACAAAGTGTGTTGCACAACCTGACTGGGGCAGGCCCCGACAGGCTCTCTGTAGTAGCTAAGTGGGCCCTACCACTGACTGTGCCATGACGTCTGGCTGTCTGACTTACAGAGTGCAGTGGGAAATCAATCAACAATAGACACACATTGTATCTGACTGTGAGCCTGCTCAGCTGCTGGGAGCATCCCAAGCCTATGGGACTCTGGAGCAGACCACGCTGGTCACAGAGGTGCACTGCCACCTGCAGTGGCGAGCTACAGTTTGCCATGGGCGGCAAATTGAGGGATAGCCCCGGGCGCCACAAGCTCTGGCTACGCCTCTGGTGTTGTTGGCCTGGTGATGTACGTGAGCATTAGAGAGGTTACTTCTGTAATGGCCAAGCACAGCACATTTAAACCTTGTCCTTGTATGTTTTAGGCAGAGTTTGCCCCCTCAGAGGAAGCTCGTGTGCTTGCCATTGGCCACTTGTAAGGCGGATGTGTGAATCCGTCCCTTTTGTGGTGTGAAGACAGGTGCCAACGTCTCTCTCATCAGCCTTAGTGAGTGAATCCGACCTCTCCTGAGTAATTATTCTGCAAGACTTTGACGAGGGACAAGACACCTCTGATCAGCTACTTCATTTATCAGCAGCCCCTACGATCGTATTTCAGGGTTTGGAATGTAGCTTTCTGTCAGAGTTTAATTTCCCCGTTGGTCATATCACTCAAGGAGATCACGAGTAAGACAAGCGCGAAGAAAAACACAACACCTACAAAAATGAATCATTTAAAATAAAATTCCAGGCCAGACAAATGTATAAAAGTTAACATCGCCCGGGGAGATACAAAGCTTGTCCCGGTTAGATTCCCTCCCCAAATGCTAATGTAATTCCGAAAAGCTGAAGGGACCTGGCCTGAGGCAAGAACAGAATAGGTCTGTCATGGGAGGGGTTTGATACTGTCACTGATAAATGCGGACGAACTTCGTAATTTAGCTTTATGACTTTTCCAGTTAATGGTTTTTCTTTTTTGATTGAGAAGTGTTTTCACCCCGGCTACACAGGGAACTCCTTCTGCGCCGCATCCTCGTGGTAGTGTGTGCAGGGACAGCTTATTGAAGAGGGGAACCTGTGAAGCAGCCATAATCTAGAAATGGGGGCGGAGACCCCGCAGCAGAATCCATCCATTATGAAAGTGGTCCTCTGCATGTTGGGGTGACACATTCAGTGACAGTAGGAAGCGAGATTATGTGCAGACATTGCATCTCTAGTATCCTGAACATTACAATTGTGCAATAATTCCTCCAACGCTTCCTGAGATGAATAATATCAGAAACAGCCTTGTGTCCGGTCTCTGTAAGCTACAGAAAGATGTGGGGCAACTGGGAACGAGATAGGATGGACTAGAAAATGTTAGGAAGCGGTCAGAAAAACATTAATACAGCCCCGTCCTTGGGGTAACAAAGTGAGGGTCTAGCGCTTCGACATGAAGACTTTGAAAACAGTCTAAGGTGCAAAGAACGCGGGGACCCTGGGTGTCCATAGACATGCGGAGGACAGAACATTTACGGGAAACATCTCTTAACCCCATCACAAACCAACCGGACGACCCACCGATCAGAACACAGTGGAGGTGCTGGGGAGGGCGGGGGAAGGGGAAGAGGGGGGGGGGGGGGGGGGGGGGGGTCTCCGCAACTCACTACCCCGCATCCTCAGACTTCATTTCCACGGAGAGAAAAAGGATATTGTTACCCTCATGCACTGCTGACGTCATCTTTCACGGCCATAAATTGTAAATATTTCATGACCTGACTTGCCAGTCAGAGCATTAACACGCAGAGGAGACTTCTGGTCCATCTCTGACCGGCTGCGTGGACTCAACATCACCTTCTAATGGGGTCACCCCTTCGGACTCCCATTTAGTTTGCCCCAATTCTGGTGCATTATGGGTGTTCAAGGAGACACATCTCGCTGCTTTGTGACTTAAGAAAGTTGCTGACTGCCTGCCAGCGGCTTAGCTGGGGTACTAAGCCTCTTTGTGCTTGCTACTTTTACCACGGTACATATGGAGGTGAAGGGAGTTCATGTAATCAACCCTATATTTGTTGCCGTTCATTGGTGCAATACGAGGAGTCTTGGAAAAAACTGATAAAATAAGAGCTTTACAGCATTTCCTTCTCTGTTCCACAGAGGCATTTTAAGGCATGGACAAAGCGGGCTCTGGCCCAGGGCCCCAGCCTTTCAAGGCCCCCCTGATAGAGACAGTTCTGTTCTGCAGAGAGTCTTGCCCTCAATTCTTAAATAAATGTTTTTAAATACCATTTTATTTTGATTTACTTTTTAATGTGGATGATGTGTGAGAGTCTATTACAGACGTTTTGCAGGGAAATTTAAGTTTCATGGAACAGTCAAAAAATGATGTGTTTAGATAAAATAGGACCTCACGTATGAGAAATGCGACAGTGTCACGGTGATCATTTGCAGTAATAATACTGCTGCTGTGTTACAATATTGAAAACGCACGTCACTGTCCCAGAAATATCAGATGCAAGCACATTTAAAATGTGGAGGAGTGGGCGTGTGCACTGTCAGTGACCTGGCCAAAGAGGTAATGAAATAAATTAAATTGGATCATAAATTCAAAGCTGTTCCGAGCAGGGGCCCCAAAATATGTTTGGCCCAGGGCCCACAAAATTCGTAAAACGTCTCTGCTGTTCAATCCTACGTGTGAACCTCAGACTTTCCCCGAGGTTAGAACAGAGAGAGCTTTACACTGAGAGACCACTGCAAATGTCTAATGCTGGCTTCACTATTCAAAAGAGGAGAGACTAACTGGCACATGCATCAAAAATGTCATTTGCGATTCATTATTAGCAAAAAGTAGGGATTCGCTAATAAGGAATCGCAAATTCATATGCAGGTAGGAATCCCTAAAACAATTGTGATTCCTAAACATTCCTTAATTGAGACTCGCAAATTGCGAGTCAGAATTAAGGAATTGCTACCTATTCATTCCTATGGGCCTAGAGGCCCATAGGAATCAATGGAAATTGCATGCGCAATTTGCGAGTACCCAATTGGTACTCGCAAATTGCGCATGCAATTTCAAGGGTGCAAGGGTGCCAAAAGGACACCATGTTGCACCCCTGAAATTGATATGTGTACACATGTTGTTCACACACATGCCCTTGTGTGTGTGTGTAACCTGGAACTTTGAAAAATGATGATGCAACCCAAATTCAAAAATATTGGTCGCAAAGGGGCAGATTCTGAGAATCTGCCCGTTTGCGACCGGTTTTTAGTTTTCTGCCCTAAATTCTTTGTACATTCTAAGAAGGAATTTGGTTTCCCAGAGTATGAAAGATTTTGATACTTACAAGTCTACTATGTATACTACAGCTACAAAAAAGAGTTGAAAAGGGAACTCTGAAATAGCGTTTAAGACATATGCGCAGAGAAGGGAACATGATTAACATTAATTTACATATTATACAAGATGATAATCATCCCCACACATGTCCCTAAAACGTTTGGGTCTGAAAAGATGGGAAGATGAACTGGGAAAAACTATTCTTGACAACTTAGGGTTGCCATAACCTGTGTGAATGGAAGAGCCACCTTTTATAAACTATTTAAGCATTGGTACCATACACCAGAGAAAAGATGTATATACCCTGTGAATGGGAATTATTTGTGGTTTTACGAACAGTAAATCTGGTCCTGCGCAGTAATTCCCCATTTCACGGGGTTTCACTTACAATTGCATGGTACTAGTGCGGTGTTACCTCAAAGTAATTATTTCACAGGAGTATTTGCTACCCCACCAGTACACTGCAACTTGCCAGTACACTGCAACTTGCCAGTACGATGCAAGCCATAGTCAGTCCTTTACCGCCAAGTCCTCGAACTGCTGGAGAGATATTGGGGAGTAAGGATCACTGCTGCATCAGTTGTGTTGATGTAGAAAACAGGTCAAGTATTTGCTTGACATCTTAGAGGCAGTGGACTCAATGATCAACGCACATTCTACAATATCTTTGGGTTATACTGCTGAGTCTCCCACACTGCAGAGCCAGTTCCTGGAATTCCCTTCTTCGCAAAACAATAACACTGAATTGATTATGGGAAGTGAGGAGAGTCAAATATTAAAAATCCATGGCAATTCAGGCACGGTGGTAGCATATTCTATTGTTTTACCACTGCAACAGGGAAAGCACGATCCTTGAGGGAGGCAGTGTAAACGATAGGACCCTCGAGGGGCAGAAGATGGCTGATCTAAGACTCCATGACAGGCGGTCTATATTGAATTTATTAGAAATGAAAGGCAGAGAGCCAGAGTAGACTACTTCATGAATAATATATCTAGGATTACTTTTAAACCGATGACAAACTGCCAGCCAATGCAGTGATCTCAACACAGGCATAGAGTGAGCATTTCTGGGTGTGGTAGAGATCAAATGTGCTGCTACGGTCTGGACAAGTTGCAGGCGGTATGTACGTTGCCAGAAAAATGCATTGGCATAGCCCAATGTGGACGGCACCAAAGCATTTACAACCAGGATGTTAAGGGTGGGAGGGTAGATTCAATGGTAGGATATTTTTTAATATCTGCGAAAGAAATATGAGTGACTTTGATCGAAGGACCTTCTGGAAAGAGAGCACTGTTTATATAAACTCCTAGATTGTTAACTACTGTGGAATGGGTTGGAGCAAGACCCATGGTTTCCATCTACCACCAAGCCTCCCAACTATTCAAGGTTGAAGGGGCAAGCAGAATATCAGTTTTTGATAGATTTAGACACAAAACAATTTACCGACATCCACCCTTACACTGTCGATAACACAAAGTTCAACAATGAGTCTAGTTGAACGGAAGCCTGCTGAGAAATTTTGAGCGGAGGAAAAGCCAAAATCAACTGTGTGGCATACTTGTAAAGGTAACATTTGACACAAAACGGATGCAGAAGGCAGAACACTATACTTTAAACCACAATGGAGAGAGAGTAGAGTCCTGCGGAATACCATAGCTCAGTGGTCTGGACTCCAAAAGGAAAGGGGCCTGGACCTATTGAGATCTATCAGTAGGGTAGGATGTTTTCCACTGGGGCATGGTACTACTAAAAGTGACTTTTTCCCCAAGATAGAAAAAAACCGGATGGGTAGTATCAAATGCTGCAGAAATAGTCAAAAGAGCCACAAGGCTAACCTGTCCTCAGTACACTAACCTCCTAAGACCAAAAAGAGTGAAAGCACTACCAGTTCTGTATTATAACCTGTCTGAAAACAATCTAGTAACAAATTCGTATTGGCAAAAGTTTCAAATTGATGCCAAGACAAATGTTTCCAAATGTTTACCCAAAAATGCGAGTAGAGAAATCGGTTGGAAATTGCATAAATCACTGAAACATTCCCTCTGAAAGAGAGCAATTAAAAAGATTGAATAATAAAGTGGTATTGCCCAGAAGCAGGGAGTTCAATAATCGGGCAAGGATAATGTCCATGGGAGAACTTGACGGACAGGTGTTTTTAACTGCTGCTAGTTGCTTCTGATTGCTACAAAGAATATGTGCTCTCAACAGAGATATCTCCCACGGGGGAGGCTTCTGAGTGGGCAGAATAGGGTCAGGGATGACTTCCACAGCAATAGATTCTTTCAAGTCAAGTATTTGAGAAAGTCTGCTTTTATTTAAAACTTCTGGAGCTTGCAGTTCTTCAACGATGAGAAATAATTATTTTGTAAGGTTGGGAGCTGTCCTAGCTTCCTTAATGTTGTGCATGCACGTTGAACGAGTTATTTTATATGCTTCTCTAAATTCGGGGTTGTAATCTCTGTGCCACTGACTTTCTGCTCTGTGGGCATTCAATTTGAGATCTCTAATTTTGGAGGAGAGCCATGGATTTATTGACTCGGGTGGGCTGGGGAAGAGTTGGGCTTTTGCCAAGGAATCCTTGAGACAATTAGTGTTCATTAGTACATATGAAACACATTATGAAACTCAATTAAAAAATGGACAACATTTAATGAAAACTGAGAAGGGTTAATGATTTTCCATGTGGGTTTGTCAACCTTTGCGATACGTGGTGTATAACAAAGGGCCTTGGCCAAGTATCATTAGTTAATATTGGATAGAGCATAAGCATAATTAGGAAAAAAAGCTTTGAGAAAATTATTGGCAAATGGTCAGTAGCACTGGTGAAAACCAAATGGGTTTAATAGGGGTATAAGTGGGCGGTGGGGGTTCATTGTGGGAAATAGCTGGTCTTCAATTTCTGTAGAAGACGTGCTTGAACTTGACATGCAAATTGTTTGTGATCGGTACACATCCCTGTCAGTGGTGGCTGGCATCTACAGTGAGTGGAGAGTGGGCAAATGGATGGTGGGTGGGTGCATGCCCTTCGAGCACCACAAATAAAAAAAAACCTTACTTTACATTCTGCATGCACGAGATGTCCTCCTCCTCGCTCCAGTCCTATGTTCAGGACAGGTCCCAGACAACTCCCTTCACCAATCCTGTCACTGCTCTCATGGTGTTGAGCAACAAGAGAGCAGTGCCAGGATTGGAGGAAACGGCCTCTCTTGGCACTCCTGAGGACAATGCAGGCCTGTGCGAGAGGTTTAAAGTGCACATGCCTAGGTGGCTGTCGCAAGGCAGCCAGCCAAAGGGACATGCGCACTTTAAACTAAAGTGCACAGACAGCCCACCACTTTTTCCTGCTGTTGCTACTCAGCAGGCCCCACTCCATCCTAACACTCAGTTCGGGACGGGTTGATGAAAAATAAAATGGTGATAAATTAACTTCATTGCTATTTTATTTTTCATCTCTGGGGCTTTTGGGGGCATTTTAGTTGGTGGGGTGACGCTCCTTCACTCCGATCTGTGCATGTGTCCTTCTGTGGTCACAAAAAACGGCTAGTACCCAATCAGTGGCCTCCAGATGCCATGTAAAAAATCCATACTGACCAAAAACTCTGTGTATTACATCAGCCACAATATTAGTGTATTTGCACCTACCCAATGCCCTTTGTGCATGCCCAGTTGTAGACTACACACAACTATGCATATAGGAATGCCTTTCCGTAAACTAATTTTCCAAAGATTTCCAAAATTATTGCTGCAGAGCTGCGAATTTCGCAGCCTTTCAGGATTTTTCTTGATCACTTTTGTAAATTACAGAAATTAGAAAATCTACCCTTAACACATGAGATGCGATTAAGCTACTTCTGTCATATGTAATTCTAAAAAATGAAGGTATTGTCTCTGTTATACAGTTGTTTGCTTAAAACAAAGAGGCCAATAATTGAACAGACAATCAGAAAGCACTGTATGAATATGATAGGTGACCAATACTAAGAGGACAGTGATTGACATGGGCCTGGAGACTAAAGAAATCCCTTCTATTGTCTCATAAATATTTTCAAATAGGGGCCCAGACTTCAGTGGTAAAAAAACAGGTGCCTAGACATCCGGCCTTCCTTCTTTATGCGCATTCATTCTGCAGTCCTTCTATGTGTGCCTGGTTGTGTGCTCTCTGGCCATATCTCTGTTGTGTAGAACTAGAAGGCTGACTTTATGTATGTTGCCAAAGAGACAGCTAAATATGGCTACTGACTGCCAGCACCGGCTTTAAAGCGGTGCAAACGATGCGCCCGCACTGGGCACCAAGTTCGAAGGGCGCCATTTGTGAATGTCCAGAAAAAATAATGGCGGAACCCTAGTTCCGCACCTCACGCTAGTTCCAATTCGTAGTGTCCCTGCGCAGCCAACCCCAACGCCAGCTGTTGCTTGACGCTTCTGTGCTCCAGATTCAAAGTTGTAATCAATGAAATGGGGGTGTGCCAGGTCATGAAGTCCAATAGTCAAGTAGTAGTATAAACATAGTTCTTTATTGGTTGGGCTTCTTCACGCTCTGGTCAGTGAAGGAGCCGCCCCAACAGCTGCTAAGCCCTGACGAAGTTCCCTGTGTGGGAATGAAACGCATTGGCTGAGCTTTTCGTATTGCTGACTCATGAATTTGAAACAAAGAACTATTTTTACACTACTACTTGACTATTGGACTTCATGAGCTGGCGCACCCCCATTTCATGGATCACAACTTTGCATCTGGCGCTATTTGTGCTCTGAAATCGACCAGTCGCATTGCCCAAACCAAAAGCCTGCACTTTGAGCACCGTGGCCCCTCTTACATTTCAACAACGTTGGTTGTTGTGGAAATAAAAGAGGAACATCGGTATTTATATGATCACACCCTTTCAGTCTTTATGCCGGCCGGCACACTGCCGTGCATTCATAGTGAACGGTACACATGCTTACCTGGAGCTGCTCGGGAGGCAAAGAAAAGCTGTTCCTGTCAGTGAGTTGATTATCATCAGAAGCGGTAGAGTATTAAAGGTCACATTGCCCCGTCATTATTATATTTAAAGTCTTGGTTTATTTAGGGTTGCCACCTGCCAGACCCCAGTTTTAATCTCGATCCCTGTTGGAACAAAAAATAAGCAAACCACCTAAAGCCGTAGAAAGGCATGCTGAAATTTGCTCTACAGTTGCCTTAAGGATCCCTGGCTGATAATTTAAGTAAGGAAAGAGGTCAAGGCCATGTTGAAACTGATTACAGAGAATTATATATAAAGTTCTATTTAGTAATCATGACAGGAAGTGTGGTCTGCAAGCGTGATGTGGACAGGAGTATAGTTGAACAATGCTCAAGAGATAGAGGGACAAACTATTGAGTGTGAAGCATAGGTGTTGTGCTGGAGGAGGGACACTGCATGTCGTTGTCAGTAGCGGGTGGGGGAGAGCATTCCTCAGAAACAACGCCGCACTTGTCCAAGATCACTACAGGAGGGATGGGCATCAACCACAGTTTTCCAATGCTTTTTTAGGTCTCGCTAGCGTTGCAGCGCATGCGCTGCTTGCTTTGCGAGGCATGCATTATATACTATAGCGTGGAAGCTCCGTGTAAGCTCCGCCACTCTCCGCCCATCTTTTGTATTGGATTAGGTTCTAAATGCAGCCTTCCTATTGGTTTTAGGCTTGTTAGTCCCTCTTCCTGACGGCCTTGCCATAATTTGTGTTCTTCCATGGCTACTGGCCCCTTTACTGTCAATACTATTAGTTCCCGTGCCTCCCCCTTTTTGCCCACCCGTACTCCCTTTTAAAATGCAATAGGACTCACGTAAATGCGTGTTCTATTGCATTGCAAATGGTTGTTTTTAAAGTAGTGCCTTACATAGTACGCATGTGCGCCAAAAGTGCAACGTGCTTTGTTTATATTCAGCGCGCAGTGCGCACTTTCACTTTCGATGCTGCCAGGATACTTGTGATCACTTGTTTATTCATTAGTTAACAAATAGTCCCCTTTCTATGTCCATGACGCTGTTTCCCATCGCTTGCTTCCAGATACACTGCACAGTGTTGAAGACGAACTTCTAGGCCGCCGATTCTGGTCTCTCAGTATCTGACTGTCTTTCAGCCTATATTGACCTCTCCTCCCTGTGTACCAACCAACCTATGCTTACTCTGCAACACAATTGCTAAAGTCGTAAAGATTTTAACGACGTCTTTAAATGTAGGCTGATATTCTTGAGGGTAAATAAAAAAATACACACACTAATTGGTCACATTTATAGCATATTTCAAAAGATGGAATGTGTGGGTTCAACACGGAGAGTAGGTGTGTCCCTGCGCGCTTTTTGGGATCTCAATAAAATAACAAATAACAAGCAGTTAAGAATAAAAGTGCACTGTTAGTTGCCTCGAGACAGGTCTGCGCAGGGTTATTTAAGTACCCTATAAAACTACAAACAGACTCTTGCTTACTGACCACCTTCCCTCGCCAAGCTGCAACCTGTCCCAAAGGTAGGCGGGGGAAAGTCTCTCTCGCGCACTCACTTTTATCTTTCATTCACTCTTTTTGTCTCTCCTCCCTCTCAGACACACTCTATCTCTCTCCTTCCAGTACAGAGCCACTGCCAGTTTCTTTCTCGCTTGATGTGCAAGTTCTGTTTCAGTGTCAAAAGCCTGTCTTTTCTCCCTAGGATGTATGATTCTTCTTTGAGCTACAGGTTATCTTTTAGGAGCAAATCTCATGTTCTCTCTCAGAGGTGCAAGCCACAGGCTCCCTCTCTAGCCTCTCTGAAATGCTTTCATTTCTGTGCTGCAGGATACAGGTCTCCCTCACTGAACTGCAGGGCACTTGTTCTCTCTCTAAAGTGCAACCTGTTTCTTAGGGCACACTCTTCATCTATATTGTGTGTGACGTATTCCTCAAAACATTTGCGGGCACAGGATCCATGCTTCCTATGTGATGTGCAAGTGCCACATCCTTGCTTCAAATGCAGGCCACAGGCTCCTTCCCTGAGTTGTAATCTCCCTCACTAAAGTCCTGGGTGTAGAATCCCTCTCTAATGTGCAGGGCGCATGCTATGTCTCTAATGGGTAGAATCCTTCTCCCCAGGGGCAGGCTGCACCTCGCTCATTAAGGTGCAGGATTCAAACTCACTCTCTGATGTTCAGACTGACTCTTGTCCAGGCGCATGCTCACTAACAAAGGGGCAATTGGTATCTGTGGTGCAGGGCACATTACCTCTCTGTGAGATGCAAGCTTTTGACAGTGTTGGTTACAAGTGCTACAGGTCGTATTAAATGCCTAAGAGCTAAGAATCATGTGGGGCGGATGAAGACTACCTCAATAACAATATTTACATACGTTAGGTAGGCTCTGCACAATGAGACCCTTTCTCCAGCACAGGTACAACTTGCTTGGTTGCTGTTGTGCCAGTTTCACAGCTCAACATTATATTATGATGGACTTCCTTTGCCATGTCCGGGTTAAAGTGTTTAAAATCCCCAAGCCCTTGCTGTCTGAGTTCGCGAGGAAAGCAGTCCTCTCATCAGAACACGCACATCCGCTTCAGCTTCCATCACCAGTAAAACAAGCATATGCAAAGTTAGAGCTATTTGTTTGGAGTGTTTGGAGGAGGACGTGGTTATCTAAGAGAAAGGAAATAAGGGGGACTACACTGCAGAGATAGAATGAGGGAATACTTGGAGTGGTCATAGCGATCTGTATATTGTGAAGGGCTGACACCCTTATCACCTTTTGCAGCTCAGTGGGTTTTTTAATATACCGGTAGGGCAAATCTTAATTTATCTGTTGCATAAAAAGTAAAAAGAATAAAAAATAAATGTTCATAGACTTGGAACTGGCTTACCACAATGCCTTCACCATTCCCTACCCGCCCAACCTCTACAAAAACGCTACAAAGAAGTTCAAGCACAGGCTTATGATAAATCATTCTGAGACTCTTGTTTTAGATCCATACTTCTGCATTAACAAAGGCATTATTTCCAACGACCTTATCTTCCACACGAAAAAACGTGCCCAATGGATAAATACCTTCTACGCATTGCTCCGAATCTCCAAAACGAAAAAAAACCCGCTTGCCCTCAAATTGTCAGTTACAGCCTTGGTCCTATGCCCAGCGAATGCCACCATTACTATCTGCAACAATGGTAATATTCTTATACAAACCTCTAATGATAATCTCGATATCATAGACTGGCTCTTCCCTACTCTCAAGAAAGCTGTAAACATTAAGAATAACACACTCACCACACCCTCGCATCTTCTGGATTTAGAGGCCTCCCTAACGCCTCCTCTTCAAAATACCTCACCAAACTCTCCCAATCCGACTAATGTCGTCCCTGACATGGTGCACAGCCACCCAGACACATTTGAGCCAAATACACATGGGTCCCCTGGCCCAGGTGAGACTGGGTTGCACTTAGCCACCAACCTCAGCAGTGCAGAAACCCCCAATAATTCCTACCACCCAGTCTATTTAGGCGAGGTCACACCTGGATCCCCCAGCCCAGAAGAGACAGGGCTAGGCTTTGCTAGTGATCTCATCTTGATAGACGCACCCCTGTTATCCATGCCGTCCTCGTGGGATGGCACCATACGGGATACCACCAACTTTGACCTCCTCTCCCCCCTCCATACAAAGCGGATCGCTTAGATCCCCCTCAACCACTGTCCTCCTCGATATTTGAGGGGACCCGTACACCCGCTACACTCATACACGCTACATTCTCCCCACCCATCCAATCACAGAGCACAATGACCATTCCTCAACTTCACGAGGAAGCCCCTATCCGGCTGCCTCGCTCATATTCCACACTACACAGGGACGTGGACCCACAACAAACCTCCCAGTTCAGCTTCTCGCATCGACCCCTATGGAAGTTATCCCCAAACAAATGGAGAACGTGATTTTGCAGACTGATCATACTGGTGGTTCACCCTTCGTAATGGATCATACACCCATACCTAATGTAGATATCCCTAAGCAATTGGAGAACATGACTGTCACTTTGGGCGGATCGCCCTCCATAACGGATCATACACCCACAACTACTTCCTACTTGCCCAATTCCGTCTGGATCACTCGACTTAATGAGTTAGCTACTGGTCTATCCCATCTCAAGGACGAAATGCATGACCTATCCACTATCACTAAAGAAATTCTTAACTTACACAGAGCCACCAACGA
This sequence comes from Triturus cristatus, assembly GCF_964204655.1. NCBI lineage: Eukaryota > Metazoa > Chordata > Amphibia > Caudata > Salamandridae > Triturus > Triturus cristatus. The sequence continues at coordinate 846,178,229 of NC_140584.1, read as the reverse complement.
CACCGTGAACCAATTCAGTCTCCATTTGAGAAATTGCATCCCCATGAATGCTCACACCGAGAACACTAGTCAGTATAACCAAATCAACGTCCAATCTAGGCAACACACATCCAGGTCCACACACCCCAAAAACACTAATGTGGGTAGTTTACCCTCAACATCGTGGCTTAGGAGGTCAAGCGTTGAACTATCAGACAGAGACATAGACAACACCCTTACATCCTATGCCCGAGCCTCAGACAACAGTAAGTCGCAATGTGGCACTATTGAATCCATTGTAACCCGAGAATCAACTTTCAACAATAGATCCGTAAATAGAGATAACCTCACAAATATCAACTTAGAACAGATTTCCCCAAACCACTCTATTAACAAATTGAAGTGTGGGCTCATTAATTGCAGATCTTCTAGCAAACATGCCACTGATATATTCAATCTCATTTTGGAGAATGACTTAGACATTATAGTCCTCACAGAAACTTGGCTTATTAGTTCCTCCTCGCCCATCCTCGACTTACTGGTTCCTCCTTCATACGACCTAACTAGACAGAATCGGGAAAATAGGGGGAGGGGTAGCCTGCATTTATCGTAACTCAATATCAGTCAAGCAAGCGGATTCCATAGGGCTATCCTCCGATGATTACCTTTGTATTAAAATCTCTGATTCTAAGCGCATCGCCAGCAAGCTTCACATATTCTACCACCCCCCAGGCAATAACTTGACTTGCGTCGACGAAATAATGAAGATCATGGCATCCAATGCCAATTCACAAGTACCTCATATTTTCCTGGGTGACTTTAACCTCCATTGGAACAACGAAAACGATCGGAACTTACAAAATATCAACCCTGTCACCTTGGTAAACCGTTGTAACTCCTCCCTGACCCTCATGACGGACATGTCTGATGTACATGACCTCACAACCTTCTACAATTCCACTTTACTTGAAATCCTGGACTCTACAGTGCACCTCCAAGAAAAAAATGTCTCCTCCAAAACCTCCAAACCCTGGTTCAATGAGGCCCTGAACTCGGAGCGTCGGCATCTAAGAGCTGCAGAGCGTCTATGGAAATCTGCTACTACCACTGATAACCTTGAGTATCTTAGAAGGTTAAGGAATTCATACAATAGGAAGATTCTTAAGGCAAAGGCAGACTTTTTCAGAACCCAGCTGAACCAAGCTATCAACCGGCCAAAGAAACTCTTTGAAATCGTCAAGCAACAATCATGCAATACGACTAACCCTAGGGAACTAAACGACCTGGCCACACATACCTGTGATGTGCTGGCCAATTTCTTCCACGAAAAGACTAAGACCATCGAGCTAGACATCCAATCCAAGATGGCGCTCCCGCAATCTATGGTCCAAGATTCTAAATGTGGCGCTCTATTCAAAGTTCACTTAAATAACCCAGGGGAAGCCACAAAAAACAATGCCTCATGGCACACATTCTCGCCAATCTCTCAACAAATAATTGACAACACTCTTCCAGCAATCAACCCCTCCAATCATTTCTCTGACCCCCTACCTCCTGCCCTGTTCAAAGTCTTAAAAACTTCTAGCCTACCGCTATGGGCAAAAATTGTAAATGCCTCCCTGAGTCAAGGTGTCATTCCGGACTGCCTTAAAATAGGGCAGGTCACACCTATACTAAAGAAAGCTGATGCCACTCTATCTGATCTCAACAACTATCGTCCTATATCCAAAATCCCCACTTTGGCGAAACTATTGGAGAAATGTGTACAAATTCAATTATGCAAACATATTGAGAACTACAACCTCTTAGATAGTCACCAATCCGGCTTCCTCCAAGGTCACAGCATAGAATCTGCACTCACACACATTATGGACGACATACTAAAAATGCTTGACTGCAATGAGTCATGCCTATTGATACTCCTTGACCTGTCCTCCGCCTTCGATACGGTCAAGCACGACAACCTCCTGTCCCTATTGGAATGCAGGATGGGCCTCTCGGGCACAGTGTTGTAATGGTTCTCCCCCTTCTTGAATAACAGATCTCAAAGAATCAATCGAAGAATTCACTCTTGCAACCCTCTGTGGTCACCCTGGGTGTCCCTCAGGGATTAGCCCTATCACCCATTCTTTTCAACCTCCTAATGGAGCCTTTGGCAAACACTGAAATCAGCGAACATTCTATATCACCAGTACGCGGATGACACCCACTGTATCTGAAAATCTCCACCCCAGAAGACTTCATTGCCCTCAACACTATTCTACTGAACACTCAAAGCTGGCTCACTAACAACCACCTCATGCTGAATACCAAATAAACGGAATTCATCCTCATCTCGCCACCGAGCCACACACCGAATTAAGACCTATTGCTAAAACACCTAATCTCCTTTGACTGTGTTCCCCGCATCATTGACTCAGCAAAATTCCTAGGAATCACCATAGAAAAACATCTGAATATGCATTCGCACATCTCTAATGCCACCAAGGGAGCTAATCACAAGTTGAGTATACTAAGGAGACTCAAACCCTTCCTCCCTCAGGCTGATCTAAAAACGGCAGTACAAGCCCTAGTGGTGCCAAGATTAGACTATGGGAGCACCACGCTCTGTGGTCTCCCAAAATACAAACTGGCTCCGCTGAGGGCATCACTGAATGCTGCTGCTAGACTGGTATCAGGAACCAAAAAAAACAGTCACATCTCCCCGACCTTGAAAGCCCTGAACTGGTTGCCATACGAGGCAAGAATTCACCTAAAAGTGGCCTGCATGACACACAAAGCAATTCATAATGCACCCACTTACTTGGCTCTAAAGCTGGAAAGATCTGGAGGTTGCAGACAACTACGAAGTGCGAGTACTTTCCTTCTGAAACCTCAATCCTTCCATAAGAAGAGAACTGGCTGCAGAGCTTTCTCAGGGATTGCTCCAAAGATTTGGAACTCCTTACCTCCAGTAGTGTGTGGAATCTCTTCCTTTACCGCATTCAAAAAAGAAGTAAAAATCCTACTAATGAACAAATTCTCGCCCTAAGTCTTAATTATAGGCTGTCACTGAGTCATCTATAAGACTCACTTATCATTGTCTACCTCCGGTGGAATGAAAGAGACTATTTTATGTAAGATTAATACCACAGCCCTTAATGCTTAATAACTGTACGAAATGTAAAGCTTAACTGGCTTTTATCTCTGTTTGCTAGCACAATCCCCTAATGTTCAATAACTGTATATTGCACAACAACCTGCAGATTCCCGGTCCTCTATGTTTGTCATCCATATATTTTATATCTCTGCTGTACAAATTGACACATTTGAATGCGTGTATACCTTCTCATCCATCTATGTTCTTGTACTGTACACTGTAAAGCGCTCTGATACCCTTGTGGGTCACGTTCGCGCTATATAAAACTTTATAAATAAATAGAATAAATTTGAGATCTGTTGGCTTTATCAATATTTTTTTCAGTGATGTTGTACAGCAGCGCATCTGCTGTGCAACATGCATGAAAGTAAAAGAAGTGTTACAGCGTACTCAACACTGGGCGTATCATATTGCTTTTTTTTACTTTTCGCCATGCTGCACAGGTCTGCACAATTCTATGTCCATGATATGTACAAGATAGCAAAAAACTGGCAGAGCCAAAAACTCTACTATTTGGCTTCCTCAGTCTTTTCAAAGATCCGTTGGCTCTGCCAATGCTTGTTCTTTTTCACCTGCCAACTCTAGATTCAGATCCAGACAATTCACGTTTTTCATATCTATAAATATGTGCCCCCTGAACATTTTCAGAGAGACGGTAACCACTGTTTCAAGACCACAGTAGTAGCAGCAGAATGCCATATCACTTACGTTGTTCACTTTTTAGGTCTCTCCTAGCGTTGCAGCGTGCAAAGTGTTCTGTGCATTATAATTACAATTGTGCTGGGGCATTCAACGACATTTTCAAACCAAGTACCACAGTTAGGGACGCAAACAGGAAGTGCACAGTATTTAATCTAAAATGCGTTAAAATCTGTGTTGAGGCTTTAAAACCATAGGAAGGTAGTTCGGGCCCCTCGCTGTCAGTTAATCAAAAAGTTCAGGCAACTCCAGCAATTAAAAAGCAATTTTAGGTCTAGCATTCGAGATCTCTTGTATATACTTTAGTATATACTTTAGCAGAGGTCAGTAAAATACCAGAATCATTTTAGCATTCTCTAGTTTCCAGTTCATATAAATTTTCTTCTACAAACACCCGTAGACAATAATATTTTTTTCAAATCTTGTATTTTCAGTGATATGACCGCCGAAGGCCCTGCTTTTATATTAAAAAACAGAGATTTGGACTATACCATCGCCCGCTGAAAGGCAATATTTCTTTCCATGTGTTCCCATACCTGCCGTGTCACGCAGTATGGTGCTTACTTTCCCTCCATGTTAAAGAACAGTAGATGTTTCAGCACCCAGGCTAATGTGCTGCATAGCTAAATACATATAAGGTCCCAAAGTCGAGACCGTTTGCATTGCAAATGCTTGTTATGCACTTCTACCCCCGCTTTATGACTTAACCTAATAAACTGAACGCAGGAGTATAACTTCAATTAGTGAAGCAGGCACAGTAGTACCAGGGCTCAGAGGGTACTGAACCCTGATTATTGTGGCTTACACGCAGTCTTTAGATTTCCTGATCAACAAATTGCACACATTTACATTTTTTCAAGTAGTAGGGACCATGGCGAGAAGACTTGCTGAAGCTTCTGTCCTGCTTTTTTGCTGAAGCTCTCTGTCCTTCTCTGGGCTTCACAGCACAGGACACCCTCCACCCTTCCCTTTCAGTCGGAGGCATTTTCAGATCAGCATCAACTGTACAGGGAGACTGGCTCTTTAACATAAACTACAGGAACTATTTTTTATAAAATTAAATATCATTGCACATCGTTCCTCATAGATCCCACCCACAATGACCTATGATAAGGCAGCAGTGAGCTCTGCTCTCACCAGTGCTTTCCAGGTCAGAGGCTCATTAAGATCATTGGTGCACAGCCTCTCCCTCTATTTCTCTATAACATTCTGCACAAGCTATTTTTTATTGGTTTTGTGTCTCACACCTTGCTACACAATATGTCTGAGGCTAGGACTTGAATGTTATCTTGTATTGCTATGCAAGCAGGAGTTGAGATGTTCTGTTCACTTTTGATAAGGGGTCTGTGAAGCAGTGGTACATAAACAATACTCGTGTAGCACAAACCTAGGCAAAAGTCAGCAGAGCACTGTACAGGGTCAAAGACAATCATACAGCCAATGTATACTGTATATCTTTAATATGTGAGTGAGAAACCATACAACTCAACATAAAAAAATAGTTTGTGGAGGGTGGCGCCAGCAAAGATTGTCGCACTGGGCACCACCAATGCTAAAGCTGGCCCTGCTGATTGCTACTCTGGTTTGAGGAGAATCCTTCCTTTCATGAAGGTCTTTCATTATTTCTTCTCTCGTGTTCTTTCCTTTCCATTCTCCTGTCATGTCTAATGCTTGCCTTACAGCAGTATAAATTGTTATACAAGCAAACAATAGAATATATGTCTTGTGGTTTGTGTTAATGTTTGATTGGATATCCTATGAATAAACATAGAGAGCCTTACTGGGCTGTGTGCATGGGGGCCTATTTGCAAGTCTGGATGGCTGCTTGTGTATAGATATCAGTAGGTATGTTTCTCTTTCTGCATATTTGCATGCATGTTTCATTTATGTCAATGCATGTGTAGATGTTGTGTGTCTGCATACATGCACCATGCAGAAGTCAAACCTATTGCTTTTGCATGTTTAAATACTCCTCAATACTGCAGTTTCATTCTCAAAGTAAACATCAGATGTTACAATACCAAATTTAGTGGCTTCCTGCTCTGCTTTCAATTTTGCCCCAGTTTTTGCCATTTGCGTGGAGTGAGCAAGAGCTTACACCCTTCCAGGCTGTGATTAATGACCTCCATCTTTGTTTAGCTGCGGTCTAGTGCTCCTCCGGCCATAAGAAGTCGGTGGGGTTCTAAAAACCCATGTAAGTGCGGATGCGCGCAGTGGATATGCGCAGCGGACGCGCCAAAGGCAAGCCCATCTGTGCCCATCCGTGCCCAAACATCACCAGTCGCCAGGACCCCTGCATCTTTTACTAGCAATACTATCCCGAGTCAGAGGGTGTCCTATTCTGGGGAGGAATTAAGTTTGATTGGAGGAAGGTTTCCCTATGAGAAGGTTTGGACCTCGTCCTCTATTAACTTATGTCCCATTATTGAAGAGGGTCCTTCCTCATGCCCTTGCTGTGCCTTCTCTTGCACTGGAGGGGAATTGCGGTGTAAAGGAGTATGTGAACGAGTATGACTGTGCCTTGGGGGTGAATAACTGTTCGGTAAACAGACAGGAATCGCAGAAGTGTGTGTCGCCTAGACCCACATGGGCCCACCCTACCACAATCTGCGGTTTATACTGTAACACCAGTTCCATTCCCAAACACGTATTTGAAATATGGGACCTTCTGTCCTCCATTAACCCACACATGTGGTTCATTACGGAAACGTGGCTTCATCCTTAGGCCTGACCCAGTATTCCCATTCCTGACAAATATAAGGTGATCAGGCTGAATAGAGAGCATAAAATGGGAGGGGGAGTAGTGATTGCCCGAAGGTCTCTCTCTTATCGACTCTCTTCTCGCTCACGGGGTAGAAATGTGTGTATTCATGATAGAGACTCCAAAAAGAGATTTTTGGTGAGAGGCCTTAGTTTATCGTACAGCAAGCCCCAAGAGAGATTTCAGTCACAAGTTAGTTGAGCACCATGTGCCACATTCATTGGCAACGGATAATTTTATGTTACTGGGTGACTTTAATTATCAGGAGAAAAATGTATCGGACCATGATGTATGCCAACTCCCCTCTGATTTGGAAATGCTAGGGCTGCAACTGAAGGTTGTTGGACCAACTCATATTACAGACCATACCCTGGATCTTCTTTTCGTTAATTCTCACCACCCGAAAATTGACAGGCCAACTCCCCTAGTCCTGACTGACCACTACACTATTAGTTTTGATTTACCTGAGCCTGCTGCTGTCAGCAGGCATACAAAAGCTAGTAGTGATTAGATCATGGAGACAAATTAATCCTCAGAATTTCCATTCAGCAGTCTGTCCCCTGACATACACAATTTTGATGATGTTAATGATGCAGTATCTAGTTATCATAATTCCCTTATCAAAGCTTCCGATGGGGTGGCGGCTATTAAAGGGGCCTTTCAAACATCAAGCCCTGTGGTACTGAGCCGAGGTAAGAATTAATAATTCCACCAGCAAAAGACTGGAAAGTAGATGGCACAGAATGAAAGCTTCCCCTGATAGAAGGGCCTAAAAACAAGTCCTTCTTATCTATGATAGGAAGATTAGAGAAGCTTGTAAATCCCACATCATTAGAAGGATTGACCAGGCAGGCAATTCTACAATATAATTATTTAAACCGTTAGCCTGCAGGCTAGAAATACCATCATCCCAAGAGTTCTGTAATGAGATTACCATCCCTTTTCAGGAGAAGATCCCCAGGATCTACAAGGACTTTCCTGTAGATATAGGGAGACCAGCGGATTCATATAGTCAGAATCATCCTGCTCAGTTGAATCACTTTGAGGCCCTTTCCCAAGAACAGGTGCATGATATGTTGAGGAAGGTTACACCTGCCTCTCTGTATGACCCCTGCCCCACCTGTATAGCCTCCTCCCTAACATCCTCGCTCATTCCCTGTAACAAAGACCTACATAATCTATCCTTAGACACGGCGAAAATGCCACAGGTTTGGAAATCAGCTCAGGTCATCTCTATTTTAAAAAAGTAGAATGCAGATTCATCTAACCTTGTCAATTATAGGCCATTCTCCCATCTGCCTTTTCTTGGCAAAATCTGGGAAGGCCAAATTAACTCTCCAAATATTTGGAGGACAATGGTATATTGGAAAACTCACAATCAGGTTTTAGGGTCTTTCATAGCACTGAGACCACTGGAATGGATTCGATCCAATTACTGTTGGACAAAGGCATTCTAGCCATTCTCGTCTTAAATGATCTATCAGCAGCCTTCGATACGGTCTCACATTCTACGCTTACCCAGAGACTGGATGAGATAGGTCTTAATGTCTTTCTGGCTGATAGAAACCAAGTGGTAACGCTACAGGGCTTCCTCAGGGGTCTTCCTTGAGCCCTACCCTCTTTAACATGTATGTGTCCCCACTTGCCAAGATTGTTCATGCTTGTTCATGCTTGCGGCTTTAACATTATATCGTATGCCAACAACACCCAATGGCTAATCTCCTTTGGGCAGGATTCGGAGTCATCTAGAATCAGATTCATCAACTGCATTCGTAAGGTGGCTGCTTGGATGACCCTTAACTTTCTGTAATTGAATGGAGGAAAGACCAAAATTCTCTCATTAGGCAAAGCACAGACAGTTTGGTCAGATGACGGGTGGCCTACAAAGCTAGTGTCAGTTCAATGACCCAAGAGAGTATTAAAAAACCTAGGCATCCTGGTGGATAATAATTTATCCTTGAAATATAAAGTTACCTCTATTTGTGCCACCTGTTTCAACATGCTACGGCTACCATAAAAGTATTGTCTTGGCTCCCTATGAGCTCTAGAAGACATTGGTCCAGGCCCTGATCACCAACCATCTGGATTATGGCACTCCTTTTCTTGTAGCAGCCAATGATAAGCTTCTCTCCAAGCTTCAGGTGGTTCAAAACACTGAGTCCGCCTAGTCTGAAGCCTTCCTGCTGGTGCCCCTTGACACCTACTCTAAGAGCTCTGCACTGGCTTCTATTCAGGAAAATTTCACTGTTCAAAATCCTATGTCTCACTCATAAATATAATCGGTAAGGAGGAAAAAATTGGGCAATGTTTTTGATCAAGGACACCTTTAATTATCCTTTCATATGTGTATCTATTCACATAAGGGAGAGAGGGATAAAAATAACCAGTTGGCCAGTGTAAATTCTTTATTCCAATATGGCCGATTTATTACACCTCCACTAGTAGAGGTGTTTAGTCCTTTTTCGCTGTCGACACCAGGAAATAAGATGTCGAGCCTGTGCCTTGGAACTCTTTTCCGGAGAAAGAGAGAGAGCACGGACATTTTCGAATTTGACCTCGAAGAGAAGAGATAGATTCAAGGTATGAGTATACGTTAGTCAGCTGAGGACTTCGGGACTTTATTAATACATCTTTACTTATATTTGCACCTCCGCGTTTGTGTTTCTTTTATGAATTAGCGTACGAATCACGGCAGATGTTTTTCATTTACTGGGAACACGAGTAAGGCGCCGAGTGATACAATACTCTTCTAAGGTGCGAAGTATGGTAACTTTGGTGGCATTATAAATCCTCATTGCACAGAGTGGGTTCTAATTGGAATATTATCAATATTACTTTTGTATAGAGCTGGGACAAGGTTGTACCCCCCACGACCCGCCCCCTACAAGCATGTTGGCCAGATGCGGGATACGCTGAGTGAAGAAATCTGGTTAAGGTTAGTCGAGACACATATAGTGTAGTGCAAATAGGTTCAAAGAGTTGGCCACAAGAGATCCTTTATAATAGAAGCCTTTCCCTTTAAATGATCTTGAAAGGTAAAAACATCGGAAGCACTATAGACCTTTTTTGATATAGATATAAGTGCGCTTAGATGTAGATTCATTGAGACGTGTAAAGCCTAAGATATGTATTTCACATTGAATTTTTCTTGCACTTGACTCGGTGCTTCTCCCGGTGGTGGGACTGTTTGCTTTTCAGTTGGTGGACTATGTTTGGGGATTGAGACCTGTGCATATACTGGCAAGGATAATAATGGTGTCGATATTATGTATATGTTATTAGAGTATGTTTCTTTCTATGTAGATTGCTGCTGTTTTTTTGTCCTGAGGAGGCCAAAATAAATCGACTGGCTGAAACGCGACCGCGTCGACAGTTTTGTTATACAGAGGGACCACAAAATAACTGAAATTGATGTGGATTTAACAGTTATACATTGCTTTTGAACATTTGGAGATATAATTTCCCGTATGCAATGTATGTGCCCTCTGGGTAGCCCACACTATTGAAAGGTGGTTCCACGATTGGAAATGGTTTTTTGTTCGACAGTAGCTTAGGTTTTCTATTATTTCAGAGGTGTTGTGTTGTAAATACATGTTTTTATATGCTCAGCGATATAATGATGAAAAGAAAATGTGAATAGATACACATATGAAAGGATAATTAAAGGTGTCCTTGATCAAAAACATTGCCCAATTTTTTCCTCCTTACCAATTTTTTCTTAGATTGTGTTTGTGGTACCCAGGTAATGGGAGGGTAATTGATGGGTATACCCCTAGTGAACAGAATCACTCATAAATATGTCATGACCCTTCCTACCTTCGAACCAGGCTTTCTTGGTATCATCCCAGCAGAACTTGATGTCTTTGGATGAAGCCATTCTAACACCATACCATATTCGTACCTCTAGATACAGAGGTCACTCTTTTTCCTATCTAGCTACACACCACAGGAACAGCCTCCCACACCACATTCGCTCTTGCTCTGATTTTGAAAGTTTAAACAAAAAAGCTGAAAACATCGCTCTAATGAAGGCGCTGCCTCAATGCTTTCATCCAACTAGCGCCGATATACTCTTCCGGGGGGGGGGGGGAGGGGGAGTCATTTTGTGTCTACAAATGCTGGTAACATAACATAGCTGTCTGTACCTCTGTTGAAAGCCTTAGTTAGCCTGGTCTTGAAATCAAGCCCCTGTCCTGCAGGTTGCAGTAATCTCAAGGTGGCTCAATTCATTTCTTTTTGAAGAAATGGAAATACAGGTATGAGACTTTTTGCATTAGGGTCTTGTTTATTCAGGTAAATAGCATAAATGAGGAAAAAGTCCTGGTACCAATTCTTAACAGTTACATCTGAAAGCCTTGGAGCTGCACACTTTAACACCAATTCAAACGGAGACTATCCTCCACATATTTCTGGAAGGAGATGAGAGTAAAGCAGATGCACCCAATTCACTCCAGCGTTCAGAGCACAGCCTCACAATCACCTTTCATTCGGCTGGGATTCTTATCCCAACATCCATGTCCCTTAGCCTCCAAGCAGGACCGAGTTTTGCCTTAAGCAGAAAACACTAAACCCAGACAATTAGCAAATACAGGGCAAGTGACCAAAACTGGACACAAAGACTGACTTTTGCAGACAGACTTGTAAACCAGAAGAGAGGATCTGCTAGTAATGCAACATGCATCTTTTAGAGGATGAAACTAAAAGTGAGGTCGCATTTCAAAGAGTTTGAATTTAAGATCAAAGACTTTTAAACGCTAATTGATGACCAAAACTATCAAATTCTGCTAGGTGAAGAATGAGAGAGGTCAGGAAAACTGTTCCAAAAGTCTAGAGGTCAGTGACAACATAAGGTACCCAAAAGTTGAGGAACATCACTCCTTTTCTTCCTGCTTTCCACCTAATTTATATAGGACGCCTCAATGACATATTCTAAACATGTAATCTTTGACAATACTGTACATATATTCATGACAATAAGTAAAGTAACAATGTCCTCCCGCCATGCATAAATAATCAATAGTATCTACAGGTATGGATGAAGCCAAGAATAAAGCTTCTCCCATCACACTTGGTCTCTTTCTGAAAGTGAATGGACATCTCCAACCTCAAAAAGATACCCACCTTATGGGATTGAGCCCAAACCACTTGGTTACAACTATGAGTGGAGATTCACTTAAGCCGTCAGTCCAGAGTTCTGTGCCTGTGAAAAGGAGAGGGCTGGGTCCCAGGTACTTATGGCCCCAAAAGAGGAAAGTCTGGTGGGACTCACGCCTTCTGAGTTATTTTGGGTCCTATCATTCGGTCCCGTGATTTGGGGGCAGGAATGATCAGACATTTATCTGCTTTTACATTTGCTCGGGTTCGTGAAAACAGTGGGACCTACTCATTAGAGAAAGTAGATATTGTTTAATAAGTATTTATTTTAATGATTCAGACATGAAAAGTAAAAGGCACTATATCTGAAGCATCCCGTATGTAAATAATGTAGACAATAATGTAGTGCAAACGGTGCGAGTGCAGTGTTTGCAAGTTTTATGTAGTTGTTTATCATTTATCCCAAACACTGAGGGGGTTAGAACTAAGTAGATATATTAGGGAGTGCGAGTGGAGGTGAAACCTGTGTAGAAATCATGGAATGAGCCTTTCTTTCAAACTGTCTCACTGTAAACAGCAGGTCATGCTTCTAGGGTCTTGATAAAACAACCCTTGGCAAATATAATAGGTCTGGGTTTAATGCACAGACACATGTAAATATCATGTGGACATGCCTATTTTTGCAAGCTATAGAACATGTAAGTGAGACTTACTGGCTGTGCCAATGCTTGTTACACTTTATATCGACTGTAAGTGGGGTGCACTACCTTCAAACAGATATCTGCTTACCACATTAGGGCCACCATATTGAGATAGTGTCACATCAACAGGACAGGCGCATCTACCAACTGGAAGTTTACACGGCTTTAAAGTCAAGTTAAAATAAATAAATAAGCATTTTGAATCCCCATTTACCACGTTTGTAAATTAATTAAAAAGAGGAAGTTATATTAAAAAACATTTGTAGATTATACCCTCCATCATCAGCAAGACATGCTAAATGAGGGACTAAGCTGGCAGGTGTGTTCTAAATCGGTTCACCATCTTGATCACATTCTGGGCAAATCAAGAGGCCTTCTGAAAGCTTGGTTCCCTTCACTGCCGTAATGCAGAGTTGGACATTTAAAACTATCGAGCGGCTACTACTGTAAAGGCAAGATATTCCCAAAGTAACAATTGACCATTGAGGAGTCAAGGTGCCTCAATCTGTGAAAAGTAAAAAGCAGTGAGGCAGCCATGAGAAAAGAATTCGTAGTAAGTCTTGAAGAAAGCTTTGCTGAGGAGTCAGACCATCACCTTCGTCATTAAGGCCATGTGCATCGTTTCTTGCAGGAACCAGTATCCCAGTCCACCAGACGTGGATGCTCTGGTCCAGCAGTTTGGTATCAATGGCCATTTCTCGTCATCCTTATACTCAAGCAGGATTGGTTTTAAGATAGTGTTTCATTTTTTAAGTTGTGCGCGTCATTCCTCGTGAGAGCCAGACCCCTGGTTCACCAGAACTGGATGCGCAGGTTCGCTAGTTTTGCAAATACCCAGTTTTAGCTATCTTATACACCAGCCGAATTAGTTTTAAATAACTATTTTAATATTATTTTAGTAGTGTCAAGGAGACTTGTTTATGGTTAACGCTAGCGGTGGCCATTAACATTTTAGCCTCTGATGTTTCCAACTGCACAGTTGTGTCGTTTTATCGTAGCCATATTCATTCAACCCCCTGCTAAATATTTACAAACATCATATTTTGCTAAATTGTATAAAATATTTGGGCCCTTGGAGCGAAGTGCATAATGTATTTTTGTGCACTGTTTTATTAGCTGTGAGTTGCTTAAAAACTGCGCTGTGAATGGGTCATTCTTTCTTATTTGTCAACAGTTGTTGCTCTGGCTGAAAGCTCTCACTCATAATCTACAGAGCATGAGTAAAAGCAAGAGGCACATAAGAGGCACATAAGCAGGGCAAGTAAGCAGGGCAAGTAAGCAGGGTTGTGAATGGGAGCGTCTATTCACAAGTTAAGTACTGGAGTTGAATCTCAGTTAATTATGTTTATAATGTCAGTACAGCATATACTTCAAAATCCAGCTTGCTTATGGGGATTCCATTATATCTGTTTTGCCAAAAAGGATGCAAAGATATTGTTTTTGAAATTCAATTTGAGTCCAAGACTGGAGGTCAGGTCATGTTTTTCTAGTTCACAGGCCAGAAGGGTGCAAATCGTCGTCCTCTTTAGTATGGGTCTAAATTAGGAGTGTGCAAAATTGGCCTAATCTGCTTTTGTGTAAATATGCTAAATTACAGCAAAAGTATGTGAAATAAAAATCTGTCACTTAGCGATATATTTCAGGACAAATGCATAACTGTGTCAATTTTTGTTGCGAGGATGCATTTAAAACAAGAGCACCGCAAATAATAGCCCCTCAAGTTCTGTTGTTCCTGTGAGGTCGCAACAAATTTTTACAACAAATTGCGCCATTCATGGTACATTTTTTCCCTCCAACGGTTCATCAGTAAGTGAAGAGGTGTAATTTCCGGAAATATAAGTAACAAACGTAAGGCAAAATTCCTGAAATTATGTGAATTATGCCAGCGCAATTTAAATTCCGCCCAGGCCTTACATAAATGTGCTAGTATTACAATAATACAATTTAGCATTCCATCCCCCAACCTATCATGGGTCCACCCCTTTTGTCCCTAGGGTGGACATCAATATTGTTTGGCTTGGTATGTTAGACACCATCTATTGACTAATACAGGAACAGGATGATTGGAAATGTTCTTCACACAGGATGTATTGATTCCATTGTCCTATATTGGATGCAGTTGCACAAGGATATATGAGGTGATTTGAGGAGCACAGTTGGGACCACTTACAACTCACATAACTATGACTGTATTATTGATGCCCGAATGTTTGGGCTTACACTCTGCTCTTATGTATGTTTTCCAGCCCTGAGAAAGTCACGGGTGTCTTGTCCCGAATGACGAAATACGTGTTGGCTGGAGTCACAACAAGAAAAATAATTAAATTACTCATATTCTTTATGTATTTGCTTGGAAACTCATGTTATTGACATGTTTTAAGGATTACAAATGTGTGCCAGGGCTTGATTTAAAACATTTTAGCATTATTGCATACCATATCAGCTGTGGAAATATGTAACAAGCATTTGCAATGCAATCCGTCTCGCATTTGTGGAAGTTTGAGTTTTTGGCGTTGTAAATGATTTTGTTTTTTATTTATGTTTAGTTGTCTGGAGTGGAGTGGATCTATGTTGTTTGGAGTGGAATTATGTGGTTTGAATTAGAATTGTTAATTGTGGAATTGTGTGAGGTGGAATTGTGTGGGGTGTAGTGTATTTGTGTTTTGTAAATATGTGGTATGGTGAATAGATAGGGGTGAGAGCTGTATAAAATAGACAGAAGTAAGAATGAGAGGGATAGGTAGTTTGCGTATGAAGAGGTTTAGGGAAGGATGAAAATGAATGGAGGCAAAAGAAGGAATTAGTGAGCGAGAAAGAGAGAGAGTATGAGAAGGAAAGATTGGGGTTGAGGTGATGTAAGTGATGAAGTAATGAAGGGAAGGAGGTAAGGAAAGGTGAAGGAAGAGAAGGAGAGAGGAATGAAGCGACTATAAGGAAGGAATACCTGATGGAAGGAAAAACATAATGCATTAGAGCGTGGATGCAGTGGAGAAGAATGAGAGAGAAAAGAGGACTAGAGCATTGAATCAAAGAAAGGCATGTAGGGAATGGAGGCAGAAGGAGGCCAATAATGCTGTGCAAAGTATGTGCTTGGTACTACGATTTTGTTTTTAGCAGGGAGTAGGCGGACATTATATTGGTTCCCCTGTTATGAATCTTACTTTCACAGAATGTAAGCACAGTTGAAGTGATATGCCATGTCTAAACTCTGCCTCTGAATTTCTTTTTGAAGATCGGCGCCATACATATAAACAAGCCGACTTCGTAAAACTATAGAAACTGTAGAAGACCCAACGAGTTAGACAAATAAATATTCCTGGTAATTAGGTAATCATCCTACATGTGAGCAGGGCCAGTGAAAATATGCATATAGGGAGGAGCAAATTATGCGTTAGGATTAATTAAATTATGTGTTAGGATTAATTAAATTATGTGGAAAGAAAAGGCAAATTGTGCAGCATAATGCAGCACATTTTGTGTTAGTATTACCTTATAACGTTGGCATTTTTACAGGTAAACATTTTTCTGGGTAAAGGTTTGATCTCATTTATAACACTTTGACACTCAAAAACAACTAGTTGGAGCGTCCCTCGGGCTGCTCACAGAGCTCCGGAAATCAGAAGGATCTAGTCAGCGCATCTCGACAAGGACGGGTTATTTCTGATTTGTTGCCTGGCTCAGGAAGGAGCTGGGTTCAATCCAGAGGGGAGGGGTGAGCAACTGCCTGCGGCTCTCTTTGTAGAGCACAGAATACTATGCAGGAAGTGGTTGCCATGGCACATTATATGGTGCTAAGGTGAGATGGTACAATGGAGCATGGGGGTAGAGGTGGGGAGGGCACTAGGTGGTAGAAGAGAATATCGAGGAGTGACCGCCCTGGGGTAGCGGTGTTGTGAATGTGTGGTAGATGTAGTGCTCTTATTGTTGAAGCACTAGGCATGAAGCTCCCCCCCAAAAACAGGGCGTGTGAGTTTGGGTCTGGGTGCTAGGTTGCAGAAGACATGGAGATAAGGGGCAAAGTGCACAGGTGCAGGTGTCATGTAGCAGGAGGCAGGAGAGACCCGGTGCTGTGATTGCCCTGGCGCGAGATAGTTCTCACACGGGTGGCCCAAGCATACCCCTGCATGGCTGACTGGTATTCAGAGGCGTGTCATGTAAGCAGGGAGGGGAGAACCCACCGGTTACCTCCTGTGGGCTTCTGCTTGGAGGGTTAGTCCTCCCCTCTTATCATTCCTTCTCACCCTCACTACTGAGCACAAGACTGTGGAGCTTAGAGGGTAATCTGTGGTAAAATGATAGAAGACCATGTAGTAATATTAGTGAGGTCCTGGACTTGAATGCAGTAACAGGAGGACAATTAAACGAAGAACTTGTACCCTCTTTGCCATATAAGGTCTGCTAGACGACAGGCAAAAATGTAAACTTTAGTGTGTCACTATTAGGTGCCGGGGTATTTTGCAAAGAGAACACATACATAAAAATAAATATGGTACTGAAGGCCTTTTATGTAGTATGGCTTTTTAATGTAGGGCCACTAGCGTGTGCTGGAGCCAGGCTGACATGGGGGCTGCAGAGGGGTGCTGCGGGCAGGTCGGGGTGTGCATGAACAAGGATTCATGTGCTGCTGTGGGGCGGTAGCTGTGCACTGCTGTGAGAGATATAGCTGCAAGCATGGGGTGCCCCATCCCTTTGGGCATGTGTGTGTGTATGGGTGCAAAAGGGGAGCAATTGTCGAGTCACATGGGGCCCGGTGCTCTGCACCTGCTGCACCAAGGTGGCACAGCTTCCTCCCTGTGTTGGCAGATCCATGGATTTACATTTTAGTGGCCTTAGAGAGCAGAGCACCAAGGAGTCCAGTTACCTTTGGAAGGTAGGAGGGGGTCCCTCCCTTCCCTGGTTCATTTCCCGCTTGGTAGTGGCCCTGTGAGTAGGAGGGAGGGGAGTGGGGGTGTAGCTTCGAAATCAGGGTTTGAAGGATGCCAAGGCAGCTAGTGGTGAAAGGTTTTGGGCTTGGTGCCGTGGACCCAGCTTTTTACGTGTGGAGGGTGCTTCCTGAAGGGGGGGGGGGAGGGGAGGAGGGGCAGACAGAGGGGCAATAAGGGGATGTAATATATATATTTTTTTTAAAGTCCATTCACATAGCTGGGTTTTGTGGTGTCTTTCCCAGTACATTTAGGTCTCATTCTATGGGCCGCATTTTTTTCTTTTTCTTTGGCAGTTTTATATAGGTCAAACTCGACCCGAAGGTATCAGAGCGGTTTACACGAGCACCAGTTGTGTTACAGATGGACACATTTATTTTTTAAGCACGTGGACAGGGTGTGGCTTAAAGGCTAGGGCGGCCGACTTTTGGAGCTGGGGAGCCAGGTTCGAGTCTGGCCGGAGGTTCAAACATCCTGTGATTCTGGGAAAATCATGTAATCTTCCCGTGCCTAAAAATGAATGTGTTCATCTGTAATGCAACTGGTGCCAACGTAAAGTGCTCTGATACCTACGGGTCGAATTCTCAATATAAAAAAACAAGCATTGGCATAGCCAATAGGTCTCGCCTTTGGGACCTAACAAGTTTTTAGCCATGCAACAGTTGATGTTGTTGCACCAAGGATATTGTGCTGCATAACTCAATACTTGGTTCGAAAAGCGAGACCTATTGGCCAGGAACAAACCCTGCAAACAACTATTATAGTTATTTAACAAACCGGTGACAGAGTGTCTGATACATGTAACCACCTATCAAGTTCATATAAATGGGATAAAAGACATCAATAGACATTGGAAGATTCTCACATCAGGACCTAAAACAATATTTTAATTTAAAAGGGGTGAATCATTTAAAGATAGACTAGTACTCATCAGACCTAAGCTCACCAGTTCATCAAATACTATGACAGTCCAATGGAATATGCCTGCAATCACTGGGCCTTTCCCATGCGAGCATCATAATGCCTGACCAGTAGCCAAGAAAAGGAAGGAAATTGATGTGGGTTTAAAAACAGCTTGGGATCTGAGGCACAACACCAACTGTGAATAGAAGAATGTAGTATCTATCACATCTGTACATGTGGACTCAAGTTAAAGGAATGCCTGCGAGAAAAGCAAAAGTAAGAATAAATGAACATTAGAGCACATTCAGGGGCAAGAGAAATTCACCAAAACTGACGAGACATTTCCTGGAGTGGGGACATCCTGAAAACCATTGAGTGGTACATTATTGAAAAACTGGCATCTGCATGAGCCAACACAGAAAGCAAACTATTCAAATATGAACAATAGATTTACTGCTTACAGACCTCGGAAATGGACTTAACAATATAGTGCCATGGAATCAGATCTAAAGCAACCCCTCTCTCACTATATTAGACTTAAGAGCCCAGTTTAGCTCAAAACTCTGCATCTGATACATATTTCATATTTTAAAAGTACAACTGTGAATCTGACATACTATTTTGTCAGTAGAAAGAAATGTACCCAACATCGACCATGCCACTAATGTTACACCCTCTAATGATAACTGAATTAATGGAATAAAGCAGCATAAGAGGTATGATCACAGCTTGAATGTATATAGACAGTGATACTAAAAATAATTAAAGCCCCGATAAAGGCTGATGACTAATAAGGGCATGGATGAAGATCGAAACATGCTGGCTAGGTAAAGGTGGATGAATGATTATTGAAATTCATCTGACATCCACGTGATACGCTTTTTATCATATCTAGGGTACCCCACAATAAAGAGGAAAAAATCAAAGTGGTATACCCCAAGATAGTTCCAAAACAATCCGAGCTTCCTGCTATTATCTAGTTTATTTAATCTGAACTCCTGCCTAGCGGTTGGGTCCGCCAAGGTGTAATTCCCCTACCTTGTGGTGTTGACAGGTCACCAATGATGAAGCATGGCACAACAATAAGTGGGTGAAGTCAATAATCCATATCTTTTTAGAAACCTGCAGATGGTGTGGAAGGGAATAACTGCTCACTCTGACCCTAGCACATTCGATGAGGGATATAAAACAAATAGCATACTAGGTTTGCATATTCCTCCCGGTAAAGGCATTCCCTATTGTTCTTAAGAAAGTGTACTGTGCCACTTTGTGAAGATGTGCCAGGCCTGCCTTTGCGCATTTATGGACACCCCATGAAACTGTCCTTCAGTGAACTCCAAATCATGCAAACTCACTGTGGTTTTATCACTTTCTCGTGTCCTCCGCTGCACTCCGCTTATTCTGGATAAAAGCAGCTACTGTCACCTCAACCCAAGTTATGTTATGACAGTGAGACACAGTTGGGGCACAGGTCTTTTTACTTGTACTCCTATAGGATACTGCCTCCCTGCTCAACCTTGAAGAAGGGAAATGTGGTCCCCATAACTGCTGGCCTCTGTCTTCATATTATCTCGGACATTTGCTAAGTCCACTTACAATATGTCTGGGAATGTGTGGTTAAAGAGTGCAATGGTGGGGTCAATTGGACCACAGACGTCAACGCTGCACATAAGAGGGGTTTCCTTATGCTAGCACCAATGTGAGCACCAAAGCGTTATGGAATGGGCAAGCTTGGCTATACTGGACGTGAACTCACGAGAGAAGAGCTTTTGTGTCACACGTGAGTGAATAGAGCACTGTGCTTACCGTGTCTTGTGTCGCAGCGCTTAGAGGGGCGAGGCAGACAGAATACGGAGACGGGGCGCTCTCAGGACAGGTTACAAGGGCTAACTGTTACTAGTTACTCTGTGGGCCCTCTACCAATTGCAAGGAGACCGGAGAATCTTCAGTTCATCTCTTCTGCTTTGTCCAGCGCTAAAATAAATAATTAACAATAATCCGAGCCTTCTTCTACCGATTAAACAATGGCTGTCTAATGTTCACGCACTGTGAGTGGCGTTCTAGCACTTCTGGTGTAACAGTGATGTTGATAACCAGACAAAGATTGTCCCGGGAATGAGAGGCTCGAGGCAGAGGCCGTGCAGACGTGAGGCGCAGGTAAGCGGCTGCGCCCTGGCTCCTAACCCAAGCGTGGAGGAGCCTCTGGCTGCCGGAAGCCAGTTGCCAGAAAACCCAGGCCCCGGGCCATGGAAAGGGTCATCTGGAGCCAGTGCTCAGTCCATGTACAGCGTTTACCTTGCGGTAGCGAGCAGAGGCGCCATCTGTTTCCGAAGTGCGGGCACGATAATTGCAAACAGAAAGCGCCGCTGCTCGCTGCCGCAAGGTGTATACCATACATGCACAAGCTCTCATTGGAAGCAGTGCAGTACAAGCATGTGTTTTCCAAAAAGTGCATACCGATTCCAAGAGGTCACTCCTAAGCAACGCTTGTGCGCGGATTAGGCGAGACCTAAAAAGTGTTGTGCTCAGAATCACAGGATGTTTGACCCATCCTGCCAGACTTGAACCTGGTTTCCCAACTCCGAAGTCGGCTGCCAAAGCCATTAAGCCACACCCTCTGAGATCAGCTGGATTAAGAATGTCGGTGGCCTTCACTTTATAGGATGACTTTTGTCATTTTGAAGTTAAAAGAGCAGCCAATAGTGTAAATGAGCTAACAATATCATGTGCATAAAAGGCACATTTAAACGCTTGCCCGATACAAATAGAGTTGATGGCGCTGACGGCACCAGAGAGTCCAAAATGCACTCAGGTGTGTTGGGGGGATGATGAATGGGAGTAGGAAGCGGCCGCCACACTAAGAGTAGCAGTAAAGTGGGGCTGGGTGACGGTGGAAGGAACGGCATGGGAAAATCGTGTCAGCCCCCGCCTAAAAATCAACAAACCAATATCGAGAAGCAAAGCAAAGTAAGAAAATGTTTCCGCCAAATTAACCTAAATGACTCTTGGCGAGATAAGAAATGTAAGAGGGCCATCGCTTTCGGCCTGAACCAAACCATGAAAGGAGGGTATAACGCAAGCCATTTGCCACACAAAAGAAACGGAATTAAAAAGCCACTGAAAGGCGCCAATGAATAGCGAGGGATGTGCAAGAGGCGTGCCCAAAGCCCATACAGTAGAGACACCATGTCTCGCAGAGCAGCGCATGCGTGCTGACTCTATGCTCGACCTAAAAAGCGGCACGAATTATTTTTTGGGTGGAGCGGTTGTCCTTCAGAATGCTATGATTAGGCAGCATTCATGGGGTATAGTCAATATTGCCTATCCTGTCATTCACATTGACTGGATTAAGGCTGTCATTAAACCATGGAGAACATAGAAACCTAGCAGAAAAAAATGTAGTGGCCAACTGGACTATTCTTCATAAGTCACACCTAAGATAAATCAATTTGCAAACAATATGTTGTAACAAAAAAGTAGGCTCTAATCTACCGTATTTAAGTTTATAGAATTATCAAGTTCTGTAACTTTACCTCTATTGAATTATCTACCAAATCCATCATAGGTCTATTAAAGGATATTAGGAAAAGAATGTGGATATTAGAAAAAAAAGCTTTCACAAGATGACATCTTTAACAAATTGTATGGATTTACAATGAATTCAAGAAATGTATGGATCAGTGTGAATTCTTTACAAGAAATATAAAAAAGAATGTATCAAAAATAGTGGCTACCGCAGTCTCAGTTATTTTCTTCATGCCTCAGGCAACAGGTAGGAAACCTACATTAAAAGAATATGTATCTGCATGTTTTCCACTGATCTTGCACTTTCTACCCAACCTTTTTATGTATATAAGAAAGTGAGGGCCAAATGTACGACCATTGGCATTAGCGAGTCGCAAATTGCGAAAAATTGCGAGTCGCAATTTGCGAGTCGCTAATGCCAATGTGCAACAGTGTCAGAGACACTGTTTGCGATTCCCAATGGGGTCGCAAATTGCATGCCTCATGAATTATCGTGAGGCACTCGCAATTTGCTACCCTATTGGGAATGGCTGGCCCTCCCAGGTATGGTGGCCTGCTGGGCTCAGCAGACCTCCATGTCTGGGTCTGCTTTTAAATAAAGCAGTTTTTTTTAAATGCACCTCATTTTCCTTAAAGGAAAATGGGATGCATTTAAAAAAATAAAAATTAAACGTTTTCGTTTCATTTTTTAAGGGCAGGTAGTGGTCGCTGGGACCACTGCCTGCCCCATAAACATATTTTCGCCTGCATTCACTAAGGGGAAGGGGTCCCCTGGGGCAACCACAGCACCGAAACTGCCCTCATCGCCGCCACCGATGACATCAGGGCTCTGCTGGACAACGGCGGAACCGCTGTCCCCATCCTCCTGGACCCATCAGCCGCCTTCGACACGGTCTGCCACTGCACCCTACGCACACGCCTCCACAACGCAGGGATCCGAGACCAGGCTCTGGAATGGACCACCTCCTTCCTCTTTGGCAGAACCCAGAGCATCCGCCTCCCCCTTTCTGCTCCGAAGCCTCCAAGATCATCTGCGGTGTACCCCAAGGATCATCCCTCAGCCCGACATTGTTCAACATCTACATGGCCCCGCTTGCCCACGTCGCCAGACTGCACAACCTCAACATCATCTCCTATGCCGATGACACACAGCTGATCCTCTCCCTTACCAAGGACTCCTTCACCGCCAAAACCAACCTCCACGAAGGAATGAAAGCCGTCGCCGAATGGATGAAGAACAGCCGCCTGAAGCTGAACTCAGACAAGACGGAGTTACTCATCCTCGGCTCCACCCCCTCAGCCTGGGACAACTCCTGGTGGCCGACCGCCCTGGGAACAGCACCGACACCCACCGACCACGCACGCAACCTAGGGTTCATCCTCGACTCAACGCTCTCCATGACCAAGCAAGTCAACGCCGTCTGATCCTCCTGCTTCAACACCCTCCGCATGCTCCGCCAGATCTACTATTGGATCCCCACCGACACAAGAAGATCGGTCACCCAAGCCCTTGTCAGCAGCAGTCTGGACTATGGAAACGCTCTATACGCGGGAGCCCCGGCCAAACTGCTGAAACGACTACAAAGCATACAGAACACCTCCGTCCGCCTGATCCTCAACATCCCTCGACACAGCCACATCACGCCCCACCTGAGAGACCTGCACTGGCTGCCCATCAACAAGAGGATCACCTTCAAGCTCCTCACCCACACTCACAAGGCACTCCACGACACCGGACCAGCATACCTCAACAGACGACTCACCTTCTACACCCCGAACCGCCAACTCCGCTCCGCTGACCACACCCTGGCTACCGTCCCCCGAATCCGAAGAGCAACCTCTGGTGGCAGATCGTTCTCCTACCTCACCGCCAAGACCTGGAACACCCTCCCCACCCTCCTACGGCAGACCCAAGACCTACTAATCTTCAGGAGGCTACTCAAGACCTGGCTATTCGAGCAGTAGCAGCACCCCCTTACCCGCCAGTGCCTTGACACCCTCACGGGTGAGTAGTGCGCTCTACAAATTTCCTGATTGATTGATTGATTCCCTTTTATGAGTGCTTTACCACCTTCTTGAAGAGGGTGGTAAATTGCGAGTGTTTTGTGACCGCGTTTGCGGTCGCAAAACAATCTTACATAGGGTAGTGAGCTGCTATTAGGAAGGTACGCACTTGGAACGCCCTTTCCTAATAGCGAGTCACAAATCCTATTTAGCGAGTCACAAATAAATTGCGACTCGCTAATTAGGGTTTGTACATGGCCCATTGGTATTTGTGCATGCGCAAACGGGTCGCAAACCAGTTTGCACATGCAAAAATGGGTTGTACATCTGGCCCTAAATCTTTACTTTAGTATTCATAAGCATGTTCCATATAGAAGATTTGAAGATGGATTATTTAGACGTTGGGAATTAACCCACTTCTAAGGTAGTAAATTAGAATGCTCCAGTATTGGTATCTTTCATAGATTTACATGCTTGAATCATTCCCCGTTGTTGAAGTGGGAGTCCCACGGTATCATAATAAAGCAGTATACAACATTATAATAGGCTATAATGGAAATCAACAATCCCCATAATAGCCTATCCATAGCCAAAAAAATAAATAAAAGAATGAAACTGCAGCCAATCAGGCTACAGAACCCTCAAGAACACTCCCAACAGAGTCCGAGTCCCTCAGATTTTCAAGCACTAGTGGGAACATAAATCCTATAGCAATAAGGGGAGCCTCTGTGGAAGGTGAGCCTCTACGGGGAGAAGGGTGGATCGCATGTAAATCTATGAAAGATACCTATACCAGAGAACTACAGTTGCAAAGGGAGCTAGTGCCGACTTGCGCAGACAGAGAAGATCCTGTTAATCGCTGACTGATCCAGCTCCCAATTGTGACCACTGTTCAGAGTTCTGCCTAGCGTGTCTGCTAAGAGATCGCTTGTTCTGGGAACATGTTCTGCCCGAAGTGTTATTGTGTGTGTCATTATCCAGCTCCAGATTTCCTGAGCTTCCCTGGAAAGAGCTAGCGATCTTGTACCCCTTGTTTGTTCACATAGTGCATGTTGGTAGTATTTTCTTTGTAAAC
This sequence comes from Triturus cristatus, assembly GCF_964204655.1. Taxonomy (NCBI): domain Eukaryota; kingdom Metazoa; phylum Chordata; class Amphibia; order Caudata; family Salamandridae; genus Triturus; species Triturus cristatus. The sequence goes on along the minus strand of NC_140584.1, from coordinate 846,153,427 downwards.
TAACACTGAAGACCCTGCTATCCTTGGCAGGAAATCTCAGAGTCTTAGATAAATGGCCTTGAGCTCCAGGCAATTGATATGCATACTCTTCTGGTCTGGAGACCACTTTCCTCTGATATGTAGGTCTTACAGATGACCACCCCAGCCCTCTAACGCGTCAACTATGGTTATTTACAAAATAGAGTATTTGAGTTAAGATCTCGGCGCCAGTACTTCATCATCGCGGAGCCGATACTGGACTTGGATCACATCCTGAATCCAGCGACACCGCACCGTCGTAAGGAACCAACGCCATCACACCTCCCCCGCAACAGTAAGGAATCGATGCCTCACCTCCCCGACAACAGTAAGGAAACGATGCCTCACCTCCCCTGCATCGCAGTAAGGAACAGAGGCCCCAACCTCCCCTGGGGTTGTAAGGAACAGATGCATCACCTCCCCTGGGGTCGTAAGGAATCTACGCCACCCAGTGCCGTGCCCAGTCTTTGTTTTCATTGTTTGCCAAGGTACTGTTCTTTGGGGGTCTGTGTGATCCTGCTCCTGATGCCACGCACCTTGCGGTCGGAGCAGTAGTTTGGATTTTTATCTGTCACGACGTCGTAATAGCTCCTGGTGGAGTTATTTGTTGCTAAAAGCTTTATTTGTGTGAATAACCTATTATTGAGGCTATCTTGGTAAATGTATTGTAGATTTTTTTGTTTTGGTCTTGTTTGCTTTAGATAAAGATTACTTATTTTTCTAAAGTGGTGTGGGGTCCTTTTGTAGTGTTTCCACTATATTACTGTAGGTGTGCACAAATGCTTTACACACTGCTCTGAGATAAGCCTGCCTGTTCATGCCAAGCTGCGAAGGGGGTGAGCTGGAGTTGACTAAGGGCGTAACTTCCTTACCCTGACTTGAAGCAAGGGCCCCTACTTGGACAAAGGTGCAAACTATTGACAATTAGAGACCCCCATTTCTAACAAGGACTTTGGAGGATGAACTCCAGACTTCACAGATGGTGTAGAGGGCTCAGACCTGGCAGCTTCTGAGGAAATTTTCTCCTTTTAAAATTGTCCTCGACAGTCTCATGGTAAGCCTTTTTTTAGGGCCTTCCTGGGCTCCTCTGAAGTTTCCTCTTATATGACCTTCTCTGAGAGGTTGAAGAGGTGACACTGTCTTTCTCAGAACTAGGAGATCTTTTAGATTTTGCTTTTTGCAGCCACGGAAGAAGCCTCCTCTCCCTATCCTTCAAGATTTACTTGAGAAGGTGCAGCATATTTTACAGTCTTTTACATTATGCTGAGGGTAGAGGGAGTCAATACAGTCCCTATGGGTGTCTTCAGCATGAAGTATTTTCCTCCCATATGTAGCGCAGGGCTTGAAAAGCCCTTTCTTAGATTAGTCAGACATGGTAGTAGCAGTAGATAAGATTTCCAATACTGGTTTGAAGAAATATTTAGCAGAGCTCAGGGAGACTCCCGCCACACAATGTACGGTCAAAAATCTGAGGGATTCAGCCTTGGTTAAAAGTGTTCTAGAGAGGGCTGTCGCCTGATTGGCTGGAGTTTGCTTCTTTTTTTAAAAGAATATGGATAGCTTAATAAAGTGATTGTGCATTGCCTTTATAGCCTATGATAATGTTGTTTACACTTTATTATGGTACCATAGGGCTACCATGACGAGAGGGAATGATTCAACCATGTGAATCTATGAAAGATCCAATACTGGAGAATTAAAATTATACCTGACCCAGGATTAAATCCCAGTACAAGTAAGCAAAACAAATCCAATAAAACTACTTCCAATTCCAAAAAGAGTAGACATTTCAAGAGTAAATGTTTAAAAAATAAAATAAAATACAAAATGCTTGGAAGGTTTTGAGGTCATGTATGCATCTATGTATATGGTATTTCTATTGCATAAAGTTTGCCAAAAGGCAGAAGAGCCCTGTACAGTGTTAAAGACAAGCATAAAGTAAACAAACGATAGCAGAGATAGGTGGGTTGTGGACAGTTAATGCATTTGGATTTAGTGTAGTTTAAAGAGGTGAGTCTCCAACTCTTTTCTAAATTGGAGCAGCGTTGGGGAGGTCCTGAGGGATACGGGATGTTGCTGCAGATCTTGGGTGCATAGATGTAAAGGGCCTGCTGCCTAATTTAGTCTTTTTTAGACATCTTGGTTATCAGTCTCATAGTGTCCTGGCTGCGGGTAGCTGAGAACCAGCAGACATGACAAGCTTGTCTTTAAGTTGGTGTCCACGGTGAATACAAGTGATTTGTATTCAGTTGAAGGTGAGGTTTGAAGCCACCAAGGTTCACGTCCTTAAGTTGGGTTTGTATTGTGTCTTGCTCGTTCTTGCCAAGTAACAGGAATTCTGTCTTGGTTGAGTTGAACTTCAGATAGGCGCTGGACATCCCGATTTGGATGGTGTGCAGGCAGTGTTTGAGGTGATGGATATCTGAAGTTGAGAGGATTTCCAGTATGGAAGCCTGTGGGACTTTGCAAGTGAAAGGGATCTTTTCAGACCTGGAGGTGCCCAAGTGAACAAGCTGGTGTTAGTTGGAAAGTTGGGGGGAGAATCAAGCTAGGGGTCTGTATGAGTCACAATTTTTGGTGGCTTGTCTGGTTTCAGTAACGATTTGCTCTGTGAAAAGATCTCCCATTGTCTGTATGTTTTTCCTTGGTAATTGCAGTTCCATGATATGTTCTGGCTCAAGTTGGAATGTGAGATACAAGCGATCAGGCTGTAGGGTGAGTAAGGAACCAACACCCCACATATTGTAGCCAATTTGGACCATGCTCATGTTGTCTGGAAGGCTTGATAGCTTTTTGGTACAGAGCAATTTAGGGGAATTGGGCTAATCAGACCCTCTTCTAGATTGTAGTGAGGCGCATGCTTACAATTGTGTAACCAATGTTGGAACTGGGCCTGAGAAATCAGGTAGTATCCCTCGAAGTTGGGGGCCTGGAAGCCACCTTTCTTCTATGGCAGCTGTAGCCTTCTCCATATTGCTCTCCCTGCCTGTGCAAATTTGATTGCGAACATTCTCAGATATACCTCCCCCCCAGAAAATGCTCTGATGAGGGGGAAGAGAATGTTCTGAAAAAGATACAGACGTTTTAGTACAATCACCATTTTCATCAACACAATTCTGCAAGCAACTGACAGGGGTAGCTTAATCCACCTGTCCACCATTAACTCAATATCATTAAAGCTTTAACCATAGCTTGCAGTAATAATGGTGGTTCTGCCGTGGTGGTACATTATTCCCGGATGTCTAATGGGACAACAGAGAGGGAATTCCTTTGTTGGTTGAGCAGTATGGACTGTTAAGGGGACAAAAACGCATTGTTGGGTGCAAGTCTGTGGATGGGATTTTTTCAGTTTGTGGGATATCATCTGCGTATAAGGATAAGAGAATATTCATTTTACCTAGCCTAATGCCCTTACTGTGATAGTACTCCCTAAGGCTACACGCCAGTGTTTCAATGACCTGGGCAAACAAAATAGACTTTGGCAGCATCTAGGCAAGTGGTCACCAATCTATATCTGGGCCTATCTGGTAAGTGAGGTTGAAAAGCATACCCAAATTCTCTGCTGTGGATCTTCCCAAGATGAACTCAGACTGATCGAATGGGGAAGCAGGAGGAGCAATCTATTAGCATGTATTTTAGTCATGGTTTTACTACCCACGTTGAGGAGAGCTAGTAGTCCGTATGAGTCCCAATGTTTGGTGGCTTGTCGGTTTTAGTAACGTTATCACAATACCGTCGCTCATTGAATATAGGAGCTTCCCAGCTACTAGGCTACCTCATTCACTTCCAGTAAAATGGGGGTTAGCTCTTCAATGGATTCCTTACAAAATTCAACAGGAAGGCCTTCGCCCCATCAGCGCTACCATTCTTCATATGTTTAATTGCATATTTAATTTCTTGAAATATTTTTTGTTGGAATAATGGCTTACATTCCCCTAGCTCAAGCCACATCAGTTTAGCTCTATTTATGTGTTTCTATTGCTTATCCAGTAGATCGTGAGATGTATAGTGTTGTGTAAAAGTTAGTGAAAACGTCCAGTATACCTCTTGAATTAAATATTACATCTCTTTCCCTGCATGTAATCTTCACTACATTGTTTGATGGCAGGGTGGTCAAGGCAAAATGTATGTCTCTCTCCATAACCTCTGGTTGTGCTGTACTTACTCATTAATTTAATATTCCTGCCTGCTTCATCGTTAAACTCCTCTACCATCCTGCAGATTGACCCCTGGGTAATGTTGTGTGATCAGGTGAGTCACCAAGTTTTTTTTCTCTATCACACATTTCTCCTTCTAGTCTCGCAAGTCAGGACGATATGGATTTGAGGATCCCATATCCCTTGGAGTTGCGTTCACCTCATATTACTGACTTAAAGGCCTCCCACATTAGTGTAGAATAGCGAACAGATCCTGTTAATTTCAACATAATGTTTTTAATAGATTCTCTTATTTCCTCCTTGAACACAGGATCCAAGAGGCAAGCCAGCTGTAGTGCTTGGACAAACTGTGGGTGCCATTCACTAGGGATAGCTTACATAATGACAACCGGGGTGTGGTCTGATAATGTCCAAAAGAGAGGTAGAATGGTGTTGGTCTATCCCGTTATATTATGTAGTGCCTAGCCAGAAATCATTTTATGATAAGGGGTCATGGACAGTGCAATGGAAATTAAATTCACCCTCTCGTGAGTGCCTAACTCTCCATAACTCAAGTAGTTTGTGTTGTTGCATAATATTAAGCAGTGTATCCATTGCCTTCTGATGGCCTCCAAGTATGGTGTACTTCCAGGTTGAGAATCTAATTGTGATCACCTCCCCGCAGAAAAATTAAGTTTGCTATTATTTGATCAAAAAATTCAGTGCAGTCCTGATTAGGGGCATAACGTTTAGCAGTGTAATATGTGTATATTGCAGAATATCCCGTGCAATCAGATATCAGCCTTCCTCATTCATCTGAGTGCTGAGGTGTCTAAATAACACACTCAGAATAGCAATCACCATAAAATATGTTTATTTATTTATTTATTCAGTGTTTTCTACAGCGCGCACAAGACCCAAAATTTGGTTGTCAGAGGGCTTTATATTACAACCACCTTCAAAATCAGCAGATATCCAATTCTTTAATGTCTAGTACAAAGTATACGTATTCCAATAACTTTGGCATATGTTTACCCTTACACAAATCACACAAAATGGTGATTACTAGAAATCACTAGATTACAGCAAAACATGCCATATCATTAAATTTCAAAATAGAACCACTACTGAAGATCCTAGATTGCCACACTGGTGATAGTATTGCTAGTCTAATCAAATAAACTTGTGGATTGATCAAGGTACCTGTCCATAGACAACATCCGTGTTAAATGCAATGAGAAAAAGCAGAGGGCCCACCAATAGTATGCTAAATTGTTTAAGCGGTTTGGAAGAAAAGAAAAGCACCCTAGAATTTTAACTGAGCAAACCATCAAATCAAAAAGGGATGTACCATTTTCTGTGAACAAAGTTCCAGACGAGCAAATATTCTGGTGAGGCCAGAGGAGCAATTAAAAACACATAATTATTGACCTACTGTATGTGATATAACTAGCACACCTTGAGTGAGATAACCATCATTATAATTAGGCAAGAAGCCACTACTGAGTCCATAGTCTTCTGCCGTTTCTCTGCAGATGAGCTCTTTAAGTCTCCTAGCAATGTCTAATCTATCCATGATTTACAAGTTTATTTGCTTTAATAGCTGTTGGCTCCATGGTTAGACTGTGGCTACTATTCTCCAGGTGACTTACTCCACAGCTCTGAGGGGTGATTCTCTTGCTGGGCTGACAGAACCAGGAGAATTCCTGCACGATATAAGGTGTCTATTTAGACATGTGTTTGCATCATTTCCTTGTAATGAAAAACACAGCCATGCAGGGTAGAGAATGACGTATTGAATGCCGCATTCCTCTAATTTCTTTTTTACTGTAGAAAAAGACACGCCTTCATATTGGATTTCCTTCCTTTTGCGTGAGAGTTACAAACTCTTCTCATAGGCACGATCATTGGGTAGTTTTGCAATGATAGGGTGGGGCAGATCCATATGGACCGGCCTAGGCACTAGGGAGTGGCGAGTTATTTCCACTACTAGCCTCCGTGAGAGTGTATCACCCCAAAATAATTATTAGCATCTTTTCAACTTAGTCCTCTTACGTTTCATCGCTGTGGATTCAGTCACTCCTGTGATTCTGAAGTTGCTCCTCTATGAGCATGCCTCCAGGTCTTCGTTCTTGAACTTTTTATTTTATATCTCACTTACCATTTTCTTAACTCTCTTGGCCTGCACACTGTCATATTCAATGTCTGCGATTCTACTCTCTTTCGTGTCAATTGGCTTATGCCGTTTGTCGATTCTCTTTTATATCATCTATTCTAGACGACGTGGATGTATTTCATCTCCAGAAGAAATGTCTTTACCTCTGTAGCCAACCAGGAGTCAGCTCCCTTTGACTCAAGGTTATGATTTTGTTGTGCTCTTTCCATCTCTGGCTTTTTAGCAGCTCTCTGCTAGTCGAACATAAGGTCAGTTTGGATGAGGTTTACTTTGCCCTTGTTTAGTAGTTTTGAATTGCACTGTGGCCAATGGTCATAAAACAATCAATGTTACAGTTTGAGTGTTATCACATCAATTAACGTACACTTCCTTGAAAATCTTCAATGAGTTGTTCCTTTTCTTTTTTATGTCAACAAAAAGTCATCAATTATTACACGTAAATACCAAGTGCCCTTGATTGTCATCCCACACCCAGTGTGAGATTAAGAGACACAGTAGTCCAGGCACGCACACACAAATCCCATCAGGATTGGCTGGCACCCAGTCTGCAGATCCAGGTACAGTGATTCAGTCCCCGTGCAGTCTCCGTCCAGTCCCAGTTAGTTTAATGTTTATTTTCTGCAGGCAAAGTTAGAGTCGCTAATCAGCCCAATGTCGCCCAACAATAGCTGTTAAGTTCTCTAGTGCATTTTTTAGGTATCAAGGAGCAGGGCACGTTCACCCAGGGGTACCTGATCGGCTCTCAATAGTCCCATTACAGTGCCAGAATCTTGTTTTAATCAAGCTGTTTAAAAACAAAAATGTGGCCCTGTGGTTTGGCCACATGTATACAGTATTTATTCAACAATCCAAAAGCACTTTCAGCCTCATAATGGGTATGGAAAGCACTTCATAAATAGCCATACAATAGAATGCACTAGAATACCTCATACACCTCAATATAGAGTTACAGTTGAGTGTACCCCATACACCCAGTTACAGTCTCTCATTTAGGTGTATCTAATTACCCACATTCCATATTCTTGGGGCTGTGCACTTCACAATACCCCTGCAGACTTTCAGGGCAGTGTACCACACCTACATTGTACTGCAAGCGCCAGGGCTGTGTACCAGACATGTTGCACTGCATGGTCTCAGTAGGTCATTCCCTTGCACTGAATTCCAGGGTTTGCAAGTGTACCCTTCAGGTGAAGGTTCATGGTGTCAGGCCTGTGAGCTTCAAAATGAAAATTGTATTCCTCTCAGACGAGGGACGAGGCAGGGCTGCCCACTGTCATCCCTGATCTTTTCAATAATGCTTGAGCCCTTGGCCGCATGGATCCGCAGTGATCCATTGATACGAGGTATGCGTTGAACACAAAAATGGGAAGATCGCATCTCTCTTTATGCCGATGATGTACTATTATACCTGGTGGATCGTAGGGCCTCACTGAATAGAGTCATGAACATACTCACAAACTTTAGGCACTACTCTGGATATACCATTAATTGAACCAAGTCCACAATCTTTGTGCTCAGTGGAGCCTCTCCGCCCCTGCCAAGTGGCTGTGAGGCCATGGTGATCACTGAAGGGTTTCGATATTTGGGCATAGATATCACCACTGACCCGGTGCACTTTTACGACAAAAATCTTTTACCTCCACTTCAGAGATTAGGGGAGATGTGCGTCGGTAGAGGTCCCTTCCGCTCTCGCTGCTGGACCTTGCGGCACTGTTTAAGATGATGGCTCTCCCTAGATTCCGATATATACTACAGAATACTCCATACCAGGTCCCTGCCTCCTATTTTAAAGCCATAGCAAACTAACAAAGGCTGTTCATGTGGGATGGTGGGCCTCCACGAATTGCCACACAGAAATTGGTGAGGGGGTGGTATTACGGAGGCATCAGACTTCCCGATGTGCGAAGGTACCTCTGGGCTTCACATCTTATGATAATTAACCAAAATGAAAATTGTGTCTTTGGAGGGTTTGGGATGAAGCAGCGTTAAAGAATAACCAAGTCTGTGCAGTGTATATTTTATCATATGGACATTATAGAGAAATGTGGTGAGCTCAAAAATTAAAGCTGAAGGTATGAAGGCTGCATGTTCCTACCTGTCTCTAATTTGGCCATGCTGCTGCAGTTTTCATGTAGACTGTAGATATTTTTATGCAGATGCCATGTGTCTGTGTCAGCTGTGTCATCTCACAAGAAATTATGTCCTCTGGAAGCCATCTTCATACAGCATGCGCTGTGCAGACATCTTCTTGCTCCTGTATGGACAGATAACGACTCAATACAGTTACTACACTTGAGCGTTCTGCTAAACTGAATGCTTGTAGTTTGAAAGGCATATACTCAGTACAATTGTAATACTCTTAAACCATGAAATTGAGTTGTTTTTCATTTGGTGACTATCAAATGTTGTCACAGTTAAAGAGTGCATACTGTTCCTGTGAGCTCTATGCTGTTAGCTCTTGGATGCATGGAGGTTAAGAATATTGATCACTGCTTTGTAGTCTTTACGGTGTAATTACTAGTGGCAGAGGTAAGAATTTGGATTTCAAAACTACCGGTGCTGTGCAGGTACTGGGACTTGTGCATTGCATTTTAGAGGTGCAAGAAAACACAGGCTTAAGGAATCCTGGTCATTTCTTTGTATGTATTTTGCCACCTAGAAATTCTGATCTCTAAGTATCTTGACGTAGGAGCTCAGAGTTGACATTTCATCAGGCCACCAGCCAAATAGTACATCATCTCTGCTATTTGCCCAGCCGGGGGCAAAATAATACACAGGCTCGGTTATTTAGCTAGAGGCCAGCTAGATATCTGAAACTTCCCTGCTTATCTGGCTGCAGGTTACATAGCAACGAATACACGTTGTTTGACCAGCGACCGAGTAGTGTGAAGGTGGACTTCATTTAGCCAGACAGGAACCTACAAGCAATGGTAGTGTGGTGGACATTTTGTAACAGGGGTACAGCAAAGTGTGTGATGCATTTGAAAGTAAGTGCATATACACATGTACAATAGTATGTTCAAGCGTGAGTGCATACATTAAACTAAGTGTGTTGTAAGCCTAAAAGAACCAAGGTTTAACTTCTGCTTCAGGAGTTACAGGTTATGGCACACAAATATGTCGTACTCAAGCCTGGCAGTATTTGCATATTTCTCTTTAAAGTTATGTCTGCAAAGAATAAAAAGTATTTTTAATGAATGTTACAAAGCCCACGTTTCAAGAGCTAAAGTAACGTATTTCCGTGTCACAAGAGGGCTGGGTATAGAGATGCATAGCCCAACTCCTGCAAGCCCTGCGGTGCAGCGGGCCCCCAAGCTCCAGGGGCTCCCCTCAGCACCGGAGAGCTCCCGATTGACTCTTGAGGGGGGCCTCCACGTACCTTGCAGGGGGGCCCTCAAGTTTCCTTGCGCCAGTGCCCAACGCTAATTACTGCAATTGATTCAGGTTCTTATTCCTACAATTATGCGCAATCCAATCTATAGCTCAAACTGTAGAACATACAGATTCAGCAAACGACACTGGCAATCACTACACAAAAATGGTAAAAAGCCACATGCGCTGTTGTGTCTATCATTCCACTCCTCAGCAACACTTATGCTCATAATCAGTGAAGCTCACTCTACACCTCTATGTCCCCACTGGCACATTAGTAATTGTAAATCTGTTTCTCTGGAGGTAGAGAAACTCGTTATTATCATAAAACAAAAGTTCTTACGATGCCAACTGATATGGTTTAGTTCATATTCATAAATCAACTATAGGCCAAATCCTTGTTTTACACATTTCGTTGTTAGGGATTCTTTTTAATCTAACAGCCACAGCCAACAAAGTGTTTCTAGAAAATTATCTTTGTCAAGGCTGTACATTTTTAAGAAAAAATATATCATATGAAAGGTAAATATTGATACATCTCAGTTAAAAAATATCTAAAACTCTACTATTGTTAATGCATATCACTTTCTACTATTGTTTAACAAAATGTTACAAGAAAATATTGTAATTTGCTTACAGGAGACCTGGCTAGCTGGTAACACTCATTTTAATGGTTCCTTGCAAAATAGCTATGAGGCACAACATAAAAGCCCAGGCTGTCCAACAGGGGACCGATTAACATTAGTTTCTATAGAAAAAAATCAAATTTCAATTGCAAAAAAAATGTGAATGGCTGGAAGCGACAATAATATCTCTTCACACTAATACTTACAAACATGATTGTTTATTGGTAGTAAATGTATATGTAGACTGGGCCGATAAGCAATCGAGCAAAGAGCAGGTGTCACGTTCTTGGAAGATACCGGTAATTTATGTGCGATTAGCAATCCTGTCCTGGTCATGATAATGTGGGACTTCAACATATCTGCCTGATCAATTTCTTTCCAGACTGGATTTAAATGCATATTAAAGGCATACAATATACCAAGGCCCACATTTCAAAAGTGTCCTTTGCGGAAAGCGGCCACAAAGATGCAACAAATTTTAGCGGAAAAGGAATTCATCGTTTAAATGGTAGATCTTTAGCTGCTATACCAGCTAGTAAATCCTTCCCCACAGGAATTTTGCAAGAACCTATTGAAAATATTTTTTTCCAGATATGGTTTTATGCTCTTTGTAATAATTTTCAAATTTTGCAGGTAGGAGGGAGCGAGCACCGGCCTTAATGTAAAAGGTTACAATTTGTCATCTTGAAAGGGATCAAGTGTTGCTCCTGGGAATTGAATATCCAAGAAGGTTGATTACCCATATAAATGAATCGCATCTAGCTCTATTAGCGAATTTGTAATTGGTTGTAAATGCAGGAAATATTAATGCTGAAGGTAAAGATATACTGGATTGGTATAATAAGGTAATAATAAAGGTGGCTCAATGCCTGGTGGTCTCTTTAAAGAGGAAATCGCTATACTTGAGACCAACTGACTATAACATGTAGAGTATAAGCTAGTTCAATTTGCACTATCGAGATCTGAAAAAATATTTAGGAAATTTGAAAAAATATATAGGGGTAGAAAGAAATCTAGAAAAGGAAGCAATTATTTAGAAAACAAAAAGCAGATTATGCTAAATCTATTTTAAAAAGCAAGCGGGAGCACCACACAGCGAATTGGGATAGAATGCTGGCTGTCATAGCTTCAATGGATATGAAGAAATTGTGGGAGCTGGTCAAGGAAGAAGGGAATAAAAGTAAAAATGCTTCGAGTCTCAATTTCTCGGAAGAAGCCTAGGTTGATTTTTTGATGGAGTTGTCATTGGTCAAAAAAGAGGTATCTATTGGAGATAAGGTTGAGCCAGACAAAGATCTTTTATATTACACTTCACATTCTGCAATGAAAAAATACGATAATAGGTATAAATTTGACTAGAGATGCGGTCCGTACAACGTTCTGGCAATTATAGGTAAATCCAGCCCAGATTGATGGACCAGTTTTTTTCATATCACCTTTACTGGTTTTCTGAAGGAGGGGACATTTCCTGAGAGTTGGAAAGGCACTATAATTAAAACAGTGTTTAATAAAAAGGATCCATTTAACCCCCAAAATTGTCAAATTAATATAATCGATGTAGTTGCCAAGATATTTGTCAAACAAATCCTCCTTTATTTGAGGATTGGATTGAGGACAACAGCTTAATTCCAATTGAACAAGGTAGTTTTAATGGTGAACATTCCAAAATAGATCATTGTTTTTGCCTTTGGGCCCTCGGCCAAAAATCATTAGGAGCTAGAGATGACCTGTTTTGTTGATTTTCACTCCGTTTAACTAAATCCTAATCGGAAAATGCTTTGGCAAAAACTGGTAGGGATGGGCATTTCCACGTGTCTCCTTGTCAGGTTGAAAGAAATACATCATGACACTTGTGCATGGGCGGAACTGAATATCAAAAGGACCCTCTCATGAAGAAATCCAATACATAATGGCCTTCGGCAGGGTTCTGATTTGGCGCCAATGTTGTTTGCACTATATTTGGCCAATTTTTCTGCCTTTTAGATCTCAGCTAGACAGCGTATGTGCTGTCTTGAAGAGACGTGTGTAATCTGTGTGCTTCAGCCGACCCACAGGGTTCCCATTTGCTCGCTCCATCAGCTGTCTCATATTCTTTGTCACCATTTGTCCCTGGGATGCATGGTCAAGCATCTTCTTGTGTTTAGCCCTCCTCCCAGAGCATGGACCAAGTACATGCAAACAACCACTGCTCCTATTTTTACAACCATTTTAGTATCTACATTTTTTTCTTTTTCAGCACTCTACACAGTGCTCGTGCTTTTACCAGGTCAGTCTCTTCCTACCCGCCCTCAGGCCCCATCCACAGATCACCCTCTCCCCGTCACCGCTTTTCCCTTCTTTTACTGCACCTCCTCCCTCCTGTCTCTGCTTGCTCTCTTGCACCTCCTGGTGCTTGCTCCATCCACAAACATCCTCTCCCCCAAGCCCGTCACTGCTTTAAACCCCCATTGTAGTCAGTTTTATTCTAGTGAGTGGTGGTGTTCTGTCTTTTAATGTCCTGTTATTGTATAGCTGATGTGCTGATTGAAGCATGTGTGCATGACTGCTATTACTTGGCACACATATAGTCTGTTTATTTTCTGCCCTTGTGGGTATTAGGTGTGTGTCCATGTTCACATCAAATGTGGTTGTTCGGCAATGATGTTTATAGATTAAAAATCGGACCTCAAGTGAATCAGGTATGCGTTATCACAAGGTATGTCAGAGTTTTTAAGTACCCGTGTCTTCGGCTGTATTTGCATAACTTATTTCTCCTCTGAGAAAACTGTCCATGTCTCACCTTGTTGCTTCTCATTTCCAAGGGTGGGACTCCATTTCTTCAAATTTCTCCTGTCGGGACACCTTCTTACTTTTTCTGCATTCACCAGTGAAGTGTTTCTTTGCGCCATAGTTGCTTCACTTGAATTCGTTTTAGAGGAGCCAGGCTGAGTCTTGATGTCATCAAGGCCTGCCTGCCCTTCAGTGTCCATGGCAAAAGTAGTCCTTTTAATGTGGATGCCGATGTAATGTATTTCCTCATGTTCACTAATGTAAACCAGCCTGACACTCTGATTCCTTCTGTTTTTTGTGTGCAGTTTTATATAGCACCAACACCACCCGAAAGTATTGGAGCAATTTACATTAACACCAGTTCCTTTACACAAGGACACATTCTTTTGTAGGCACGACGATATATATTGGTCGGCCCAGAATCAAGGATGTTAAGCCAACGCTGAAACTCAAACCCAATTTCACAGCTTCATAGTCGCCAGCTGTGGCCATTACGCCACTTCCTTTCCCAAGAGGACGCCACATCGTCCCCCCCCTAGCCTCGGCCTCAGTTCCAAATTTTGTGATTATGGCCCAATCACTTAATCTCCCAGTGACAGCCCGCATTTGCTGGTGGTTGCCCGTCCACCTCCTGTCCTTTGCTCCCTGTCCCGCTGAACTCCATTGCACAGATTTGCTCCTCCTCAGACTCTGCTTTTCACATTTTTTTTGTGTGCAGTTTTATATAGCGCCAACACTACCCGAAGGTATTGGAGCGGTTTACATTAGCACCAGTTTCTTTTTTTGGTCAATTTTATACAGCGCCAACACCACCAGAAAGTTTTAGAGCGCTTTACATTAAAATCAGTTACTTTCTATTGTTTTAGGTCTCGGGCTCTCAGCTAGACAGTGCATGCGTTATCTTGAAGAGATATGTTAGGTTCTATCTGTGGGCTTACAGGCTGTCCATCTCCTACCACTGTGAAACTTCAGCTTCCCTCTCATTTTTTTTAGTGCCATTTATCATGGCATGTGGGCGTCGTGTCCTCTTCATGTGTTTGGCCCTCCCATAGTGCTTGGACCAAGAACATGTCACCTTACACTGCTCCTTGTTTGCGCAGCTATTTTTTCTTTGTTTTCAAGCATCCCATAGGAGTTCTTGTGTTTTCAGGCCGTCTCTCTTGTACAGATATAAACATACCACTAAAGTGCATGCGTGTATACATAAAGAAATGTATTTCTTATAATGTTGTTAAAAACAAAAACAGTTTTTTTTGTTGCACAAACCAATGCTAAAGGAGCACTTGCATCGTCCTCAGTCTTGCCGCAGCTCAATCATGATTTGGGAAAAAGGGGGTGGTGATGGACAGAGTTTCTGAATGATGCAGAATACTCTTACCAAGTCAAGAGATCATGGTTTTAATCCATCACCGTTTTTTAGCTCACTGCACCATCCCAGCTCAGAACCTGGCTACATGCAAATTAGTCTGTACCTGTCCCAGTGCATGATGGGAACAGGGCAAACCAAACTACCAAGCCAATTCTTATACTGGGAAGGAAACAAGCTTCCGGGGACCGGTTTCTGGCATCACAGCCTTCGTCGGCCCGGCTTGCCTGAATCCTGATGGTGCAATGAGCAAGGGACTCACGTCTGAGCATACCCTCCCACACTGAGTGTGGATAAAATCGATTTGGGAAAAAGGGGGTGGTGATGGACAGAGTTTCTGAATGATGCAGAATACTCTTACCAAGTCAAGAGATCATGGTTTTAATCCATCACCGTTTTTTAGCTCACTGCACCATCCCAGCTCAGAACCTGGCTACATGCAAATTAGTCTGTACCTGTCCCAGTGCATGATGGGAACAGGGCAAACCAAACTACCAAGCCAATTCTTATACTGGGAAGGAAACAAGCTTCCGGGGACCGGTTTCTGGCATCACAGCCTTCGTCGGCCCGGCTTGCCTGAATCCTGATGGTGCAATGAGCAAGGGACTCACGTCTGAGCATACCCTCCCACACTGAGTTTGGATAAAATCGATTTGGGAAAAAGGGGATGGTGATGGACAGAGTTTCTGAATGATGCAGAATACTCTTACCAAGTCAAGAGATCATGGTTTTAATCCATCACCGTTTTTTAGCTCACTGCACCATCCCAGCTCAGAACCTGGCTACATGCAAATTAGTCTGTTTCCTGTCCCAGTGCATGATGGGAACAGGGCAAACCAAACTACCAAGCCAATTCTTATACTGGGAAGGAAACAAGCTTCCGGGGACCGGTTTCTGGCATCACAGCCTTCGTCGGCCCGGCTTGCCTGAATCCTGATGGTGCAATGAGCAAGGGACTCACGTCTGAGCATACCCTCCCACACTGAGTGTGGATAAAATCGATTTGGGAAAAAGGGGGTGGTGATGGACAGAGTTTCTGAATGATGCAGAATACTCTTACCAAGTCAAGAGATCATGGTTTTAATCCATCACCGTTTTTTAGCTCACTGCACCATCCCAGCTCAGAACCTGGCTACATGCAAATTAGTCTGTACCTGTCCCAGTGCATGATGGGAACAGGGCAAACCAAACTACCAAGCCAATTCTTATACTGGGAAGGAAACAAGCTTCCGGGGACCGGTTTCTGGCATCACAGCCTTCGTCGGCCCGGCTTGCCTGAATCCTGATGGTGCAATGAGCAAGGGACTCACGTCTGAGCATACCCTCCCACACTGAGTGTGGATAAAATCGATTTGGGAAAAAGGGGGTGGTGATGGACAGAGTTTCTGAATGATGCAGAATACTCTTACCAAGTCAAGAGATCATGGTTTTAATCCATCACCGTTTTTTAGCTCACTGCACCATCCCAGCTCAGAACCTGGCTACATGCAAATTAGTCTGTACCTGTCCCAGTGCATGATGGGAACAGGGCAAACCAAACTACCAAGCCAATTCTTATACTGGGAAGGAAACAAGCTTCCGGGGACCGGTTTCTGGCATCACAGCCTTCGTCGGCCCGGCTTGCCTGAATCCTGATGGTGCAATGAGCAAGGGACTCACGTCTGAGCATACCCTCCCACACTGAGTGTGGATAAAATCGATTTGGGAAAAAGGGGGTGGTGATGGACAGAGTTTCTGAATGATGCAGAATACTCTTACCAAGTCAAGAGATCATGGTTTTAATCCATCACCGTTTTTTAGCTCACTGCACCATCCCAGCTCAGAACCTGGCTACATGCAAATTAGTCTGTACCTGTCCCAGTGCATGATGGGAACAGGGCAAACCAAACTACCAAGCCAATTCTTATACTGGGAAGGAAACAAGCTTCCGGGGACCGGTTTCTGGCATCACAGCCTTCGTCGGCCCGGCTTGCCTGAATCCTGATGGTGCAATGAGCAAGGGACTCACGTCTGAGCATACCCTCCCACACTGAGTGTGGATAAAATCGATTTGGGAAAAAGGGGGTGGTGATGGACAGAGTTTCTGAATGATGCAGAATACTCTTACCAAGTCAAGAGATCATGGTTTTAATCCATCACCGTTTTTTAGCTCACTGCACCATCCCAGCTCAGAACCTGGCTACATGCAAATTAGTCTGTACCTGTCCCAGTGCATGATGGGAACAGGGCAAACCAAACTACCAAGCCAATTCTTATACTGGGAAGGAAACAAGCTTCCGGGGACCGGTTTCTGGCATCACAGCCTTCGTCGGCCCGGCTTGCCTGAATCCTGATGGTGCAATGAGCAAGGGACTCACGTCTGAGCATACCCTCCCACACTGAGTGTGGATAAAATCGATTTGGGAAAAAGGGGGTGGTGATGGACAGAGTTTCTGAATGATGCAGAATACTCTTACCAAGTCAAGAGATCATGGTTTTAATCCATCACCGTTTTTTAGCTCACTGCACCATCCCAGCTCAGAACCTGGCTACATGCAAATTAGTCTGTACCTGTCCCAGTGCATGATGGGAACAGGGCAATCAATCATGAGCCAATGGTATTGTAGAGCTTTAAGTGCTCAGCAGTTACATTCCACAAGGACACATTCATTTTAGTCGATGATCCTGCTTCAATGAAGGTATTTTGTTACCCCTTCATTGTTGCTTCCTCCCGCTTTCTCCCGTTGTTGTTTGACAATCTCTCCATCCCCTCCTGCTTCCCCGCTTGGCCTGTCCCCCCGCCCACTACCTACCTTTCGCTGCTGCTATTATTTTTGATTTTTTTTTGTATGATCCGATGGTAGTGGATTGTTTGTTCCATCCTCCATCTTGC
Source organism: Triturus cristatus (assembly GCF_964204655.1). Lineage (NCBI taxonomy): Eukaryota > Metazoa > Chordata > Amphibia > Caudata > Salamandridae > Triturus > Triturus cristatus. The sequence continues at coordinate 846,136,092 of NC_140584.1, read as the reverse complement.
CAAAGTGCTAACACTAGCCGATGGTATTGGAGCGCTTTAAGTGCTCACCAGTTACATTATAAAATGACACATTCATTGTCATACGCAGGGGAAAGCGTAAGTGATTTGCCCAGAATCACAAACTGGTCAGCCGACCCAGAGATTCAAACCTGGTTCCACAGTTTCCCTGTAGGCAGCTCTAGCCGTTACGCCACATTCTCGCTTCACTTCAAAGCTCCTCAACTGTTTCTCACTATCACTTCCTCATTTGTTCAACAAGACCCGTCAATGCTAAACACACATTGGCCAAGCCACTAGGTCTCTGCAATGCCCAAGCTGTTGGCCTTGTCAATGTGAATGTCTTTTAGCCATGTTGTCTAACAGCACATCTGATGTTCAGCATGGTTAAAAGTCACTGAAAAAAGCTCTATGAGGCGGCCAGCGCAGGACACGTCATAGCTCTTTTTACAGAGCAGGAGGGGGCGGCGAAGAGACTTGGCATCGGCCCAACATCCTGCGATTCTGGGCTTTCAGTGACTTTCAGCCGTGCTGAACAGCAGATGCGCTTCTAGACAGCATGGCTAATAGACATTCACATTGACAAGGCCAATAGCTTGTGCATTGCCGAGACCTATGGGCTTTGCCAATGCTTTTTTTTGGGGGGGGGGGGGGGGTGCTTTGCCAATGCTTGTTTAAATATGTCACACTTCTTTTACCCAAAGATGTGCCGTCATCATATACCATGTTTATTATATGTTGTTGACCTTGCTATTTTAGATGGGACTCAGGTGAGTGCTTAGAAACTGCAAGTTTTTAAGAAGAATTGCAGGGCAAATTACTTCATAATAAATAGTGACAAACCAAATGTTTTAGTAAAGGAGAGGAAAAGCAAAACATAAGTGGTACATCGGAGATATGCTAGCAAAAGATTCTCTTACATACAAATACTTGGATATGATGTTATCGAATAACAAGTAGCGGAATTCTCATTTAGACCTCCTAAAAGTTAAGCTTGCATAGTGCTCGCTATGCCACCAGATTCAAGCTAGCATCGATGGATTTAACCCTGATCTGTGACTGGGGGTGAGGGTGAATGTTTGATTTGATCAGAATTCTGTCCATCATCTGTTCTTTTTGCATTTGTCGCCCTAATTGGGAAAGGTTTACCCAGACATGAGTCCCTTGCTCACTATGCCACCAGATTCAAGCTAGCCTGGCTGATGAGTGCTGATACCCCGAAACCAGTCCCATGATGCTAGTTTCTGGTCAAATGAAAGAGAGAGTGAGTGACTGGAGAGGGGCAAGAAATAATTAGCGGAATTGCAAGGATAAAGAGACAATGGGTAAATGAAATAGGGGAGGAGACAAAGGGGGAGACAAATGGTGGAGAGCGGTGAGAAAATACAAAATTCCCAAACAGGTGGGGGAGGGGCAAAAAAGGAGAAGAGTGAAATCTGAAGACAGAGGGAGAAACAAAATGAGCATGGAAGGGTAGACAAAGGGAGGAAGGCAGAGGGAGTTAGGAGTGTGAACAGAATAAAAGAGCGAGGAGAGGAAAAAACAAACACAGGAAAGAGATAGGTGAGAAGAGGAAAGAAAGATACAAAAAGATTGAGAGGGTGCAATGGGAAAAGTGTGAGAGAAAGGAAGGAGAGGAACAAAAAGCCAAAAGGTAAGAAAGAGATAGCGAGAGGATGTTGGAAAGAGAGGGGGAACAAGACATCTACAGAATCACAGGGATGGAGAGAGAAAGGAAAGAAAGCAAGGAAAACGTGGAAAAGACTAGAGTAAAAAGATTGTGGTGATTGGAAACAGGATGTGAGTGGGGAGGAGAGGGTAAGGGAGAAAGCAAAGAGAGAGATGCGAAGTGAAAGCGGGAGGAGTGTCTAAAGGGCAGAGAAAGGAAGGAATGCTGTTTAAAGGTTCCTGATCTGCAACGAGAAAGGGAAAGAAAGGGCATCACGTGCAATTTTGACGTTATATTTTAATTATTAATAGATATTTGTCTTAATCACTTCAGAGCTTTGCCAAAGTTCTCTTGCGGTCAAATAATCTGGCACCTAGTTTGAAGCTGCAGGACAATGGGGAACGCGCCACTTTCTAGTGGAAGTGCTCAATCTGTGGTAATGGAGGTGGTACCCATTGAATTTCTTTCACTTTTATACAGTGGGTGTGTGTGACAAAGGTACATTGACCTCTGGTTTTGGTACTTCATCTAGGGGAGGAGTGTTCATGTTCTACTGAGGTTCAGCCATAAGTCAGGCAGCCCACATCCAGGGGCAAAATAAGCACCTCTGCTTCCATTGCCCATTTTTGAAAGCCTGTGGAGCTGCAGGTACTCATAACAGATACATTGAGCCACTGAAAGTATATGGGAAATAGTGCACATCTGCAAATGCCAGGCCCCATTACAGGAATCAGTCATTTAGTGTGGATGTGTGTGTTGATTTTGGAAAGGATGTGTCTGTCATTCATAATTCTGGCTCAAAATCTCTCATTAGCACAGGGGTAAACAGCAGGAAGAGCATTTCCGTACCATAGCTTCTATGTGGCTCATGTATGTTAAAAAATGGCTTGATTAAGGAGCGCTGCAGATTTTCTAAGACAGTTTGTTGAGTATTACAGTGGTCTAGAGACTGCCTTAGAAAAACTGGTTAAATGGGTAATTTCGGATACTTTTATAATCATATGAATTTACCTACTTTATTCTAATCACTGTAAAGTGTCAAACAAAACTCGTTGGGGTGTCTCACGTAAGTAACCCTGAAAATATTGAAATGTCTCACATAAGCAAACTGAAATTTTGGCAGCTAAATACGTGTACTCTTCTCTCATAAGAATACATCTTTTTATGTTCATGATCATCCTGTGGATGATGTTTGAGTGCAGGACTTATTTTGGGCTTCTTATAGAAGTCTTTATGCTGTTTTGGCCTTCTTTTTAGAGAAGACAGTGCTTGCTTAGTATTTCATACCAGGCAACACAGCAGCAGCAAACAGGGAACAGAGAGAGACAGGTGGTATCTGGGCCACAGAGGAAGCAGCAATTATATATGGCAATTGGTGCAATGTGGGACAGTGCTTTGGGGCTCTTGCAGGACGTAAATTAGGTGGAGACACAGTAATGGGGAATTTATGGAACTGGGAAGTGAAAGCAGGAGGTAGGTAAGCAAATCTTTGGGATAATTTATGTCTATTCATTCACACTTTCTCACACTGTCCACACAGCCATACATTCTTAGCGGTCCAATGTCATGAGTTACCCATTTTGCTGCTCACATTTTAATCACCTGTTTGGTGAATCCTGGGCATTGTAGTTTTGTTTTTAACATTCTAAGCAGTATTTTAAGTGTGTTGGGCCCTCTCTTCACTATGCCCCCTCATTGTGGTCCTTGCCAGTTTTGCCTTAGCAAAGAAATCTGGAAACCCAAAAAATAGAAATCTGAGTGACAGGATTGGAGGCTGTATGTGACTAAAGTCATGGAGAAGGTGACCTGGGCAAATAAGGAGTAAATCTGGAAAGAGGAAGATGACGACAGTAGGAAGATAAAGAACATGAGGTGAACCACCAAGAAGGCTGGGATGACCAGAGCAATGAGGACCAGGACAAAAAGAAACAGGGAGACATAATTCATGAGTACTGGTGACCAATGCCAGAGAGGGCCAGTAACAAATGGACCAGGTGGAACAGGACTATTAGCAACTGCCTTGAGGGTGCCTGGACTAGGATGAGAAGCATCAGGAAGATCAAGAGAGTTTGGAATGGGGGAATCAAGACACAGAGGGCCAGGGCCAGAAAGAACAGTACAACCAGGGGTAGGAGAACTAGATGGGGATGGACCAGCAGGACGAGAAGTGTTAGGAGGACCTGAGAGCACCAAGCTTTAGACAAGGAGGACCTGGGCCAGAAGTACCAGACTCTGTTGGACAGTTCTAAGTGAATCAGCAGGAGGAGAACAAGGGAAAGCAGGACCAATGACAGGACAACCAGGTCCACAGAGATTAGCTCAAAGAGGACTAGGGGACCAGAAGGACAAGGGCTGGGGAGACAAAAAAGTGGGATGGGACTGGACCAGGAGGCACTAGATCAGTAAGCTTAGAAGGAACAGAAAAGACCAGGAAGTCCAATCCGAGCAGGACTTGGATTAGAAGATCCAGGATAGTCGGACTCATAGGGACCTTAAACTAAAATGACATGGGCTACTTAGAGGAGGGTGAACCACGGGAACTAGGAGTACCAGTCCAAGAGCACAAGAAGAAGAAAGACTAGGCCCAAGAGTTGAACTATGAGGACTTGGACAGAGGACATTAGGGTCTAAGGGACAATAACAAGGTGCAACAGGCAAACTAGGGTCCCAGAATGACTAGTTAGGCCAGGATGAGGCAGGAGGACCAGGGGGACTAGGGAAAAAAAGGCCACTAGGGCAGCACCAAAAGACCATATCCAAGATAATCAGATAATCAGATAATCAGACCAGGACTACATGGACCAGGAAAGAATGACAAGGAGCAGATGGATTAGGAACAATCAAACCAGGAGTGCTGGATAAACCCTGGGAGCAGGATCAGGGGCACCAGGGGACCAGAATTATGGCAAGGAGCATGAAACGGGCCGGTACTAGGAGCCTGTGAAACAGTAGATGCAGTATCCAGAGGACCAAGGGCCAGATCACCAGGGAATGATGACCAGAAGGACCAAGGCTAAGAAGGTCAGAAATGGAAGGGCTAAGGCTGGCATTAACAGGAGATCCTAGACCTTCAAAAGTAGGAAAGGCTAGGATAACTGGTGTTGGCCCAGGACATATTATTTCAGTACTGTGAGGACAAGGAAAAGGAGGGCTAGGAAACTAGACTATGGGTATCGGGACCAGATTGAGAAGAACTCTGAAGTTAAGGACCAGGAAGACAGTCCCGTGTGGGGCTAGGAAACAAGATAAGCAGGACAAGGACAAGGAAGACCAGAGGGACAGGACCAAGGGCACCACGAGGACCAGACCAAGGAAGCCTAGGTAAACTAAAAGGATCAAGACCAGGACACCCAGAAACAGGGCTAAGAGGGCCATAAAGAAAAGGACACAGGGGACCAGGGCCAAGAGAGCCAAATTAAGCAGACTGACTAAAACCTGGGGTGCCAGGGTGAGGAGGATCAGGAGTATCATGGCCAACCAGAGCCAGGAACACCAAGGGGTCTTGCTAGACAGTGGTGGCCAGGAGGACCAGGACCAAAATGACCAGTCTCGGGAACATGAGCAAGGAGAAACATGATCAAGTGGTCCAAAACTAGTGGGAGCAGTATCAGGGGATCAAGAAGACAGGGACCAGAGCTAGGAGGGTCATAACTACCCAAACCAGGAAGACAACAACATAAGATGCAGGGAAAAGGATGACTATGATACAAGAGGCCGTATGGGCCAAGGGGACCAGCAGGACCAATACCTGCAGTATCAGGCATAGAAGGTAAAGAATGAGGAGTGCCAGGAGAAGGTCACCAGGACCAAGAGGACCAGAAAGGAACAAGGCCAGGAGAGACCAGAACAGAGGGTACTAAGGAGGATTCATAAGCTGAATAGATTTATGACAACCAGCATGAGCGGACAAAAAAATAGAAGTACAAGAAGGATGAAGACCAAGGAGTGCTTAGGATAGCTTTGAAAACCGGGTCACAAGACCTATGACAGCCCACACTGTAAAGACCAGGACTACGCGGATTAGGCCCAGTGGGAACAGAATCACAAGAAGGACTATGAAAACTAAGAATAGAAGGATCAAATCCTAGAGGCACAGGGTGTTCATAACCATGGATGAGGAACAAAAGGAGGATCAGGACAAGGGCGAGATGAGCCCCAGGGTGACCACAGCAAGGGAGACAGGGGTGGGGGCTAGGAACCGGATGACCAGGAGTCTGAGCAACACTATGGCCAGGACCAATTGGCATAGAAATCCCAGGAAAGGAGCAGGAGGATGGATCAGTATCAGATCAGGGAGGGCTATGAAGACCAAGTGAATGAGGACTATGAACAGTCAGACCAGAATAAACAAGGATGACAAGCGGGCAAGGACCGATATCAGAAGGACTAGAGCCAGGCCGAAGACAGGATTCGGTCTTGAAAATGAAACACCATCAGGACTGCACTGGGAGACTGGAAAAGATTGAAGATGGGTCAGTGGAAGCGTAGAAGATTCAGAACACTAAATCTCTAACTGCAGAATTGTGCACTTCTTACTTACAGGGTCTGAGGTCTGTTCTGCATTATTGGTGACAGAGCTCTAGATAAGACCTATAAGGACTGGTTTGCCTTGCCTGGTAACGAGTCATTAGTTCCATTGACTCTTCACTTATTCTTAGTTTGCACTCGTGCTTTGTTCCCTCACTTTTATTTTACTCCTGGTTGGGTTCCTTGGTGTTTCCAGTCCATGCCTCTTCTTAGTCCATTGGTCTGTTGTGCTGTGCCTTTTTTTCTCCTCACCTTCTCTGCACATTTAGCCTGGTGTCGTGTCAGCACTGTCCTGAGGTGCTCAGCTGTTTCCAGTTTGCCTGATGCTCATTAGTGTCATACCCGCTGTTAAGACTGGTAAGCCTACTGTTTGTATACCTGTTTTGATGAATACTTCTAACTACAGATTCCTCACCTTTTGACTATCCCATGCGTCAGACTGGATCCAGAAACTTTTCAATAGCTCTTTGCGTCGGTGGAGGGCCACAGAAATCGTCACCGTGACATCACAGTCAGACTTTTTATTCATTTTTCCTTCAGATTCTCTCAAATCTTCGGTGCAGTGTAGGGATGTTGCCCCCCCAAATGTTGGGCTGCAGACCTTGCAGGGACTTTAATGGAAAATGTCCACCACAGATCCACAGAATATATGTCCTTGGTGCCTGGGGTCGAAGCATAACATGAGGTTGTGGGAATAATGCAGGAGCATGCACCCTAGTGCTATCAAAGAAAGGGAGGCCAACATTTTTATGGCCCCGGCCTAGGATAATTGACTGGCCAGGAGGAAGTCTCACCGAGGACAAAGTTACCAAAGTTGCCATTGTGGAAGTCCTCCTGACGCAAACACAAAAAGAAATGACAACAAAACTGAGCAGGGTTGAGCTACCAAAGGTAAGCCATGGAGATAATCCTCTAAGCCTAATGACTCCTCCTCAGAGCCAAAACTGGTCCCTGTACCCACAAGAGGAAGCCAAAGCTGATGCTCCTCTGACCCCATGCCGTTCCTGAGGCCATTGATGGGTGTGACTTCCACACTTAGGCCTCAGCTCTATCTGCTCCACTTGGAGTTCCTTACTCCATAGGCAAACCATATGTTATACCGCAATGCTATGTTTTGTGTGTTCTGCAGGGCATTGGTCCCATCCATCATGCTATCGGGCTGCGCTGGTTCTTTGGGAGTACCATTTCACTACGCTCCCTTTGCTGTCTTCCTGCCCTGTTCGCCATTCCCTTGGCTCCAACTCCGATGTCGGCAACGACTTCGCCTCCAGCACCGAGGCAGATACTTTCCCCATCCTTGATTGTTCCGAAGGGATATTCCCTATCTCCAGATTGATCTTTGCTGATGCCGATACCTATGTCAGTATCAACCAGGGTCGGTCTGGCCTATAGGACAATAAGGCAGTGCGTGAAGGGCTGGTCAGTGTGTCGGATGTTTTTTTGACTGTTTGTTGGCCTGTTATATAGTCTTCTGGGCCCGATTTTACTATTGATTTTCCTCATATTAAAGGAAACATTGCATGTAGCAAACTCAAATCCATGTAGTCTTCCATACTTTGCAAAACGCTTCTAGACCCTATTTTTACAAATTCAAAACTGACTCAGTATGCAAACATTGGTCATATTTTAGCTATCTAATTCAGTAATATGGGGGACTTTTATCTTGGAGGCTGGGCCTATTTTCTGTTCCAGTCTGACCCTGCTTCCAATGCCATTGATGTAGACACCAGTACTGACACCAGCCCCTCTCCCGATAATGGATCTACCAGACCCGGTGCACAGAGGCAGAAAGGCTCTGCAGAGGCTTATGGAAGAATGCAGTTTTTCTTTTTCGTTGAGGGGGAGGGGGGGCGATTTCCATCCTCTGGAGGACTCATGGCAGGACACACATGATGGGGATAGTTAGTTTGTCTTCATGGATGTCAATTTCTTGGCCTTAAAAGTTGCCTGTGGCTTAGACACCTCACTTGAATGGGAATTGCAATTATATTCCCCTACAGGCCTTCCTCTACCAGAGGTCACTTCATACCACACCATAGTACAGACAGTAGAAGTTGTTTTAAAATTGCCCCAGTCATCCATAGAGGTGAAATTTAACATCTTGTTGGAAGTTCTATACCCCACTTCTCAGGCATCGGATCCAGTTCTACCCTTCAATGATGCCATTACCGACCCAATCATGGTGGCATGGGAAAAGTCTACCTCAGCCCCAACTTTAAGTAAATTAGTGGTCAGGCAATGTAAACCAACCCCAGGCTGTCCTGTCAGATTATCCCTTCACGGAGAGCCTGATGATACAAGCATTTATTTTATTCCTCCTTGAGCTACAGTCACAGGCTGGACTCTTAACAGGCCAGTCAATTTTAATGTTGACCATACCAAGGACTTTCAGCTTGATGACCAACTTTTCATCAGTTACACCAACAAGATGGAGGGCAAAGCCATCTAAAAGAGTATATTGTCCAGGTAAATCCTCTTGTGCATCAAGATGTGGCACCCAACGACCTATGAAGTGAAGTCTTCAACTTCAGCTCCTACAAATATAGTCTCCAGTAGTGGCTGCCACAAAACTCCAGTGGAAGTAAGGTAAATATAATTTAAAAAAAAATGTTTTTAAACCTACCTGTCCTGCTGCTCACACGCCAGTGCTACTCTTTACTCCTGATGGTATCCCAGCAGTCCCTGGGATACCAGCACAGGCTCCCCACCAATCCAGACGCTGCGCTCATAGTATGAGAGCAGCGCCAGGATTGGTCTGAATGGCCTTGTTTGCCACTGAGACAGTGTGTTAGTGCCTGTGGTGTTTCTCCAACCTGGCTGTGCAACACAGCTGGGTTGGAGAAACCCACGTTTGCATGTCTATTTGGCCGGCCTAAGCCAGCTGGCCAAACCCTAAAGCACCCTTTACAGTGCACACTACCCCCCTCCTCCCTGCCATGCGTGCACCCACCCAAGACTCCCTGGCTCAGTCAGCCTCAGAAAAAAATTATACTATTGTTATACAATCCTTTTATTTTCTGCTGACTGACTCAGCAATGCGACACTCCTCCGCCATTGCAGAGGAGCTGCTCCTGAGAGTCTCCATGATAGATCTGCAAAGTGGTCACTTGGGCTTCTCTTCACGCCTTTGCAAAACAATACTGTTTGGATTTCAAGGTACAGAGGGAAGGATATTTTAAGTGCTCAGTTCTCCACGACTACTTGGTTTAACCAACCCTTTAAGCCCTGGCTCCTGGTTGGGTATTTCTTAGGAATCTGTTTAAAAGGTGAGCAATCTGTACATAGAATATTCATAAGATGAAAAAGTTACTTACTTTCGGTAAAGATCTTTCTGCTGGACACTCAATCTGCAGATTTCTCACCGACTCGCTCCCATCACCTTCTTGGTTTCTTACTAAATCTTTATAATATGGTTCTATGCTTAGATTTTGTACTGCGCCTACTAATAAGATGCCGATCTCATCCTGTTCACTTTAAAGATGCACGGAAAATGGAAGGGAAACTGACATCAGGGCACCAGTGAAGGTGCTTTATGGCTCATTTGGCATAAATGTAGCATCATTTGTGGTGCCGAGATGAAGCCAGTGCCCCATACTGGCACTGAAAGCTATTGAAATACTTCTGGATCAAGTCTGACATTAGGATATTTAAAAGGTGAGGGATCCATAGGCAGATAGAGTATCCACCAGAAACATAATTACCAAAGATAAGTAACCTTCTTATGTGGCATTCCTATCTTTTGCATTATACCTACCGATATTTTGTTGTACAGCGGTGTCAACTCTGCAAACTCCATCAGCAAGTGTCTGTGAGGTACCAGCCCCTGAGAGAATCACAGAGGTTCCAAATGAGTTCAATTCGGTGTTTATAGTGTTCTCTCTTTCCCCTTTCCTGTGTTTCAAGTATTTCTATCGCAGACAGCAAGTTCTATTTTGAGGTCAGCGTTGACACTCGGTTGCCACAGGGGTTTTTGGCACATCCATTAACTAGGAAGCAAAAAGAACCAGAAGGACCAATAAGAGGACTACAAGTGCTAGGGGGACCAGGAAGTCTGGACCAAGGCCCAGATTACCAGGTGAAAGAGAAAGCCTAAACCCTGGGGCAGAAGAACCGGAGAACCAGGTCTGCTACAGTCAGGAAGACAAAGGGTACTGGATGTCAATGGCTTGGAGGAACAAGACCAAAATAACCAGGCTTAGGACCAAAGCAAATTGAACCAGAGGCAAGAGGATACGTGCCTGTGAATGCAGTTCCAGAAAACCAATAGGATAAGTAAACGGGGAAGGAGGACCAAGTGACGTAGGAGGACCAGGACCTGAAGTAGCACAACCACAAAGACGAGGATCAAAAGGACCAGAACAACAAGAGAGAAGGGGGCCAAAGCGACTGGACTAGAACCATAGCCAAGAGAAGCAATAATGAATACCACGCCCGGTGGGCACAGTGCAAGGTGGACCAAGAGAACAGGGTTCATAACCAGGAGTATCAGGGTGACAAAAATCAATCAGTGATCTGATTTAATTTTTATGGACTCAGACTGTACGGATGGAGGCATTGCTGCACTTTTTGAGGAAGTGCAGGTCCAGGTCCTGGGAGATGTGGAGTGTGGGGGAGGCGTGGCACAACTCGCAGTCCCGGCCATCTTGAAGAAGTGGGACTCAGCCAACCAGAGTGAGGCTTATGCCCCCCTCCCACTTGAGGGTGACATAATAGGGAGTTTACCCACCCCAAGGGAGGGAGCCATTGGCCCCAACCTGTACCTACCTGAAACTCCCCTAAATGTTGTATTTGGGGTAACCCCAAACCTTGCCTCCTCACACAAGCAAGAAGAAGAAGAAGGACCGAAGAACCGGGCTGAAGGAAGAAGAGGAGGACATCAACTGCCTTTGCTCCAGCTTTACCAGCCTGTCCCTACCTCGACCTGCTCCAGTGGAATCCCAGCATGCCTTGCAGCCAGCAGCCCCCCAGAACATGGAGGACCAGCCCTGCCTTCCCTTCAAAGACTTAGTCTCCCATGAGCACCAGACTTGGTCAAAAAACAGACTCTTGCTCCGGCCAAACCGCGAGTCTGCACCACTCTTCACCTGAGTTTGAGTGGCCCAACACTTCAAGAAGGTCTCCCCAGTGTTCTCGACCTGGGATCTGGTGATCCTTGACCTACCTCAAGCCTCCCAACGATGCCTGCAGCATCTATCTAGAGGGTCCCAGCGACCGGAGCCCATAAGAAAAACCAGTCGCCAAAAAACACCCCTGCACCTGATGCTCCACGGCCTTGGGTGGCCCAACAAACTGTGTCCAGGCATCCCTCAACATCCCAACTTACCTCTCCAACTGGTGGTCACCTCCAGAAGATCTTTGTGCCTGAGCCTGCAGTGTTTGTTCTGAGGGGAGCTTCCTCATTGAAACCAACAGGGCTCGCGGCGTTGATCCAGCACCCGGCTGCTCCTGTGCACCCTGTGTGCTATTTTGGGTCCCCGTTTGCCCCGAGCTCACCTCTAGGAGCTTTGCTCCCTCAACATTGTGACCTGCTTTTGAGCAGCCACCAACCGACGGCCCACCTAACCGCATAGGCTACCATAGGGCCTCAGCACTCTGCACCCGTCTGCCCTAGTGCCGCTGAGGTTGCTTTTGAGTACATCCTTGACCCTGGGCGAACCCTTGTTCTAACTTACCTGTAAAACGTTAACCCCATTTTTCCCCATAGGATTGCATGGATTATTTTCCTCTGAAAACTTTTAAATGTTGAGCGTGTTTTGTATAGAAATCTAAGAAACTCTTTGCAGAAAAACTGTTTTACTTACCTCTATCCAGGAAATGTCCCAGTGGGATATCTAGACAGATCACACCGAGTAGAAAAAGTGACCCTGAAAGTAATCAAAGGAGTAATAAAAAGTAATTACAACTGTATTTGCACATTTTTACAATACTGTAAGAAATGTCATTATTCATCTAGCTTGCTTTTGATCAATCTGTCTTGAAAAGTACAATCATATTTACCTGTACCAAGTCCTGCTTGATTTTTTAAATAAAATACAACAAAAAAACATTTTTAATACAAACAAGTGGTCGGAGTTCAGTCTTTGAGTGTGTGACATCATTTCTTGCCTGAGTGTGTACAATAAATGTTTAACACTACCCTCTGATAAAGCCTTACTGCTCACCCACACTACCACAAATAGAGAGTAAGGTATTATCTACTTTTACCTCTGGAAACCTCTGGGGATCCACTGGACTCTGTGCACACTGTACCTTACTTTGCTATAGTATATACATACAGAGACAGCTTTCTACAACTGGCCAAGGTGATAACCTCCATCATACACTCGGACCAGATGGGGTTCATGTCAGTAAGGGCAACCGGACTCAACCTCCAACAGCTTTCATTGTAGCTGGACAAAATGACAGGTATCCAGGGCCCTATTACTGCTAAAAGCCAAAAAGGCATTCCACTCCATGGACTGCCACTATTTCCACTGTGTCCTAAAAAGGTTTGGCATTGGCCCCAAATTCTGCCCCCGGTCACAGTTTTACTAGAAACTCACGGCGGCAGTGAGAGTAAATGGCGTGACCTCCGCAATCAAGTTACGAAAGGGAATGAGACAGGGATGTCCCCTGTCCTCCCGGTTATTCGTGCTGTGCCTGGAACCACTGGGATATTAGGTGAGAAGACGTGCAGATGTGGTTGGATTCCTTGTAGTGATGTGTGACCCAGAAGAGATCTCTGTTCACAAATTATGCATTATTGTACCTCTCGAACCCGGAAACCTCAATCACAGCAGAGCTCTTGATCTTTTGCAACTTCAAATTGTACTTTTGATACAGAATCAGCTGCGATAAATACATACTTTTCCAGATAGGAGATTGGGAGGGCCTACAGATACCATTAGAGGCTGTAAAAACAACGAGGACCAGGTTCAGATAGCTTGGTATAGAGTAACGATGGGCTGCAAATGGTTTCTCGAATTGAGTCTAGACAGTGATGTGGGGAATGCAGGAAAGATGTGGGGAGATGGCGCTCACTCCCACTTTCATTTATAAGCAGGGCCACTATTTTTAAGATAACGCTGCCCAACTTACTGAACGAGTTGCAAAACACCGCCTTCCCAATCTCCAAAACATAAGTTGGCAAGATAGACAATATACTAAGAGGACTGCTGTGGAACAAGGGCGTCCCGAGAGCAGCCCTGAAAATGTTGCACCGTTCAGTTTACAATTGGGCCTGGTAGTCCCAGACATGAGGGCTTACTGCAGAGCAGCGCCACTACAAACCATCAATGAATGGGGATTTATTCCCCAAATGAACCGCTAACTCTGATAGAAAGAGCAGAGATGGTGGCAAATACATACCTTCATTATCTTTATGGGGGAAAACAGGACACATCTGCCCATGAGACCCTGGGGGTGTGGGAGGACACCATAAAGGAGCTGGGCTGGAAGGGCAAATTTACCCTGGCTCCCCCGCAGTGGAAAGGGGTGACATTTAAAGGAATAGGCAAACTAGCAGGCTTCTGTCAGTGGGACAAGATCGGGATCGAAACACTGGGAGCCTATGGTGGGAGACTACATTAAATCATCTGAAGACATTCAAAGAGAATATGATCATGCCCTATCCTAAAAGTTCCATAACCTCCACCTGGCCCACACTTTTCAGGTGAGGACAGAGATCCCTGAGCGCCGTCCTCTGTGGGGGGGGTGCTCGATGGAGCCATAACGGTCAAACTGATCTCACAACTTTACCAGGTGATAATCAACAATACCAGAGATGGCCTTAGGTGACTCCAGAATAGATGGGAAACAAACTTAGCGTTCATGGAGGATATTGACTAGGGAGTTGCATTGATCCACCCTAGGGAGGTGGCCATCCAGAGTAAACTGTGACTGATACAGTTCAACATATTGCACCAAACTAAATTCCACAGGAGCCAGTTGTTCAATATGGGAAGGGCACCAAACCCTAACTGCCTTAGATGAATCATTAAGGAGGGCACCCTGTTGCATACCCTATGCTCCGGGCCAGGATAAAAGGGCTATTATGAGGAGATGGTAGAGGAATTAGAAGAAGTGCTGAGGGTGGAGACCCCGAAAAAAACCGCACATGGTTATCCTAGGCATTCCTAATGACGTAGACCTTCAGATGTTATTTGTCATGCTGGGCTTCACAGTAGAGAAACGTGAAGTGGCAAGAAAGTGGGGCCAGGCTCAACTCCCGACGAAAACTCATGTGGCAAAAATGCATGAACAGGTGCACGAAGGCAGAAATAGTGGTGTAACAGGGCCAGGCTGCCCAAAGAAATTTTATAAGGTTTGGGGACCATGGTGCATATATTACGGTTTTTAAGAGACCTCAGATGGCTCAGGGAAGGGCTACCCGCCGGAAAGCCGACAACATGGACACTAGTAAGGAGTGGCTGCAAGCTCCAAACCTAATCGGATGGGCAGGAGTGCGATTGAGGGAAGGGAAGTGATCAATGCTAATCAGAGATTGCATGTATACGTGGTTGCCTGTGCTGTAAACAATGTTTGATGTTGAGAAAACCCACATAAATGTGTTTGAAAAAACAAAAAAACTCTCATAGATCCAGCTGAAGCCTCCTCATAGACCATCCAAAAGGATGCATCAGCTAGGCCTTCACTTTCAAGTGGTCTTAATGTGGAGGGCAACATTTAAGACCTCCTCCCCCTCCATATAAACTTAGTAAGTTGCCTGGACTATGCCGATACTCCAGTTGGAGGCCGCTATTCACTATTTCTCCAGGCATGGTAAAGACTTGTCTTTGACGCTTGAGTGCTACAAATAAGGTGATAATTTCTGAAGTGTCAGAATACTCTGCCAAATTCAGGGCTGCTACATTCCATAATTGTGTTAGTTTCTTTCAAACAGTTAGCTTAGCACTGAAAGAAGAAATTAAAATCTTTTGGCAAAAAAAGGGACCCACCCCGTAGCAAAGTATCAGGGAAAACAAGCCCTCTATTTATTTTTTTTGTTCAATATCTTTATTATTTTAAAAAGTAAGAATTCATACAATTATAATGAAATGCAATACATCAGGGCAAAATAATCAATAGTTAATTAAAAAAGAAAATATATACACTAATATATATATAATCCATGTCAGGAAAATGACGAACTCACAAATAATACTGAATCAAATATTACAATATAAAAAATATTTCATATTAGAATAACAGCTGTATTGCACATTATCCCAAACATATCAGACGGAGAAGAAAAAGAAAAGAACAGAAAAAGATAGGATAGAAAGAAGGAAGAACAGGAAAAGCAGGAGGAAAGAGAGAGGGGTTGATATATAGATAAATAAAATGATAGATAATGATAGATAACTAGCTAGATAAATAATTAAATAGATAAATAAATAAGTGATAACTGATAGATGGGGACACCCGCTGCAGTGGAAAAAAAAAATTAAGAAGTAGAGACAAAAGGATATTGGGCTACCAAACCTTGCGAGGATAGCTTCATATACTTATCTAAAGGCCTCCAAATAGTATTAGAGATGGAAAGAGTACAATGTTTCTCTTCAACAGAAGTATGAGCCCCACGAAGAAACGATACCCAGGCCCACCAAGTATGATAGGACAGGAGATTAAAGAATTTCCACTAGTATAAAATAATTTTAACAGCAATGGATATATGAGGAGATCTAACAGCTGCATATCAGTATCGTCCAAGGGGAGAGAAGTGCATGCAGCCCACGGGCCCAATAAAATCGTAGGTAACGAAAGCTTCACTGGAGTATCAAAGATTAGTGAAAGATGTTTCTGAATCAAATCCCAAAAGGAATGTAGTAACGAGCATTCAAAAAAGATATGTTGGTGAGTGCCTGAGACCAAATTGCAATTCCAACAAGGATCATTGTCCCTTAGTTTCACCTTGTATAAGCGATCAGGTGTCCAATGTAGGAGATTCATAGAAAAGAATTTAGATTGCATAAGAGAAGGAGCAATCTTATTCTGTAATGAAGCATTCCCAATTAATTGCCATGACTCTTGTGAGATATGTTTGAAAATATCACTATCAAAATGATGGGACCATTTATCTTTCGTAATAGTAGCCCGAGAAGGAGGTGGCGAAGATAAAAACTTGTATATCTTCGAGGCAGTATGACCTGCACGAAACCACATAGACAAAAGTGAAATAGTAGTAGAGTCTTTACAAAGGGCAATTCTAGAAAGAGCAACCTTTAATTTGAAAAAGGAATAAAAATCCATATTATTAAGATTATAGGTGCTGGCTAAATAAGAAAAGGGAAGAGGGTCATGATTCGAATCATAAAGATGTTTGATCAACGTCAGACCTCTACTTGCCCAGGAAGCCATCGTAACAGGATCAATATCAGTAACAATTTCAGGATTATACCATAATGAAGACCATCTCGATTTATGAATGGGCTTGGAGACTTTTTTAACAATACATTTTAGAGCACTAATTGTGTCAGAAATATTACGGCTTGAATGGGGTAGCACCAATTTAGAAGCAGTTAAAAAGTAAGGGGTAGAAAGAGGTGTACACAACTCACGTTTAATATATAACCATGGGGGGGTATGGAGGGAATCTGATAAAAACCAAAGAACACCTTGAGACAATAAAAAGGCAATTTGATATAGGTTCCAAGCTGGAAGATTACATCCATCCAAAACAGCTGGTTTTCTAAGATGTTTATATGCAATTCTAGCGCGCTTATCACTCCATAAAAATTTTGACGTAAGTAAATCAATCTCCCGGAAAAAGGATGAGGAGAGTTTCACTGGCAGCATGGAAGATAAGAAATTAATAATCGGGGTTATCATCATCTTAGGAGTTTGAAGTCGTCGTCACCAGGAGATGTATTTTGGAGACCAGGAGGATAAGAGATCTTTAACCTTCGCTAGTATATGAGATTCATTATAAGAAATAGTATCTAAAAGATTATTACAAAACCAAATTCCGAAGTATTTAATTTGAGTCGACTGCCATTTAAAGTCGGCCTCACCCTTGTGAGAAGGGAAACACAACGCATTAAGAGGGAACATTTCCGTCTTATCTCTGTTCAGAGTATATCCTGAAACTTGTGAAAACTCTTTAATGGTATTAGAGATAGCAGGAATAGCAGTAGCGATGTCCTCAGAAAAGATGAGAACATCATCTGCATACACAGCCGTTTTAATTATGTGCGGACCAAATTGGAAGCCTTTGATATTTTCATTCAGATTGAGTAATCAAAGGAGTGGGGCTATAGCCAAAGAAAAAGAAGGGGTGATAGCAGGCACCCCTGTCTAGTACCCTGGCGTAGATTAAAAAAGGAGGACGTAGCCCCACTGACTCTGATGTTAGCTTTAGGTTGCGCATATAAGGACATTACCATGCTGATAAAAGAATCGCCTAAATTATGAGATTGGAGCACAGCCTGTAAAAAGGGCCAAGACTCTTTATAAAAAGCCTTTTCGGCATCAAGAGCAGTCGCTGCCGATGGGAAAACAGATAACTTCGCTTTCTCCAATATATGACAGAAGGTTCGGATATTATCTCTAGCAAGTCTCCCTTTTACAAAGCCAGTCTGAGAGCCATGGATAAGACTAGGGATATGACCCTCTAAACACTTAGCCAGGATTTTAGCCAAAATCTTAGCTTCCATATTTAGAAGCGAGATTGGACGGAAATTTTTAGGGTCAGAAAGATCTTTCCCTTCTTTCGGAATCACAACAATAGCAGCCTCAGCGGCTGACCCCGAAACTTTGCCCAACATTACAAAGTTATCAAAAACTCTCTTGAGATACTTTATTATTGAAGATGAGAAAGTCTTGTAAAAAGCAATAGGATAACCATCAGGCCCTGGAGCTTTCCCCGACCAAGTCGTCCGAATGGCTTGACTGATCTCTTCAGACTCAATAGGTTGCCCCAGAGCAGTCCTCTCGGACTGCGAAATAGTATGTGTAGGGACAGAGGACAAGAACTGCCGACACACAGATAATTCACATTGATCCTTGGGGGTGTAGATTTTTTCATAAAAATCTCAAAAGACTTGCAAAATTTCTTGAGAATGGAATTTTCTAGCACCATTGCTGTCATTAATATAGGAAATCTGAGTGGATTTAACATTCGTATTTTGATACTTTAAAGTGGCAGCCAACATCTTACCTGCTCTATTTGGAAGTAATAGACGTTAAGATTTTTGAGCATGTATGACAGAATGCGCTCTTTTACTGACAATGGAGTTAGAAGAGTATTTCAAGTTTTTAATGTCCTGCAAGAGAGACTTATCATTAGAGCTTCTATATAATCGCTCTTTACATTTGATCTCATCCCCCAAAGATTGCAGCGATCTTCGGATAGCGGCATTCCGTTTTGAATTTTTTTTGATAATATGGCCCCTAATCGTGAATTTAAAAGCATCCCATAAAACAATTGGAGAATTCACTTAAGACTAGTTATCATTGAAAAAATTATCAATCTCCACCAATAGTTCTTGGACTTCATCTTTGTCATCCAAAATCTCTGTATTAAGACGCCATGTACGAGGAGCTTGTTCACCCGCCAGAGAGAGGAGAGTAAATGAGACCGCTGCGTGATCAGAAACAACTATTGGGTGAATGATAGGGTTACTCGTGTGTTTTAGAAGAGCAGCATCAACAAGAAGATAATCAATGCTCAAAAAACTAGAATGTGGAGAAGAGAAAAACGTGAAATCGCTACCCGTTGGATTATGTAATCTCCAACGTCAGTAAGCTGATGAGAGGAGCACATATTGAGCATTTGTTTATGTGACCTAGGAAGGTGAAATTTAAAGGCAGAATGCCTTACTAACATAGGATCCAAAGGAAAATTAAAATCACCTCCAACAATTGTTCTAGCATTTTGCGAGATCTCAGAGAGTTTTTTTATTTATTGAACGCCAAAAGAGTTGATCATCAATGTTGGGAGCATAAATATTCATAACATATAAATCATCTGAGCCATTGGACAAGCGAGAGAGCAGCAATCTGCATCCGTATCATGTTCAGCAGTAACGATAGACAGGCCAGAATTCTTGGAAATCATGGTTAAAACCCCATTCTTTTTACCAGCGGCTTTAGAACAAACAACATCCAGAACCCACTCCTTCCGCAATAGCACAGCTTCCTTAAAGGCAATCTTAGTCTCCTGAAGAAGAACAATATCACTAGATATGCTTTTGCAGTAGTCTAAGATCTTGGATCTCTTAACAGGATGATTCAATCCATGAACGTTAAGAGAGATTACGTTTAGGCCAGACATAAAAAGACTTGACACCAGCCAAACAAGAACATCTGATAACAGAAAAAGGGAAGACTATACAACAGGATAACAGGTGCATAAATAAATAAACAGCAGGAAAAACATAAAAAATGAACCGAGGCAGAAGTCCCCAAGGAAAAAAGATAGAAATAGAAGAAGAAAGGGTGAGAGAAAAAAGAAGAAAGAGAAAAGAAGCTCCAAAGACAAGAGGAGCATCTAAAAAGAAAAACCCCACCAGGGGATGTCGTTAATAGACAAATTGCATGGGGAGAAAAAACCCTGAGGCACAACCACAGAGGCCAGCACTACCAGTGCGGACCGCTCGGGAAGAAATAAATAAGTCATTAAGCGACAGAACTTAAATGCACATAAATCCTACAATAACAACATTCTAATAGGCTCAGAGAATAGATATTCCAGAGACGACTAAATCTAAAAGTAGAAATAGTATAATTAGGTAACATGAATACCAATAAGAGATATATAAATAACAAGCTAAGGCAACAATTTGAATAAGATATCATAAATAACAATAATAAATAGAACAGATTAAGGTAATAATTAATTAAGGTATCATAGGAAACCACAATAGATAATATAAATAACAGGCTAAGATGATATTCAATTAAAGCATCATAAATAACAAAAAATAAATATTAGAAAGAACAGATTAAGGTAATATTAAGTTAAGGCATCAGGACGAACAATAATAGATAATATAGAAACAGTCTAAGGTAATATTAAGGTAAGGCATCATAAATAGCAATAATACATATTATAGACAGGCGTCTAAGGCAATATTAAAGTAAGATATCATGAATAACAATGTTATATATTATGAATAACAGCCTAAGGAAGTACTAAGATCAGGCATCAAAAACATAAGAGTAATACTTAATATGAATAATAGACTAAGGCATGTTAAATGATCATAAGTGATGCAAAAAATATTAAAGTGAAGCATAAAAATGGCAATATAATACATTATAATTCATAACCCACTAATATGACCAACACTATATAAATTGACAGCAACTGTGAAAAAAATACTAAGGTATATTAAAAAGAAATCACTTAGAAGCAATGAGCAATAAATAAATGATAATCAATCGAGTAGAACAAATCTGATGGGTATCTAAAATGTTATCATTTAAAAAAACAAAGATAAATATATATACCAACAAGAAATAAATAATAATGTCTCCCTAATATACCAACCATGTCATAAATACATGAAGAATTAAGGAATTGATTAATATACTCATAATATAAGAATTGTACAAACAAAATGCAAATAAATATAGAAGGAAGAATAAGAGAGGAAGATACAAATGAATCCTAATTACATGAAAAAAGAATAAACACCAGCAAAATAGCAGGAATAGAATGGAAGAAAAAATTCAAGCAAAATGAAAAAAGAATATACAAGAGACCTAAAAAGAGTAAGGAAATATATATAACAAATATCATAAAAAGACAGTGAAAGAAAGAAAAGTTCAAAGGAAACCAAACCTTTTAGGATTACACACCAGCAAAAATTCATCAAAATAAAATGAAATACAATACGAAAGAAAAAGAAAAATACACAAGAGGAAGATGAGAGAAAATAGCAACCGTAAGCCCTATTAGAAAAAGGCAGAAATGAAAGGAAATGATAAAGAAAATAAAGAGAAGGTAAAGAAAGATACAGTGATATCCACTAATATCAAGACAGGACCAAAACACCAAGAACGACACAGATATACCTCTTAAGAGACAAGCATAGAGGTATGCACAACCGTGTGACCTATAAATGAAAGGGCGGTTAAAAGAGAGCCACCAATATACAACAATATCAGATGCAATGAATATTCATCATTACAAGAAAAAGAAAACGAAGAGGCTCTATTAACCACACATAATGCAATAAAGCACCAAGGGTATAAGACAAGTTATCAGTGCCAGATGAATTTTGAGGATAAGAGGTGCCAGGTGGGAATCGGAGTCTATCAGTGATTCAGACTGATTATCCAAAAAAGTAGAAAGCTCTGCAGGCTCATAAAAAGTCTGTGGGCGACCTCTAAAAGTTATTCTGAAAAGCGAAGGACCAGCAAAGGAAAATGGAATATTCATGTCTGTAAGACGTCTACTTAAATTCAAGAAACCTTTACCACGAATGACGGTATCTCGAGCAAAGTCCTGTGATATTGATATTCTGTGCCAATCCCATTGCAATGTTTTAATATTCCTCATATGTGCTAGGATTTGCTCAGTGTATTTATGACGCAGAGGTTTAAAAATCACCGGTCTTGGATAAGATAACGTTTTAGGTTTAAAGGTGGGAACTCTATGGGCACGTTCTATTTCAAAGTCCTTTTGAAATGAAATGTTCAGGATAGAAGGAATCCAGGTAAGTAGAAAATCGATCACTGAAGGAGTAGTTTTCTCGCCGTCTTCCGGTAGACCAAAAATTTGAAGGTTATTTCTACGATTTCAGTCTTCCTGTTCAGTCAAGTCTCTTCTCAAAGAAGTCAAAGAGCGCTCCATACTTGGAGCCTGTTTAGCTTGTTTATTCGTGAAGTCTTCAACAGTGCTTATTCGCGTTTCGGCATTGGAGACACGTAAAGAGAGATTCTTGAGGTTATTCCGAATGGCCGCCACCTCAACTTGAAGTAGGTCTGTGTTTGTTTTGGTACTCTGTGCTATGTCATGAACAGAGTTGAGTTTGAGAAGAATAGTGTCTAATGTCAAGGCAGCTTCCAAATTGCCCTTAGCTATAACATCTGAGGTGGGTGAGTTTTGTTTGGCTCTCTTCAGATTCCCTTTTGAATCCCTGTCATTGGGAGTAACATCCATACCGTCTGCCATTGGACTCAAAAACAGTGGACACAACAACAGAGAAACGTAGCCAAAGCGGTATGAGCACAGAGAGCGTGAGGAGAATATCGCAGGTATTGTTGGATTCAGGGAAGCCGTCCGCAACCACAGCAAACAGACAAGACTGCTCTCACTCTGTTACTCAACTTAAGTCTGCAATATGGAGATCAGATTAAACACAGGGCGCAAAACTGAGTAAGTTCCTCCCAACCCAACGTAGCAGAAGAGGTTCTAGACCTTTAAAATTGCATAGTCAATCAAGGAGCTGAGGAAAGAGCACCCTCACTGAATCAGTAGCAGCTGGAAACTATGTCACAGATTAGCCCGTATGTTTGAAATAAATCATTCAGCGGAGGCCATTTCTATGTTCAGAACATGTTGCAGCGTCGTTCCCTCAAAAATCCAACATACTTCCCAAAAGAGGTATAAAAGGAGGTAACACAATACCTCATGTGGAGTAGGGAACACACATGGCACTGAAGGGTAGAGGGCAATTCAGTCAGGTGTTCTAGCTGAATAACGCCAAATCTGCCATGTCAGCCGCCATTTTGAGAGCAGGTCTGAAGAAAAAATAGTCATGAAGTTCGCGGCACCAGAGGGTAAATAAAATCCCCTGAAATTCGGTCCTGGAGTTCCTAAGCCGTTCCGCCGCTCATTAGTGCTGTGCGGTGAACATAAATCACCAAAGCACCATATTTATGTGAGCATCTGCATCTGCGGGCTGACGGAGCTCTCAAAAGCGCGGCCATCTTGCATGCACGCTAAGCCACGCCCCCCTGCGTGGCCTCTATTTAACTATAAGTTTGGTACAGTGTTTTTCAGGGGATTACAGACTAATAAACAGGCCGAAGAATATGAACCTTTTTTTGAAGAAAACGAAGTTCAAGAGGAGACATTACACCAACTAATTTCTTAAGATAAACCTAAAGGAATGGATGACTTCTTGGATCTCAAGGATCCGTACTTGCATGTTCCGATTTTTCCTCTGCATAAAAAAATTCCCGAGATTGTGTGTACAGGACCATCACTAGTGGGTTCAAATACTCCCATTTGGACAATCTTTTTCCACCAGGGGTTTCATGAATGTATTGGCCCAGTTGGAGCCGTTCTCTATGCCGCTGACCGCGGCCCCCGCAGGGGGCCACTCGGCGGTCGGCGCCTTAGTGGCCCCGGGGCCCCGGTCACCCCTCCCCACTCCCTCCTTCGGGGGGGGGGGGCAGGGACACAGACTGGTGCCCCCCTCCGTGTCAGGGCCGGAAGTGACGCGCAATGCGCGTCACTTCCGGGCCCAGGTGTGAGGGGGAGGCTATTTAGCCTTCCCCCACCCTCACTGGCGACCTCTTTTGTCGCCCACCTCGCCTTTTCCTTACCTCGCATCGGTCCGTCGTCCGCGCCGTCCTCGTGTGCCTCCGGCCCTACGGCTCTCGATCCTCGTCGCCTCCACGCTTCTTGTGCTGGTAAGTCTTGCAGCACCCACTCCGCCCCGGCCCTGTCCCTGGGCATGACCAGGTTGACGGGGCCCTGTGGCGAGGCTCGCCACGGGCGGAGGGGAAGCAAGATGGGGGTTGTTGGGGAGGTGGGGTTTTTGGGCCCAAAGAGCGCGCGGTTTTTTCCCACCGTCTGGGAGTGTGGCTATTTAGTGGAGCACTCGCGTTCGGCCTGTGAGACCGGGTTGCGAGCATCAGCTTAGGCGGGAAGAACAGATTTGAATTGTTGAACTCACGCGGTGTGGCACGAATTACTTCGGGTCGGGTAGGCATTAGTTAAATATGCACCGGCTTCCGATTTTAGGTTTCGGGTGTAAGCATCGACCTGCCCCGCGCATGCATGTGGGCTTTTCTCTTAAACTGGGCCGGGAGTGCGGTGGCTTGCGCCCGGGCCGATGGGGCAGAAATAGCTCAGTAGGAAGAGCGTTGGCCTAAAGACCTTAAAGGTCCTGGATCGATCCCCGGTCTCGGAGCAAACTCGAGAACAAATTTTCCCAAATTTGCTCCAAATTGCGCATTCTCATTAACTGTGTCGGGTCCAGCGCTCCAAATTGCGCATTCTCATTAACTGTGTCGGGGGTGCGGTCGCTAGTGTCCGGGCTCAGTTGGCGGTATTGTCGTACTATGGTACTGAGCCCCACCCCCTTTTTGTTTTCCCGGCGTAAACTCTTCAAACACGTGTTACGGTGAGTGTGTCTACACCTTGGACACAAACAACCTAACCACTACCAGTGGGGAAAGGAGAATGGCATAGCGGTCTAAGCGGCAGGGTTATTATTCCCCCCCAAAAAAAAAAAAAAAAAAATTCACTTCAAAGGCACGGGTCGAGTCAGACTGCTGCCTGCTTATGTTCACGTAGCGAAAGAAGTGCAGTTGCGTTGCCTTTGAGTTTATCGGCTCGGCCTCTTTCATAGACGCACCTTT
This sequence comes from Triturus cristatus, assembly GCF_964204655.1. Taxonomy (NCBI): domain Eukaryota; kingdom Metazoa; phylum Chordata; class Amphibia; order Caudata; family Salamandridae; genus Triturus; species Triturus cristatus. The sequence continues at coordinate 846,111,380 of NC_140584.1, read as the reverse complement.
CCGTTGCGGCATATCTCCCACAGCGCGAGGACGCACTGCGACCACGGTACAAGGCCGCTGTCTTGACATTTGCCCCAAGTGCCCTGGAATTGAGTTAATTGTGAAGCTAACGTCGGGGAGCATTGTCGGCTTTGTGATTCAGTCGGCATTAATTTGTCCTTTTGTAATGGACACGCGGTGCGTATGTAAAGCGCTCCAATACCTCGATGTGGAGGGTGAGCACGGAGCTCAAGATCTGGGACATTCGAGTAGGTAATAGGGGACTGAGCTCCCCGTGCCGGGTGTAATGTAATACGGTGCTCATCTAAAGCGCTCCAATACCGCAATGTTTAAGGTAAGCATTGGTAATAAGCTACTGAGCTCCCCGTGCCGGGTGTAATGTTAATACGGTGCTCATGTGAAGCGCCTTGGGTCGGTTGCGCGCTATAGTATCCTGGGCAAACCAATTAATCTTTCCTTGCCCTGAAAGGTATTTTAAATATGGTACTCAGGCTCAGCGCTCCGAGGACCTTTGGGTCTAGCCCGCGCAGTGACTGGGTGATTCATGTAGTGAGAGGGTTGGCCTAAGGGCTCGGGCGGTCATCATTGAATGTGGGGACCTGGTTTCAAGTCTCGGCAATAACGCTGAACAACCCAGTGATCCTGGGCAAACCACTTAATCTCCCTGTGCCGAACAAAAAGAAATGGCGTCCGCCACTGGGCTGCGTAAAGCGCTATGATACCCGATTTCCTCTCAGTGCCTGAGCATATAGGTAAAAACGGGGCTCATGCACAGCGGCCTAATACGTTCGGGTGAGCTCGCACTGGGTTTCTGTGCAAAGCACTTAGTTTCCCCGCGCCCGGAGACGGTCCGCTGGGCGAGGCAATATCTCCCTCTAACCGTGCCCAGGCACTTTTCGGACGAGATCGCGCTGGGATCCTGGGGTACAGCATTGGATCTCCCTGCGGCTTGAGTTGTATTAAAAACAGGGGCACGCACAGCGGTCCGATTACCTTCGGGTCGCACCACGCAGCAATGACCCGGGGCTAAGACTTTTAGGCTGGGGTTCGCGCTGTGACTCGGGGCAAATCTTCTAACCCCCGTGCCCGGATGTGTATGTAAATACGGTGCTTAGTTTCTGCTTGATGTAGCTCAGCCGGCAGAGCATTAGAATATAAAGCAAGTATCTGTTTTAACGTCACCGTTCCTGAATGCGTAATGTAAATACGGGGTAAAGCGCTCCAATAACTTCGGGTCGAGTTCGCGCTATATAAATAAAACAGGCGGCATGCTATGCGACACACAGATTCTTCGTTGAATGCATAATAGCCCTCCAATTCCCCCAGTCATTGGCGCGATGCGTGAAGGAAACAACGGGGCCCACGAATGCGCGTTGCATTCATCGTATGGGCCCATGAAATTGTCGCCACTTCCTTGCAAGTTGGGGGTTTCTGGTGGAGGCTTGGCTCGAAACTTGTATGCTGCCAAAGTGTCATACGCTGACAAATTTCAAACTCTTCTCTGATGTAGGCATTGTTGCGCTAGGCGTATTAGGTTCCCATGACATTAAGTCACCTCCCTTCCGAGGGGGGTGCGGCCGGCTTGAAGCCGCATACCCTGTGCCGTGGGAGCCGGTAGGAGACTAGCGTGGGTTCACAGCCCCAATGCACCAGCACTGCAAGGCTGGGAGCTGCCTGGGTCCCCGCTGATCGCGGGCGGTGCAACACCTGTGGCGCTCCCTGGTAAAGGGTATCGCCCCCCTCCCGTCGGCGATGCTGCCATTGAGGGAGGGGGGGGCATGCAGTGGGCTGCGTGCGGCAGGCGCAATGGACCTGGCACGGGGATCGTTTAGTATGGTACGAATCTTGTAAGCTCCCCGTGCTGGAATGTGTAATGTAAATAGGGTGCTCAGGTAAAGCGCTCCAACACCTTCAGGTCGAGTTCGCGCTATATAATTCTGCAACATGTATTGCTGACTTCCTATATGGCAGATAAATGACACAAGTGCGTGCATTGTTCACATACGCGATTATGGGCATTAATAAACCCCCGCACCTCAATGGAAAATCTGGTGCGGTGCTCGCGTGATCCGGTTTGGGGAGCGGGTAATATGGTACGAATTTCTGAAGCACCCCCTGCGTGAAGATGTAATGTAAATACGGTGCTCATGTAAGGTGCTCCAAATGCCTTCCGGTCGAGTTCGCACTATATAAATATGCATCATGTAATTCCTAAGGGCCCGGATAGCTCAGTCGGTAGAGCATCAGACTTTTAATCTGAGGGTCCAGGGTTTCATGTCCCTGGTCGGGCGTCTGCTTTTGGCTTCCGATAAGGCAGATACATGATACCAGTACATGCACTGTTCACATCAGGCGATTACGGGTATTACTAATCCCCCCACGCACCTCAAGGGTTAATATGGTGCGGTGCTCGCGTGACCTGGAATGGGGTTCGTGTTCTATGGTACGAATCTCTCACGCTTCCCGTGCCGGTATGTGTAACGTAAATACAGTGCTCATGTGAAGCGGTGCAATACCTTTGGCGTCGAGTTCGCGCTATACAATATGCAACATGTATGTGCTGGCTTGCTATAAGGCAGACACATGATACAAGTGCACGTATTATTCACAAGAATTGCTTGTGCCCACATTCGCGCGCATTAGAGGATTACGGGCATTACGACTCCCCATGCACCCGAATGGGTTATTCGGTCGGTGCTTGTGTCCGGCGCTCTAATAATTTCGCGCTCATTACGGTTTGAGCTAATCACCAATCAACCGTGCCCGAATAGGTATGTTAATACCTATGGCTCATGTACTGCACTCCAACACCTTCGGGCGGGTCACGCTGGGACTCTGGGCAGATAATTTAATATCCACGTGCCCGATGATGCATGTATATACAGTGCTCATGAACGGCGGCCATTACCTTCGGATCGAGTTCACGCTGGGTTGCGACGCTGGGTAAATCAATGAATATTGCCGTGCCCGATTATGTATGCGAGCTGCTGGACCTGGTATGCCTGGGTTCCAGAGGGTTGAGGACCTGGCGGCTCATGATCTCACTCCTGTGCCCGAATATGTGTGTAGATATGTTGATCATGCACAGCGCTGCCATACCATTCGGGTCGAGTTCGCGCAATATGAGAGTGCTAATTACAGCGAGGGTCGCGCAGTACGATCCTGACCACACGTGTCCACGTGTAGCTCGTCTCCAACCTTTTGCTGAAAGGGGGCTTGGGTCGTTTGTCATTGTTGTTGTTGTCTCGACACCCACCCCCATTGCCTACGGCCTCGCGCTCCCAAGTGCATCAGTCCTTGGGTAGGTCGGACCAGAGTCGGGATAGTCCTAACGTAGAACGGTCATTGCCATATTAGTAACAGTTAAACACGGGTCGCTGCCGACAGTCTATAAGAGGTATGCTTATGCCCGCAACTCTGCCCCGCCAACATGCTTATGTGGGCCGCCTTCAACTGTCACTCATAGTGGCACTGACATGGGGGAAACTTCACATAACTAACTGTAACCTAGACACCCAGGTAGGTGCCTAGTCGGGCAGGGCAACGCAACCGAGATGGAATGGTAGTTATTATCTAATGCTAAAGGAAGTCTGGATTGAGCCACTAGATGGGTGTAGATATGGGTGTAGCTCAGTGCCCCATTCGCATTGAATACGGGGACGCACTAACTTAGCACCACATAGGTTACCGGCGTGAATGACCAGGTGGTTGCGGGTGCGCCGCTCGCGAGCAGATTTTAACCCGTGGTTATTCGGTGTCTTGGAGTGTACCTCTGTCTCAAATCCACCGATAGTTCATTGTTAAGCCGATTAGCCTGCAGCACACTGAGCTGGGCACCATAACCAAGAGTTAGGCCTGCAGGAGAAGTAGCGGAAAGAACCGTATAGGAATAGGTCCAGGTGTACTTTGGGGGGCATTCCACTGCAACCAAAGACAGATTTCGGGTTGCTTCAGTGAAGACCTTCCACCCGCGCTTTAGCCAGGGCGGCTTGTGGGTGATATAGTTGTTATATAGCAAGGGTGCGGTCGTTCAAAAAAGTTTTGTAAACACCACGTAGAGCCTCATGGCGTCAGGGCATTATGGACCATGCAGCATTCGCAGCATTCAGAATAGGGCCGGAATTTGCCCCAAAGTTTCCGGTTGGTTCCCACCGACTTGTCCGCCCCCGAGGTTACCCTTTAGGGGTAGAACCTGAGACTAAGGGGGCATCTCCTGCTCGGGCGTCACAAATAAGCGTTAGCTACGCGGGGATGGAGTACCATGCAGGTCCTGCCACCACTGGGTTCCCTCCAGTCGATGGGATCATTTTAGGTGGGCCCACGAAGTCTACGGTTCCTGGGAAGCTTCCAGCCGTGGGCAGTTAGCAACAGATGAAAGTATCAGCGTGTGGGTATCGGACATCTGCTTTCTGGGAGCACCGTGCCCTGGGAGCACGCGCGTTGCCCTAATTCTGAGGCCTACCCATAAAGGGGCCGAGTAGCAAAACAAGTAATTAGGCTCCATAGGCGGGCCTCGGGCCTCACAGCTGGGCCCAGGGAAAATAGGGCTTTTCTTAATGTCTAGAGGACCATTGCGGTTGGGGGTACCCCCCACCGGTTTCACTGGTTGCGTACCGCAGATGCGGGAGACTGGGATCCGGGTACGAACACGTTACCGCGCTAGGGGCGCTGCCAGCAAACATAGGGTGCTGCTGGCACAGTAACTGGGGTGTCAGTGGGGCAATCGCAAGGGGACAGTATGTCAATAGTACATTTGACACACCCAGGGTGCACTAAATCACTTCAACGGAGCAGGAATTTGGCACTGCTGGGGATGCTCTGGGTCCTTCTGAGGAGCATGATGGGAGGGGCGTAGTAGGACTTAGTCAATCCTCAATGCTTGAACTTTACTGACGGCGCGCAATGTTAAGCCAGACAGATTCCCGAAGCTGGTATACCTAGGGGGTTACATCACTGAGGGATCTGTAGGGGCATAATTCCCATAAGGAATAGGGGATGGTGGGCAGGGG